>NC_059389.1:24494210-24804605 GCF_019703515.2 Myxocyprinus asiaticus | reverse complement strand
GCCAATATTTTGACAACCTCATCTATGTCATCATGCAAGATATGTTACCTTGTTGGCCTATTTCAATCAGCAGAATTTGCAAGAACAATGTAACATCATGGGAATACTAAGGTGTATGTTAAATATTATTATTGCGCTTCCTAACTTGCACTCGGAGCCATTCAACAGTTGCTACCTTAGTTACCAGTTCATCTTTCTCCTGTCTCTATAGAGGACTACCCAACAGGTACATGGCTGGGTGACGAAAACAATCCAGAGATGCGTGTGCGCTGCCCTGTGTCTCCTGCCGACATGCTGCACATCACTACTAACTGCCGCACAGCGGAAAAGATGGCCCTGACACTGCTCGACTACCTTTTCCACCGCGAGGTGCAAGCCGTCTCCAACCTCTCTGGTCTGGGCAAACACGGCAAGAAACAGCTGGACCCGCTCATGATCTATGGCATTCGATGTGAGTCTCAAAGACCCAACAAGAAATAGCCAGTGGTTAAAGATGTAATTCAGTCTGATTTTTTGTATGTATTGAAATGTCTTACTTTGTTATAAGTTTTCCTAAATTAGACTTGCCATCTTTTGTCATCGCTGTATGATAAAACAAATTTAAATACAGATTTACACAGATAAACACAGCATAACTACCTACCTATCTAGTTTCCTTACTTCCTTTTCCAGTTTCCTTCCTTCCTTCCAAGCTTTTCTAACTTCCTTCGGGGCTTTCATACTTCCCTTTCTTTCGAGTTTCTTTTACTTTCTTTAACTTTCTTTAACTTTCTGAGCTTCCTTCCTTCTTTTGTATCCAATGTCCTTACTTCCTTCTGTTTCCTTACTTCCTTCCAATCTTCCTTCCTTCCTTTGTTTCTAATGTCCTTCCTTCCTTCTGAGTTTCCTTCCTTTCATGTTTCTTTTACTTTCTTTCAAGTTTTCTTCTTTCTGAACTTCCTTTCTTCCTATCTTTCTAGTGTCCTTAATTCCTTCTGTTTCTCCTTACTTCCTTCAAAGCTTCCTTCCTTCCTTTCTTGCTTGCTTCCTTTCGAGTGTCCTTACTTCCTTCTGTGTTTCCTTACTACTTTCTGAGCTTCCTTACTTTCCTCCTGAGCTTCCTTACCTCCTTCTGATTTTTTATACTCCCTTTTAAGTTTTCTTACTCTTTTCTGAGGGTCCTTACTTTCCTCTAAGCTTCCTTCCTTCCAAGTTTCCCTTCTTTTGGGTTTTCTTACCTCCTTTTGTTTTTCCTAAATTCCTTCTGTGCTTCTTTACTTCCTTCTGACAGACAATGCCTTTGCTTGGATATAAGATTATATCTTTGATCTTATCAGTTTCAGTTCTGCTAATTCTAATTCAAATAATTTCAGTCCTTACGTAATTCAGCTGAGGTTCTGCCCCAAGCCTTGGCACCATGTTTGTCTGACCAGACATTTTCCCCACATGAGCTAATTAGAAGTGTCTCTAACACCTCATCTCATTCACAGCAAATCTGGTGTTACATATATACAGTTGAAGTCAGAAGTTTGCATACACTTAGGCTGAAGTCATTAAAACCCATTTTTAACCACTTCACAGATTTAATGTTAGCAAACTATACTTTTGGCAAGTCGTTTAAGACATCTACTTTGTGCATGACACAAGTAATTTTTCCAACAATTGTTTACAGACAGATTGTTTCACTTTTAATTGACTATCACATTTGTGAGTCAGAAGTTTACATGTACTTAGTTAACTGTTCCTTTTAGCAGCTTGGAAAATTCTAGAAATTGATGTCAAGTCTATAGACAATTAGCCAGTTAGCTTCTGATAGGAGGTGTATTGAACGGGAGGTGTACCTGTGGATGTATTTTAAGGCCTACCTTCAAACTCGGTGCCTGTTTGCTTGACCTCATGGGAAAATCAAAAGAAATTAGCCAAGACCTCAGAAAAAAAAATTGTGGACCTCCACAAGTCTGGTTCATCCTTGGGAGCAATTTCCAAACGCCTGAAGGTACCACGTTCATCTGTACAAATAATAGAATGCGAATTGTGGTGTTGGGGGCGTGGTCGTGTGTCTGTTTGCGGGAGAGAGGGAGTGGTGTGGCTCATCAAGCTGGTTGACGTGATCTCTAACAGCTGTTTCTTGTTACAGTGATAGCGGGGAGAGGCCTCAAAAGCAGCATGCCAGAGAGCGGAGAGAGAGAGAGAGAGAGGGACACGAGTGTGCAACGACTGGCATGTCTTACTTTGAATGTTCTAATGTTTTTAGTTTTGTGAAGCTGAGATTTCATGTAGTTTATGCTGACTGAGTGTTTTGTTGCACTGAACTGTTTGAAATAAGAAACACACTGTGAAGAACGCACACAAAGATTGTGGAAGGCAGAAAAATAAAGGCCTACCTGAAGCGTGTCACTGCTCCCCATCTCCTCCTTTCCCACACCCGAACCTGAAGGAGTGTTACACTGGTGCCGAAAACTGGGATTCGAGGAGAAACGTCATCATGGAGTCCTCACCGCTGGGCGAGGTGATCAAGACCTTCACCGGCATCGAGCAGAACCAGCATCAGGCCCTTGTTGAACTGTGGATGGTTGGCCAGCCCCATTATGACGAGGGTGACCAGTTGGACAGCCGCTGTGGGCTCCGGGCCACAGCAGCAACCCCCTCATGTCTGGTCAGGCTCCGGAACGCCTGTCAGTCTTCTGCTTAGGCCTGGAGCACCTGCTTTCCAGCGTTCCGGAGCCTGATCAGACATGAGGGGGTTGCTGCTGTGGCCCTGGACGCTTGCTAGAAATGGTTGCTGGCGGGGGAACCCCGCGGCATCCAGGACATCATGGACAAGGTGGTACTGGAGCAGTTCACCACCAAGCTGTGGGTCCAGTGGAGTGGGTCCATTGCCACCGTCCGGCATCGCTGGAGGAAGCGATCCAGCTGGCTGAGGACTACTTGATGGTGTTTCCGGGATGCAGTGATCCGGAATCTCTCTCTCTGTCATCCTCTCTCTCTCTCTCCTACCCCCAAACCCCGCTTCCGCCCTTCCTCTTCCCGTCCTGTTCCGGCCCCCAGGAGGCTGGGTCTTCTCACCACTCTCTCTCCTGCTAACTCTGCCTCTCTCCGCTATCCCTCCTAAGTTGGCGAGTTCGTTCCCACGGGTGTTGGAGGGGGGCCTGAGCCGGTCTGTTGGAGCTGCGGGGATCCAGGACATTTCCAGGACTGTTGCCCCGCAATGGAGGTGGCTACACTGGTCCAGATTCCCAACGCTCCACAGGCTGCCCCCGATCGAGCTGGAGCATATTGGATACCGGTGAGTACCCAGGGGGATACATAGCAAGTGTTGGTGGATTCTGGCTGTTCTCAAACCTCCATCCACCAATGTTTGGTACAAGATGGGGCATTGGACACAAATAGTTAGGTGAAGGTGTGGTGTGTGCATGGGCATGGGCATATCCACACATATCCGGTGATTACTATTGAGATACTATTCAGGGGAAAAAACATAGAGTGGAGGCTACAGTTAATTCCCTCCTCACCCACCCACTAATTTTGGGGACGAATTGGCCTGATTTCAAGAATTTAAGGGAAATATGTGCGGATGGGTCTTGTGAAACAGTACCTCGGTAAGTGACGTGTGATGCTATGGCTGGGGAGGCAGTGCCGGGGCCGTCTACGTCTGCTCCGCGTCACAATGACGCAAGGGAGGGGGTCCCCGCCCTCAGAGAATTCCCTGAAGGGGATTTCCTTTTAGAGCAGTCACGTGACGAGTCTCTCAAACAAGCATTTGACCAAGTGAGAGTAATCAATTGTCAACAGCTCCATTGACATCGCGCTCACATACCCGTATTTTTTAATTATCACCGGCCACCCCAAAAACACCAATGCGCCCTCTACCATTAATCGAGGTCCCCTTCGAAAGAACTGCTATGGACCTCATCGGGCCATTAGAAAGGACCGCATGCAGGCATTGCTTTGCATTAGTTCTGGTGGACTATGCAACACGATATCCGGAAGCAGTGCCACTGCGCAACATCTCAGCATGTAGTGTTGCGGAGGCACTCTTCAGAATAATCTCCCGAGTGGGGATTCCAAAAGAAATCCTCACTGATCAAGGTACTACATTTATGTCACGAACACTACGTGAACTGTATGAATTATTAGGTATTAAATCGATTCACACCAGTGTTTACCACCCACAAATGGATGGGTTGGTGGACCGATTTAATAAAACCCTGAAAAATAGGATTCGTAAGTTCGTACACAAGGATGCTAGAAATTGGGATAAGTGGCTCGAGCCCCTGATACTTGCAGTGCGAGAGGCCCCACAAGCCTCCACAGGGTTTTCCCCATTCGAGCTGCTGTATGGGCATCGGCCATGCGGTGTGCTCAACTTCATATGGAAAGCTTGGAAGGAGGGACCTTCAAACAGTAAAAACGAAATTCAGTACGTTCTTAATTTTAGAGCAAAACTCCACACTTTGGGTCAACTAACATAGGGGAATTTGCTCCAAGCGCAAGAACGTCAAAGCCGAATGTATGACGGGCACTCGGCTACGGTAATTCGCACCAGGAGATAAAGTGCTTGTATTACTGCCCACCTCAAGCTCTAAATTACTCGCCAAGTGGCAAGGGCCCTTTGAGGTCACATGGCGAGTCGGAGATCTCGATTATGAGGTAAAGTGAACAGATGGGGTGGAGCATGTCAAGTTTACCACCTCAATCTCCTAAAATCATGGAGGGGAGGCGGTCCCTGTGGCCTTAGCGACGGTGCTTGGGCCGGAGGTGACACCCAAACCAAATTCGTTCACCCCGGTCCCATGTGGAGACCACTTCTCACCTTCGCAGCTCACAGAGGTAGCCAAGTTGCAAGCGAAATTCGCGGACGTGTTCTCGCCTCTCCCCGGTCGCACGAACCTCATAGAGCACCACATCGAGACCATCCCGGGGTTGGTGGTCCTATTGCCTTCCTGAACACAAAAAAAGGGCGTTAAGAAAGAATTCGATGCAATGCTCAAGGTGGGCGTAATAGAATAGTCACACAGCGATTCGGCCAGCCCCGTGGTTCTGGTACCTAAGAGCGACGGGACGGTCCGATTCTGTGTGGACTGTTGAAAAGTGAACGCAGTGTCTAAATTTGACGTGTACCCAATGCCCCTTATTGACGAATTACTCGATCAGTTGGGCTCAGCTCAATTTTATTCGACACTGGATTTAACAGAGGGTTATTGGCAGATCCCCTTAACTCCGATCTCCCGAGAAAAGACTGTGTTTTCCACATCGTTTGGTTTACACCAATTCGTGACCCTTTCGTTCAGTTTGTTCGGGGCCCCTGCCATGTTCCAGCGTCTCATGGACAAAATTCTCAGGCCACATATGGCATATGTCGCCACTTATCTAGATCAGAGGTTCCCAACCTCCAGGTCATGACCCTGTACCGGGCCATGGAAGAGTTGCTGTCTGGTCGTGAGAACGTTCTGGGAAACATTTCTGTGCAGCACTGATATATGCCCTTTGCGAAAAGTGCAAATCAATCCCAGAACAACAGCAAAGGACCTTGTGAAGATGCTGGAGGAAACAGGTAGACAAGTATCTATATCCACAGTAAAATGAGTCCTGTATCAACATAACCTGAAAGCTGCTCAGCAAGGAAGAAGCCACTGCTCCAAAACCGCCATCATATTGTGGCAGCATCATGTTGTGTGTGTACTTTGCTGCAGGAGGGACTGGTGCACATAACAAAATAGATGGCATCATGAGAAAGGAAAATTATGTGAATATATTGAAGCAACATCTCAAGACATCAGCCAGGAAGTTAAAGCTCTGTCCCAAATGGGTCTTCCGAATGGACAATGACCCCAAGCATACCTCCAAAGTTGTGGCAAAATGGCTTAAGGACAACAAAGTCAAGGTATTGGAGTGGCCATCACAAAGCCCTGACCTCAATCCTATAGAAAATTTGTGGGCAGAACTGAAAAAGCATGTGCGTACAAGGAGGTCTAAAAACCTGACTCGGTTACACCAGTTCTGTCTGGAGGAATGGGCCAAAATTCCAGCAACTTATTGTGAGAAGCTTGTGGAAGGATACCCAAAACGTTTGACCCAAGTTAAACAATTTAAAGGCAATGCTACCAAATACTAACAAAGTGTACTTCTGACCCACTGGAAATGTGATGGAAGAAATAAAAGCTGAAATAAATAATTCTCTCTACTATTATTCTGACATTTCACATTCTTAAAATAAACTAGTGATCCTAACTGACCTAAGACAGGGAATGTTTTCTGTGAATAAATGTCAGGAATTGTGAAAAACTGTGAAGAGTTTAAATGTATTTAAACTTCTGACTTCAACTGTATGTAGGTCAATTAATGCAGCATGCCATAAGTTATGCACTAATGTTCTGGCTATATACTTTTTAGCCCTGCACTAGTTAGTGGTAAACGCTCTTTACCAGCTTAGAGCAGTGCTGTTACTGATGTTAATTGTTGCTGCAAAGTGCCAAGACTTTATTTGTTTGCAGCATAATTGCATGACTTAATGTCATTACATTAGCGTTTCCTCCCCATTTTCAAAGCTGCTACTGATCTTATCAATATTTCACTGTTCTGGTTGTCTTTGTGTATTGGCAACCAGGTCAACTGTTCCACAAGTTCGCTATTACTGAGTCGGACTGGTACCGCATCAAGCAAAGCATCGATTCCAAGTGTCGCACCGCCTGGCGCCGGAAGCAAAGGGGACAAAGCCTTGCCGTCAAAAGTTTCTCCCGACGGACACCTGCCTCGCAGAACAGCTCAGGTACGGACCAATGCACCCATGCAAATCAATGTATGTGTTATATGTCTCTTACAAAATTTATTTTCATAGGCCTTTTCACTTTAATGTTGATACTAATGCCACATTCACACATACAGGAAATTTAACAGTTTATGTCACTCAGGTTGATATAAAAATAAATTACTTCAGGTCACTTTACCGCTGTATGTGTGAACGTCCCTTAAGTGACTAGGCTCCAGCTGGATTGTGTTTTGAAGAGCAATTGAATATAAACGTATGCTGAGAATGTTAGCAAATGTGTGCGACAGATGGTTGTAATCTCAGGACAGCACCTCACATCCTGTTCCTTCCTCTCCGAGATCTCACAGCCCATCACCTCTGACCCGCTTCGGACTAACCAAAATATCCTGTATTAGTCCATTACAATGGTCCATAGACTAGTGCTTCACCTCCTTCAGTTGTGTCTGTGCAGCTGGAAATGGCTTCCCTGTGTGTTAGCTTAAACTATTAGTTTACAAACAAGCCACCTGTTGCTCTTCCTTTTTTAAACCAGAACCGGGGCAAGAAGAACATGTAGCCTGAGCTATACAACAAACAAAGCATTTCCATTGGGGAGTAGGCCTACTCATTTTTTAACAGAATGGTTGCAGACATGAACATGCTTAGGCAACTAAGAAAATACATTTAGCATGCTGCTGTAGCTTGCAATACTGTGCATATTATCATTTTTGTTGCTTTTAGACATTTTTAAAGGTGTGTAATTTATTTAATGTTAAAATCTGTTTTACTGTTCCAGCATAATGTGAGACATCTGTAAGTAAGCCATACATTAGTGAATTTCTGGCAAAAGTGTAAATGCCTTTGCTCTTTGTTTTCACACATTACCATAATATGTGCTAACCGCCTTAAATACAGATCTGACAAAATTGTGGCGATTTAGTTAGCAGCGATGATGCAGTCAAATTACGTGTGCGCTGTAGGGACATTTAGGTAGTATAAATGTACACGGTATGGATTAAAGTGCCCATGTACCTTCACCAATAATATGTAATGGAATGTATAATGGAATTAGCTGCGCTAGACCACCATTATAAGAAGGATAAATGACAAATGATCAGATCGTAAATCTGAATAAAATTCTCCACCATTAATATGTAATACAATGGGCTCGTTGTATCCGCTCACAATTTATATGTAAGGAATTAGCTTAGAATAATACTATTCTCATGGCTATTGAAAATAATATCACAAATATGTTTAGATATCGTTCGAGCTTTGGAGCGCAGATCTTTAAAAAAATCAAGTGACGAGATTATTTATATAAATATACCACAGTCAAATTATCTTTGAATACAAACAAGACTTTATTGCTAATCTAAACACATAGACAAACATGACAAACTATTAATGAAAATGATCTTCAACAGAGAACATATGGAGATTTATGGAGTCTATAGACCATGTCATGAACCATCAACACTTAATTTAATATGCCATGATTTAAGATCGAGTTTATTCTAATTAAGTTAAAGAGAAAGAGACACCAGTACTTTCAGCGAAAGTTGGAGATGCACTTGCATTTCCTTGCATTGGTTTGGTTCTTTGGCTCTTTGTAGAAAGTTCTGGTTGTTCCATTGATGATTTGAATCTCTGTTAAGATCATGGATAGTTTGTTGCTGGGATGATGAGGCGGCTTTGAAGCAAGGCCTTCCGCAAGGAAGACTCGTGACTCCCGTCACGTGTGAGTCGTAGAGCAGAGAGGGAGAAAAGCTTATTCAGAACTTTGCATTCCAAGCTTTCCTGGACTCTGCATTGTGCAAAGACAGAAGGGCACCGGAGAAGGCTAAGAGTCATGAGGGTAAGAGCGCGGAGGATTAAGAGAGCTGAAGCAGCAGCAGACGAAGAGAAAATAGCTACTTGGTGGGGAGGCTTTGTACTAGTGTGGTTGGTTGAATCCCAAAGGTGCCTTGAGCCAGTCAGAAGTGTCTTTTGCGGGGTCACATGGTCATTTCTGTCCCTCCTTCTGAAGGTGATTGATGAGCCTTTGTCTGTGAAGACTCCCATTTCTTGCTCAAAAAGTACAATTTATATATCAGAAACAATATATGAAACAACAACACCCGTCTTTTTCCAGAGCAGCCTGTATTTCTCCTGAGGTTACCTGTGGGTTTTTCTTTGTATCCCGAACAATTCTTCTGGCAGTTGTGGCTGAAATCTTTCTTGGTCTACCTGACCTTGGCTTGGTATCAAGAGATCCCCAAATGTTCCACTTCTTAATAAGTGATTGAACAGTACTGACTGGCATTTTCAAGGCTTTGGATATCTTTTTATATCCCTTTCCATCTTTATAAAGTTCCAATACCTTGTTACGCAGGTCTTTTGACAGTTCTTTTCTGCTCCCCATGGCTCAGTATCTAGCCTGCTCAGTGCATCCACGTGAAAGCTAACAAACTCCTTGACTATTTATTCACAAATACTAATTGCAATTTAAAAAGCCACAGGTGTGGGAAATTAACCTTTAATTGCAATTTAAATCTGTGTGTGTCACCTTGTGTGTCTGTAACAAGGCCAAACATTCAAGGGTATGTAAACTTTTGATCAGGGCCATTTGGGTGATTTCTGTCATCATTATGATTTGAAAAGGAGCCAAACAAATATGTGATGATAAATGGCTTCATATGATCACTATCCTTAAATAAAAGACAGTTTGTTTTTTTTTGCATGATCAGTCATATTTTCTAAATCAATGCCAAAATTTCACAATTTCTGCCAGGGTATGCAAACTTTTGAGCACAACTGTATATATACACAGTTGAAGTCAGAAGTTTTCATACACTTCGGTTTAAGTCATTAGCCACTCCACAGATTTCATATTAGCAAACTATAGTTTTGGCAAGTCGTTTAGGACATCTACTTTGTGCATGACACAAGTAATTTTTCCAACAATTGTTTACAGATTGTTTCACTTTTAATTGACTATATCACAATTTTCAGTGGGTCAGAAGTTTACAAACACTAAGTTAACTGTGCCTTTAAGCAGCTTGGAAAATTCCAGAAAATGATGTCAAGCCTTTAGGCAGTTAGCCAAATAGCTTCTGATAGGAGGTGTACTGAATTGGAGGTGTACCTGTGGATGTATTTTAAGGCCTACATTCAAACTCGGTGCCTCTCTGCTTGACATCATGGAAAAATCAAAAGAAATCAGCCAAGACCTCAGAAAAAAATTGTGGACCTCCACAAGTCTTGTTCATCCTTGGGAGCAATTTCTAAACCCCTGAAGGTACCACGTTCATCTGTACAAACAATAGTATGCAAGTATAAACACCATGGAACCACGCAGCCATCATACCGCTCAGGAAGTTGATGCATTCTGTCTCCTAGATATGAACGTAGTTTGGTGCAAAAAGTGCAAATCAATCCCAGAACAACAGTAAAGGACCTTGTGAAGATGCTGGAGAAAGCAGGTAGACACGCATCTATATCCACAGTGAAACAAGTCCTATATCAACATAACCTGAAAGGCTGCTCAGCAAGGAAGAAGCCACTGCTCAAATACCGCCATAAAAAAGCCACTACAGTTTGCAAGTGCACATGGGGACAAAGATCTGAATTTTTTGGAGAAATGTCCTCTGGTCTGATGAAACAAAAATCGAACTGTTTGGCCATAATGACCATCGTTATGTTTGGAGGAAAAAGGGTGAGGTTTGCAGGCCGAAGAACACCAACCCAAGCGTGAAGCTTGGGGGTGGCAGCATCATGTTGTGGGGGTGCTTTGCTGCAGGACGGACTGGTACACTTCACAGAATAGATGGCATCATGAGGATGGAAAAATTATGTGGATATATTGAAGCAACATCTCAAGACATCAGCCAGGAAGTTAAAGCTCAGTCGCAAATGGGTCTTCCAAATGGGCAATGACCCTAAGCATACATCCAAAGTTGTGGCAAAATGGCTTAAGGACAACAAAGTCAAGGTATTGGAGTGGACATCACAAAGCCCTGACCTCAGTCAGATAGAAAATTTGTGGGCAGAACTGAAAAAGCGTTTGCGAGCGAGGAGGCCTACAAACCTGACTCAGTTACACCAGTTATGTCTGGAGGAATGGGCCAAAATTCCAGCAACTTATTGTGAGAAGCTTGTGGAAGAGTACCCAAAATGTTTTGGCCCAAGTACAAACAATTTAAAGGCAATGCTCCCAAATACTAACAAAGTGTATGTAAACTTCTGACCCACTGGGAATGTGATGAAAGTAATAAAAGCTGAAATAAATAATTCTCTACTGACATTTCACATTCTTTAAATAAAGTAGTGATCCTAACTGACCTAAGACAGGGAATGCATTCTACGATTAAATGTCAGGAATTGTGAAAAACTGAGTATAAATGTATTTGGCTAAGGTGTATGTAAACTTCTGACTTCATCTTTATAAAGTGGTGCAGGACTTTTAATTATAAAGAAGCCCGAAATACACATGGGACTTCTATAAATGTCTGCGCTCCCAGTTGTGAACACTGACGGATGATTTGCTGAGAAAGTGACTCAGATTGATTCAAACTGCTAAGCTGAGCTCCTGAGTTCACACGCTCATTTCTTTTCAGGTGATTCATGAAAAAAACCCGGTTTAAAAGAGTCATTTGGTCACGACTCTCTCGCGCTGGGTTTGTTGTTGTGTGCAGTGAGCTCATCACAATAGAACGGGTGAAAAGTGACTCGAGATACACTGGTGGTGCGCACTCTAAAGATGTAAGATGATATCTGATGAAACCGCATATGAACGCACACAACCTGACTGTCGCCAGTGGCGACTAGATTTTAAATTATTGTCGCAATCAATTATTTTTGGTTGCATTTGCGACCATTTTAGTCGCAGTCTGGAGCCCTGTAGTAATGTGACATGAATAAGACAAGATTAAAGATTATAATCATCAATTTGTATGTTAGCAAAGTGATTACAGGTCAAAACAACATAATTTTCATAATTATCTAGCAATGCTAAGTATTGTGTACATTTTGGTACAGAAAGGTAGATTCTATGCATTTTAGAGGGTTAAGTCAGCAAAGTACTGTGACTTTGTGTGAAATGTTCATGAATTAAGATGAGATGTCTTAGTATTAGAATTGTGTTGTCCATTGCAAACATGAGGGTCTCATAAGGGACTCTGGTTTGGTCTTGGTAATGAGTTTTTAGCATGTGACACAGGAAATGTCTCATTTTATAGTGTTCATGTGTTATTAAATAAATGAAACAAAGGAACTTCTTTTAGATTTCTGGCATGGAGGTTTCTACAGAAGAGTAGTCTTTAAGTCATGTGATGACCATTAACATTCAGGGCATTCCTGATTTACAACCTGGACGAGGAGGAGTTTTGGTGTGTCCACAGAACTCTCTATCTCTCAACTGTCTTGACAGTTCTCAAGACAGTTGACACTCAACAGAGCAGCTTTTAATGGACTCTTTTCAGTCCTCTGTGTCTTAGTTAATAACTTGGAAGGAAAATATCAGTTGACATCCTGGATTCGAATCTTTTGCGAATAAATCGTTAATTCTTCTGCCCATAAGATCCTACAGCACTAAAGCCCAAAGTATGCTTCAGTTTTGACGTGAACGTTTAGCGTCTGCATTCAGTCAAATGCTAGCCTTTCAAAGTACACTTCATTTGACTGCGCACATACACAGGCAGTTGGCCCATGCACGCTACAGCTGCAATGAAAGACTGGACTATTTATCTTTAAGAGTTTAGACCCATAAATATGTCTTTATATTACTTTAGACTTGAGTTATATAAATGCATATAAATTATATAAATCTCCTGACCTCCTCACACATGTGCGCTTGACATGCACATCCACTGTTGTTGTTTCCAAATTCCTATTTTTTAGAGCATCTTCATGACTGCCATGGCTCAACTGAGAGTGTTGCCACCTTGTGGATCCACTGATTAGGCGCATACGCATATTGCATGTTTAGAATATGCGCGGTTCGAAAAAACAGGCCACACGCGTTCATCGCTCGAGCACTCTGCTGATGACGAAATTTGCGTCTCATGTCCTATACGCAGAAGCCTAGCGCATATTTTGGTCAAACGACCTTCTTTTTTAGCACACGTTACCGGTATCATCTTTGTAAGCATGTGTTAAATGCACATTTTTGGACAAAATTCCATATATTTAATAATCAGCAGTGTTTCGGTTCAGTGACCGTCTTTGTCCCCACAAATTACCATTCCATGTTTTTTGATCATGTGCACTAACTGTTTAGCTACAGATCTGATAAAATTGCATATATTTAATAAGTAGCAACTTTTCGGTCAAACGAGCATCATCGTTCACACACATTACCCTTTCCAAATTTTTAATTGTGAACGCGATACGCTAAGCTACAGATCCAACAAAATTGTGTACGTTTAATAAGTATCAATGTTTTTATCAAACAACTGTCTTCGTTTACACACATTAGCAATGCAGTGTTTGTTAGCATGTGTACTAACTGCTAGGCCAATCATTTTACTAAATTTAATGTAATCAGCAGCATTATTTTGGTCAGACAACCTTATTCGTGGGCACACATGACCATACTTTTTTTTAATTATGTGTGCTAACTGCTGAGCTAGGGTTGCCACCTTTTCCATAAAATACGGTATTGTCCTGTATTTAATCAGGTCCAATGGCATCACTGCGAAATTGTTGAAGATCATTCTTTTAACCTTGATATTTGTCGGAAATTGTGCCTACGGTGGATAAGGGACCATCTGAAAAGTTCTCACATTGTGCTAAAATGCTACAACTGTGGTGGGTGTGGTAAGGAACCCCCCTCCCCAACTCTAGAGTAAGTGTCCCATATCTTACAACTTCCAACCCTATGCTAAGCTATACTTGCGAGAAAATTGTGTATAATTAATACGCTTAATGTTTCTGTAAAATGGCCATCTTTGTTCACACAAATAATCATACCATATTTAATTGTGTGTGCTAACTGCTAAGCTACAAGATAGTATATTTTATAAGAAGCGAAATTTCGGCCAAAAATCCATCTTCGTTCACAAACATCTCCATAATGTTTTTTGTTTTTTATTTTAATTGTAGTATTTTCAAACACATTTGATTAATTTTCTTTGGGCATTTCTAAACTCAATATCAGCCAAGAAGAGAAAACTGGTGAGGTAAAGGACAAATTGGCCTGGAGATGAGTTTTTCAGACACATAAAATTGAATCTGGTTTACTTTTTAGCTGAGAGCAAGGAAAGACCCACGTAGTGTCAGATCGCGTTCTGTCTGGGAAAACTAAACAAAGCGGTAGTGTCATGTTGTGTACTTTTTCCTTTAGGAAACATTAGCCTCCAAATATGTTTTCACCATGATTTAAATCACTTTAGCTTCGTAAATAAATACTTGCAATACTTTGCCAGCGACAACTTGACAACCTTTAATCAGAACTGTGGTGAGTGTGTGTATTAAATGTGTTTGGGCTGTTGCAGTGTGTGTCGGTAATACTCATTGTTTAGACTAAGTGTCAGGTTTACTTTCGGTTTTAGGACACGAGAGTGTTTGGGCTTTTAGGTCAAGAGCGCTTGCTGTGTATTTTGAGAGCATTTACATTGTGTAAACAAGTTCTAATCTGGCAGATGCACTTAATCAAGTCCAAGAGCAGTCGGAAGGGATTTTCCTCAAGTTCAAGGTGTATGTGTGTGAACTTATTGATTTCTCCCTGTCTGAGAGAATCTTCTTTGCTGTATGTGTCTCTGCATTTGTTTGGGTTTGCGTTTGCATGAGTTTATACAAACACTGCAGAGTATGTGCCCTGCGGTTGTGTACACGAGTGAGCGTTTGCCTGATAACGAAACCCAAGATTTATAACGAGTGACAACAGACTGTGGTCTCTCGTTCTTTATCTCTGCCTCGCTTAAGTGTGTGTGTTTTTGGCAGTTACAATTGAGGATCCTCTGTTATTGAAACCAGTTGTTTGACACAGTTTGACCTACTCTCTCTAGTTTCTGGTTTGACCCACATAGTTGGACTGTGTTATAATCTTGTTAATGTGTATTTTTGTGCAGATGGAGTTTCGGCTGCAGAGACGTCACCTATTGAGACTTCTACACAGCAGGCCTTGCACTACGCCCTGGCTGGTGCTGCACAACAAGTCCAGATCCACCGTATCGGAGAAGATGGACAGGTGCAAGTAGTGAGTATCATCTTGTTGTCATCTAAGTGGCTGACTCACACTAGCAGATTATATAGACTATTATTAATGCTCATTCTTAGGGTTAGGTATTTGAACAAACCCCTACTTATCATGCATATCAACCTAGAGCACCGTAGCAACCACAAAGCAATGCATGCATCCACACCTAACACCCTAGCATCCAGATAGTGTAGCCCTGGTAACCACCCACTTAACATATAAATACTTAATACAGCTTAATATATAAATACTCATTTATCTTGCTAAGCTGAATAAACAAACATATGAACACACTCCAAAATCTAATTCTCTTTGTAAGAGGGTGTGGCTTGCCCTGAAGTTGTGCGAATAAGTACTCCGAGGACGAGACAGTTGCAAGTGTTTAATGGAGCTCTATTAAGAGAGAATTTCCGCTCTGTCCTACCATGTGCTCTCTTTTAAAACCCTTACCATGATCTCTGACTCTTAACAGCTGTATGAGGTCATCTTCACCCCTACATATGCACACAATGCACTAACCATCTGAAATGTAATCTGCATACATTGTGACAGCACAATCAAAACTTGTATACACAATGTACAATCAAGAGAGTTAAATCCATGGAGGAGCTCTTGGCATCATTCGGAATAAGAATCGGATATGTCATGTGTTGTTTGTGTAACATCTCTCTGAACCGAACCATAATAGCTGTTCTACTCTCAGAGGAAACAGCTCAATGGTCAGCTTTGTCAAGTCCTTTGACTGCTCAAATGTTCCATTGTCGTCACTTGAGAAAGTTCGTTATAAACTTTCCTAAATTATACTTTTCATCTTTTGTTATTTCTGTATGATCGTCACTTGCACATAATCGATAATTTTAGCCTGTCAAAAGTGGCAATGACTTGCTCTTTTTAGGGCTTAAATGATCGTTTGAGTAACTTCGATATAAACTTTCCTAAATTAGACTTTTCATTGTTCATTATTACTGCACAATCATCACTTGTGCATAATTGAACATTTTAGCCATCAAATGCAGCAAACAATGACTCAATGCTCTTTTTAGGGCTTAAAAGATCGTTTGAGTAACTTTGATATAAACTTTCCTTAATTAGACTTTTCATCTTTCGTTATTTCTGTATGATCGTCACTTGCGCATAACTGATAATTTTAGCCATCAAAACCAGCAAACAATTACACAATGCTCTTTTTTTAGGGCCTGAAGGATTGAGTTAGTTTTAAACTTTACTAAATTAGATTTTTTATCATTCGTTATGCAAAATCAATAATTTTAGCCTGTCAAAAACGGCAATAACTTGCAGTTTTTAGGGCTCAAATGATCGTTTGAGTAATTTTGTTATAAACTTTCCTAAATTAGACTTTTAATATTTCATCATTACTGTATGACCGTCACTTGTGCTTAATCAGTAATTTTAGACTGTCAAAGACAGCAAACAATGAAATGCTCTTTTTAGGTCTAGAATGATAATTTCAGTAACTTCATTATAAACATTCTTAAATTAGACTTTTCATCATTCATTATTAAAGTATGATTGTCATTTGCGCATAACTGGTAATTTTAGCCTGTCAAAAATGGCAATGATTTGCTCTTTTTAGGGGTTTGAGTAACTTTGATTATAAACTTCACCAAATTAGACTTTTCATCATTCATTATTTATGTACGATTGTCACTTGCGCATAACCGATCATTTTAGCTTGTCAAAAATGGAAAACATTTTTGGCCTTATCAATTAATTTATTTATAAATTATATAATTTATAAATTGTATATATAATATATAAAATTAATAAATACATTTAGGCTATCAAAAATGCCAATGACATGCTCTTTAGGGCTTGTAGGATAACTTGAGTAAGTTTGTTATAAACTTTCCTAAATTAGACTTTTTATCTTTCGTTATTACTGTAGGATAATTGTGGGTCAGCATTGTATATGAGCAAAAAAGCAAAAATATCAAATGTTTGGGAACACATCACATTAGTGGTAAACACTTTCTTTTTACAGTGCAATACTGAAATACTGAGTAACACAGTTTCTTTGAATAAACAGTGTCAAGAACAAAAAGTCATCCAGGATTCACCCATGATGCACTTAACATGTGCAATAAACTGTGGCCACTGTTGTTGAATAACTAATTTTACTGAAACAATGAATAATGAGGTGACATGAGAAATGGCGAACGTTGGAGATGCAACAAAGTTGAACAGACTTTATTCATATGCTCAGTGATGTAGTAGTGGTGGTGTAGTGGGCTAAAGCACTGAACTGGTAAGCAGAATGTTGCCGGTTCGATCCCCAGAGCCACCACCATTGTGTCCTTGAGCAAGGAAGTTAACTCCAGGTTGCTCTAGGGGGATTGCTTCCATTAAGTTTCAGATAAAAAGAAAATAATGAAATGAGATGCTTAAAGAGGAATACCCTTCATTTGTAAAGTATCTAATTCACTGGATTATCCAAATAGGCCCTTGGTTATTAAGAAAAATATACATATATTGAATTTTCAGCAAAATTGCTATATTGTAACATGCTAAAAACCACACAAAACTCATCAGCAACTGCTTAGAAAAGCCCTAGCAAACACCATAGCTTTGTGGCGGCAAGTTTTGCATGGGCAAGTATCACTTACGTTTTCCTTAGATATAATTATAATGCCCTATCCTACAAAAACCTTTGGGCATGTTTAGAATTGAATTCAATACACAGATGTGTGGAAGCACGCACACCTTAACACACACTCTTGGTTTCACTGTTACAAATTCTTTCTTTTGTCGTTTGTAGATCCCGCAGGGACACCTCCACATCGCTCAGGTTCCACAGGGTGAACAGGTGCAGATCACACAGGACAGCGAGGTAATTGTCGTTTAGTTTTTGATTTCTCATTATGCCCTCCCTCTATCCTCTTTGACTTTTCCTCAGCATCTCCCATCTTTCTCTTCTGTGCCATTTCCTTCCTCCTGAATCGTTTTGTTTTCATCAAAGTGTATATGTTAGTTATATTAGGATGACTGTATGTGCCGCTCACAATTGCACAATTGAATCTCCCAGTTTCAAACAATGTCATCCTGTTTAGTTTTGCCAGCTGGAAGCACATTAGAGGTCAGCCTTGGAATGCAGATTTACAGATTAAACCTAAAGAAACACACTTTAACACTATTCAGATATTGGTAGGAGAATTAAAAGTATAGTTCTTCCAAAAATGAAAATTCTGTCTTAATTTTTTCATGCTCATTTTTTTCAAACCCGACTTTCTTCTGTAGGACACAAAAGGGCTTTTTACACTGCACCTAACCCCAGGGTTATTTTTTGTATTTGTTTTTAATCCCCTTTTCTCCTCAATTTGGAATGCCCAGTTCCCACTACTTAGTAGGTCCTCGTGGTGGCGCAGTTACTCACCTCAGTCCGGGTGGCGGAGGACAAGTCTCAGGACCGTCAATCCGTGCATCTTATCACGTGGCACGTTGTGCATGACACCACGGAGACTCCTAGCATGTGGAGGCTCATGCTACTCTCCGCGATCCACGCACAATTACCACGCGCCCCATTGAGAGCGAGAACCACTAATTGCGACCACGAGGAGGTTACCCCATGTGACTCTACCCTCCCTAGCAGCCGGACCAATTTGGTTGCTTAGGAGACCTGGCCAGAGTCACTCAGCACACCCTGGATTCGAACTTGCGACTCCAGTGGTGGTAGTCAGCGTCAGTACTCGCTGAGCTACCCAGGCCCCCAAATACCCAGGGTTATGAAACCCTGCTTCTGCATTGCGGTGCCAAAGGTATACAGTGTAAAATGATGCAGCGTTAGAATGGTTCAGAAAGTTGTTTAGCAACACACAACCCCTTAGTGCTACCTCATTTAATATTCATGCACTTTGTACAGTCACTGAAAATGTTCCCAACTTTCATGCGCTGTTTACGCTCTCCATCTGAGAGAAACCGTTAAGTGTCGAACAGTGATGGCAGACGCGATAACTGCCGTGATGAGACAGTATTCTGTGTTTTCATGCCAATATTTCAGAAGATGAAAGACAAAAAGAGCCGATTTACTTGGCAACATTTACACAAAAGAGCAGTTCCATTGACAGGTCCATCACGAGCTGTATTCATCCAATCATTGTTATTGACACTGCAAATATTCAAATAACAACGTTAACCTGGGGTTTATGAATGTACAGTGTAAAACATCAGAACATGAATACCCAGGTTTAATTACTAACCCAGGGTAAAGTATGAACAGTGTGAAAAATGAAACAGATAACCAGGGTTTAGAATGACCCGTTAATCCGTATACCGTTAATCTTTTAAAATGTCCCAGTCTGTTGTAGCTCTTAAATCTCATTTGCACTTCAACATATTCAAACTTGGCACATAGTATTCAGTGTTCTGCATTGTGGCTGAGTTGTTGATTTTATTTGACAAATTCCCCAAAATTGCTCTGTGTTATAGTCTCACCTTTTCTTTCCTATGGTCGGTCAAATTTGACTGTGAACAACACAAGTGTCGGTTTTTTTGTCACACGGCCTTAACTCATCAAATCCAGTTGTGTGTGTTCAGATGGCAAATGTAGGAAAAGTAACAAAGCCTCAAGTCACTCAGATGAAGTATACCATTTTTATTAAAGAAACAAAATTGGGGGGCATGGGTAGCTCAGCGTGTATTGACGCTGACTACAACCACTGGAGTCGTGAGTCCGAATCCAGGGTGTGCTGAGTGACTCCAGCCAGGTCTCCTTAGCAAACAAATTAGCCCGGTTGTTAGGGAGGGTAGAGTCACATGGGGTAACCTCTTTGTGGTCACGATTAGTGGTTCTCGCTCTCAATGGGGCGCGTGATAAGTTGTGCGTGGATCGCGGAAAATAGTATGAGCCTCCTTGTGCTGTGAGTCTCCGGTGTCATGCACAATGAGCCACGTGATAAGATGCGTGGATTGAATGTCTCAGAAGCTGAGGCAACTGAGATTTTCAAACAAAATTGATTTCGGTCTAAAATGACCAAACAGTGCACAAGTGTTAACTTAAGGAAAGGGACTTAAGGTAAGTCATTACATCACTTGAGAAACATGTTTCTTTTGAAGGTTTTCTTTCCCTCTAATTCTTCTGTATGATTCAACATATTGTTTGGATGGCTGCTGGCTTGGTCAAATTACATTTCACGGATGGATTTGGCTTAGTATGAAGGTCTCAAGAGGTCAGACCATCAAACTACACCACCTATCCATGATTATTTCTAACCTCATTGTTTTATTAGGATCATTGGCAGAGATGTTCCTCCAAAGCACCCATTTCAAAGGCTCTTGAGTACACATTGTCATAGATTTAAACAGGATTATGAAAAGGTATCTGCAAATATGTAAACATGATTTTGATCAAATCCATCCGTCATCCTAAGAAGGAGGGAGAGAAGAAAATAAAAAATGTTTCAAACTTTTCCTGGCCTGGTTTAAAGGAATTCAGGACTGCCAGAGGGTTTCAGTGTGCCATTTATCTTGGTGAATTCTCAATGATATTGTTTGTTTTTGAATTCAGAGCTTAGCAACAATGTGCCACTTCATCCAACTGCCAGTCACAAAGAGGGTCTTTGTAATATATTTGTCCCTTCTCATCAAAACCATTTATCTGAAACAGTTTGAAAAGGAAATGAGCCATCGTACCATTATTTGCAATTGTCCAGATATATGTTGTCAGGTGTGTATGTTTTAAAGTCAGAACAAGAGATAAATTGAAACTTTTTGTTGCAGTGCAGTCATTTTATTCCTGTTGTGAAATTCTTATAAGCTACGTGTTGTGAAACTGTTGAAAACAGAGTGTTATATTTGTTTTCTTCTCTTGTAGGGCAACCTACAGATCCACCAAGTGCACGTTGGACAAGACGGACAGGTAAATGTACGTACCCTTTTACATTTATTGGTCCATGTTACACTGGTCCTTGTAACAGTGCCTTTTTGCCATTTTCTATTGATATAGGCTGTGTTTACATCTGGTATTAACTTCTGTCTCAGGTGATCCAATCACAAGTTGTCAGCTTAGGCAAATTGCTTGCTTACAGCTGGTATTACTGTAAATCCATTTGTGATCGAAATTTGTCAAGGGTAGGAAGTACCTGATTTTGTGGCTGCATACATGACTAACTATTTCTGTTTAGCGGCACATTGATAAGGCACAGAAAAGTTGGCACACTCTTTTTTTTTTTTTTTAAAAGCACTTAAATATACTTCTCACCACAAATTATGTTTTGAGCTCATATTTATTTTAGTCAAGTATCTATATTAAATGAACTTCGGATGTGTGTGTATGATGTGATTTTATCCTTTTATCGAAAGCGACTAAGAACGGTTATTTACTTTTAAAGCTTTACGTACCAGGCAAAGTTTAAAACCCTTGTTTTTGTGCAATGGATAATTATAAGTTAAGCCAAGTGCACACTACATGACTTGCATTCAGCGTCCTGCACACACTTAACGACTTTGTTTTTTGTTTTCGGATATGGTGGTCATCGTGGTTGATTTCATGGCAGCATACATCAATCATTATGGCAGTGTTTTAATGCATGCATGATAATAAAGTGCAAAAAGTAAAAGAAAAGAAAAATATGAACCGATGCACCGTTTCGCTTAACTATTCTTAGATTTAAACTAAGCACAAACATGACGTTTAGAGCAGACGTTTAGAATTATTTTAGTGGATTACCTGTATTAACTGTCAGATGTGTGTGCTCCTCATCTGTGTCACTGCATGTTGATATCAAGCATACCGAAGAAGATCTGTGAAGTTCTTGTGCATGCATACATATTCGCTTTTTAAAAATTTCCGATCTGATGGTTGTTTTCTTTTAAATTCCCCTTAACCAGCAACGTATCAAACGGATCAGCCAAAACGCATCTTAAAGATACGATGCTGAAATTAATTCACAAACTCATGCACATATCAACTGGAGAATTTATTCATGATAACATGTCAACAAACAACATATAATAAGGGCTCGTGCTAGTTTATTGCACTGATTTGCACAGAACGAAAAAAAAACGGCTGAAAATAATGATGAGACAGTGGGTATGGAGACATGGGTGATGTTTTATTTTATTTTATTATTATTTTTTGTCTCCTCCTTCTCAATGTATTGCTCTCCTTTTGCTCTCTCTCTGTATTTCTTTGGCTCATTGTCAGTCTCTCGCTCGTCGGGATAGTGCACACACCTGATGACTCGACAGCCAGATTTCAAGCAGGTTTAAAATCCATTAAGGCAACTGCGACAAGTCTGGGCAGATTGTTGGAGTGTGCACGCTACACGATCATCTACACGACCATGTGCAATCTGAGACTTCTCGTCACAGACCAGTTGCAGACTCAAAATATCATAGGGGACGGGCTTGAGTTGTGTAGTGTGCGCTAGGCTAGTCGTGAAGCCTAGTATCAGCAAGTTAAGATTGTGCTTCAGCACTCTACTGCTTTTCCTGCAATGCCAGGATGTACAAGGTTGAATTTCCAACTGAGTTTGAACCACTGAAATGAGGTGAATTTGCAAAGCGAAATATAAAGGACAAATATTACCAGTTGAATAAAAAAGATTTTTGAAAAACTTAATATTTTGGAGGTGAACTTTGGAAGGTGAATATTTATTATTTAATTTTTAATGATGAAATTTTGTGCAAAATGTTTTTAATTAAAATATTCACTTATACAAATATAAAACCATATGAAATTGCCTCCCCAAAAAATGCACTGTTAATGCAATGCATTTATTTTTCAAAGACATTTGTCATTAATTTACTTCCATACATATTTGTGTGAAAACCTGTGTGAACGTTTTCACACAGAAATCATGATTCATCAGTAAGTTTGCTCTTAATTTGTGTACATTTAGGCTAAAATTGTGGAACAACTCATACCACACAAACACAAAAATCATATACTCTTGATGGCCTTAGAAACATGAAATTTGTTACAAAAAGTCTTAACTTTGAGTAACAAAATTATGTGTGTCAAAGCTCAATCTGTGATAGGTTCTGCATAAAAATGCAGATGATTCTGTGTAGTCTAGGACAATATAAAAGACATCTATTGTGTTAGATGGTTTTGAGAATGGCACATATGACTCATGAACTTAGAACTAATGTAAGAACAAAGTAAGTACGCAACTTGAATGCAATTTTTAATGAATGAGCTTTTGTGTGTCCTTCTTCCATATATATGTTTTTCTTTTTCTATTCTGAGAATATGATGTTTGGGACTGGACAAACTTCCTGTTTCTCAGCTCTGTTCAGTCAGATCAAAGAGCTAGAATGCAACAGAGGCTTTTGTGGAAATCAATGGACAAACATTCTTACACTTGAAAGGAAGATCTATGTTTGTTATCTCACCTTATTAACCTAATCTACTCTTTTGTGTTTTGTATATAATTTGTGTCTTAACGGCAAGCTCACACTATGCAATTTTCAAAATGCGCAACTCTGACTTTTGCTGCAACAGACATATTTTTAAGATCTGTGACCAAAAGCACAGATCGTGGGCATTTTTATGGAAGAGAAAATCCTTCCTAAAAAATTTGGGAGTTTTGTCAGCTTTTAGGATTACACTAGTATTTAGATGGCCTTAAAGCTAATAGACATAGACTAATGGCTAAAGTAAACTTTGGTTGTCTCTGTTGCTGAATGCGCTGCGCACAGTATGCGTGACACAAATTTCGTCATCAGCACAGTCTGCACGGACTATCCACATGCAGCCCAGATTTTCTCGACACGCAGACGGTCCTTGTCTGTGCGTATTGTCGGCACATGTGCCTGCAGCTGACTGTACTAAAAGAGTATCACAAAGCAGTCGTAGTGTGCGCATGTGACGAACGCATTTGTATTCGCTCGCAGTCAAAAGAGTACTTTGAAAGGCAGCATGTTCGACCGGGCGTGATCAGGAATGCATTAAAAAAGTTATTCTCATGCCTTAAAAGACATAAAACTCTAATATTGATTTCATGGAGTCTTTATTTATGAGTAGTTCAATGATAAGTTTTCACATTCACCTCTATATTTTCAAGCCTTTTTTTTTGGTGTTACGTAGTTAAGTAGTTTTGTAGTGTGAGAAATTTAGCTGCCGCCAGTGAGAAGGCAGGAAAGGAGAATGGAAAAACATAATTGTTGCCTCTTCATCTTGTATTTTCAAACAGCTTAGATGGACAGCTGCTTGTGAGGGTTAATTTTTGCTGTCTTACATGTTTCGAAACAAGTTGTGTTGTAGGTCAGTGATGTACCAGATATTTGAATATGCACATACGTGAATGAGTTCTGTCATGGAGACTCTGACCTCTACTACTACATCAACAAGATGACAGATGAGAAGAGGAAATGTAGTGCAATGAGAGCAGTACAGCAGTTTTGTTTGTCTGAAAGTTGAAAATGTGTGTCAAAGCAAGAGAGAAAGACAGGTGCATCCACTTGTCTGTACACTTGAAGTAGTTATGTTTGGCATAACTGTCTTGCACCCTAAATAAAGCATTTCATTTCATTTCTCGCCCTGCAAACTAGTGTGTGATCACAACTTTTCTTGTGCCACATATCAGACATCCACTGTAAACATGCGCAATCATTCGCAAACTTTGCTGTCTCTTTAAATTTGTCTCTGTGTGATGTGTATATATCGTCTAACTGTTTAGATGCAACTGCTTCATTTTTAATGACTTCAGGAAAATGCAGTCGGCCTCTCAGACTCACATTTACATGATGATATCGTACCTACTTAAATTTATTGTCGATGTTGTAATCGGTACACTATATTTGGTTGCTCATGAATGAGAATTCTTCAGATAGTCTAAATTTCATTTACTGTTAGTTTGTGATACTTGCTTAGGCAAGAATCACTTTACTATTGCTCATATTTACATTTAGCGATTTGAAACCCCTACCTTAAGGATTAAACCATGGCATATAACTTGGCACTACAACTGCTTTGTGAAACTCTTTAGTACATTCAATGCCAGGTGCATGTGCAGACGAAGCACATATACAGGGATATTAGGTGTGGGCTCTTTTTAATTAGGCCAGCAAGCAATGACTTGGCAACCACCCAGAACACCCTAGCAACCACCTTGCAATGTTCTGGCAACTACCCAAAACAGCCTAGCATCATAGTTACATTTGCACATTATTAGTGTTGATTTTTTTAAACATGTGCAGCAATAATAGTGATGTTTGCATTAGACATGTGAGCTCTTCTTGACTTTAGTCAGTAAGCAACCACAAAGGAACTCCCTTGAAACCATATAGCAACATGGTAAAAAAAAAAAGCATCATGGTGCAACTTTTAGGCAAGCACTAGTCAAATTTTTTTCTGGACATATAAATCCTATATTAAACAACAGTTGGTTTCGGTCCTTGAATCTGATTGGATGAGAGACGTTACAAGAGTGCTGATGTCTCAGAACAGCAGCACTCAGACACTTTACTGTTTGCAGTGCCAGATTTAGGCATGGGTGACATGGGCAGTTGCCCAGGGCAACCCCCAAACAACTTTGGGGGCGTGCTGAAGCGGGTTTCACCCAGGGCGCCATACAAGCTAGAAATGCTACTGACTGTTTGTATCACTCCACTTGTGTTCGTAGTGTTCTAAACTAAAGTGTAAGAGCAGCGCATATGTGTTAAATGCAGCTAGATGTGTCTTTTCATTTTTCCCTGTGACATTAAAGATTTTAGCCAGCAGGTGGCGACAAAAGACCATTTTTATGTGTTGTGAGCCAGCTGAGTTTGCGACATTCATTTGAGTCAGCGCTGCCTGTCAGCAAGGGATTCTTTGAAGTCATCAGCATTGTCTCTCGCTCCATGATCGCTCAAATTACTACTACACTACAGCTGGGAAATAGAGTTCAACTATCAGCTTCAGTATTAAGGCTTATCACAGCTGAGAGACACAACAGATGGAGTAATCACATATACTCAAGGTGCTTACCTACTGGAGTTTCCACGTTGGGAGGTGATGTAAACATTCAACATGGCGGAGGAGAGAAAAAAAAACCCAGCTACTGGGAAATACTCCAGGAGAACCCCGCTGGGACGGCTATTTTTTACATAGAGAAAATAGGATGTATTTGACCAAATTTCCATTAGCTTCAGCAAGCTGACTAATACATGGGACTGAATCCAGCTTCACTGTTCAGCTTCACTGTTCATCTCTGCTTGGGAGTCGCGACAGATGCAAGTAATCATACACGCTCAATCGCGCTCTCTCTTACAAACACACACTTGTTTCTCCAGTAACCTGTTAGAAACAGCCAAACCCATCATTACTAGTTATAAAGTGATGTTTTTTAATTGCAACCCCAATTGCGAAAAAGTTGGGACAGTATGAAAAATGCTAGTAAAAACAAAAATGAGTGATTTGTAAATTATATTCACCCTTTGCCTTATTGAAAGCACTACAATTACACCTTATATGATGTTTTACCCTGTGAATTTAATTTCTTTTTTAAAGGTGCAGTATGTAAGATTCAGAAACCCTTGTTATTAATGACATCTGTGGCTGTTAACTGAACTGCAGCCAGCTACCTGCTGCTCGTGCACACACTCCATAGGGACGCGAGCATCAGCAAAACAATGACGTGACGTACAAAGAGACTGAACGTGATCCACCGGCATCATGCTGACAGATGAGGTAGCATAATTAAAATTACAGTTATGATAGTTTTACTACAAATTTTGAGACTAAACTACTGATACACACATACAGATACATACTACCGAACTATACCAGACAGTTTACTGTTGCACTGTTATGTTACACTATTGTATGTTTTGTATGTCATATGTTGTACTATGATCAAGAAACAAGTGTATTTGCTTACATTTATTCTGTATACCTGACTTTTAGTATAAAGAGAAGATTAAATTTGAAAATTACGAAGCAAGGTAGCTTGCAATTCGTCAGCGTTAGCAGGCAAGTTAGCTAAAATGACACAGATCAATCCTTATGGCACTATATTTCACATGCTTTGCAGTTATGTAAGCTTACCTGTCCAATAAGAAGAATGCCAATTCAAATGTCCTGCCAATGTTCACTATAGTGTTCGCCCAACCACGATCACTTTCCTGCTTAGCCAGATGGGATTCAGTAGATAAATGTTTTTTTTTTTTTTTGGCTTACTCTTGGTTTACTTGGTTTGTGTAGGAGTCGGTGTTGTGCTGGGAGCCGGCCATTTGCTGGATTCCATCTCTAAGATAACGTTACCTAGTGTTGCAGTTTATTGTCGCTGTTGAATAGCGGAAGAGAAGCTATTACTGACTGAGTCAAGGCTCTCGGGAGCACGCATAAACGTCACATCCTTTGGATTTTCCCGGCAAAACCGACCCGCTCCCTTCGCATGAAAATCAGTGTACAGGCTTTAATAGGCAACCTAGGAAGTCCGGGAAGGGCTCATTTTTTAAGTTGTGTTACAAGCCGTTCACACATTGGAAAAAAAAAAAAAACGGCTAATATTGCATGAAAATAGTTACATATTGCACCTTTAATGTACAGTAATTTCAGATCAGATGACTGCAACATACTCCAAAAAAGAGTGTTAACCAATGTGAAACATCACCATTTCTTTTAATTACACTTATTATGCATTTAGGTACTGAAAACACAAGTTTGTTAAGTTTAGAAAGTGGAATTTCCCCCCAGTCATCCATTAAGTAGGTCTTTAGCTGCACAATTGTATGGGGTCTTTATTGCCGTATGGTGTGCTGCATATTGCACACACATTCTCAGTTGGAGACAGGTCAGGACTGCAGGCAGGCCAATCTAACACCCACATTGTCTGCTTACACAGCCATGCACCTGTAATCCAGGCAGTATGTGGTTTGAAGTTGTCCTGCTGTAAAATGCAGGGACGTCCCTGGAAAAGTGCTAGGTGGCAGTATATGTTGCTCCAAAATTTGTACATATCTGTTTGCATTCATGGTGTTCTCACAGATGTGCGAGTTACCCATGCCATGGGCACTGAAACACCCCTGGCCCATACAGACACGGGCTTTTGGACCTGATGCTAATAAGCTTGGATGGCCCTTTTCCTCTTTGGCCCGGATAACACGACGGCTTTGTTTTTCAAAAACTTTTTGAAATGTGAAATCTTCAGACCAAAAAAACACAGTTCCACTGTTCTACTTTCCATCTAAGATAAGACCGAGCCCAGAGAAGTCGGCAGCGCTTCTGGGCAGTGTTTATGTAGGGCTTCAGCTTTGCATAATAAAGTCTTAACTTGCATCTGTGGATGCAGCGACGAGTGGTGTTGACTAACAAAGGTTTACTAAAGTTATCCCAAGCCCATGTTCATGATATTCATTACAGATGAATGCCGTTTTTTTAAGACAGTGATGTCTGAGGGATCAGAGATCACACGCATTCAGAAATGGTTTTCGTCTTGCCCTTTACACACCGAGATTTAACCAGATTCCTTTAATCCTTTAACTATATTGTGCACTGTAAAGGGTGAAATGACCAAAATCCTTCCAATTTGTCTTGGGGGACATTGTTCTCAGAGTGCTGGATTATTTGCTGAAGCATCTTTTGGCAAATTGACAAATCTTGAACGATCCTTGCTCTTGAAGGACTAGACTGTTTTTGGAGGATCCTTATACAGTATACAGTATTAAGACACAATTGCCTCACCTGTTTAACATCTCCTGTTTCACATTGCCTTGTTATTTCAACTTGTCAGATTGTTATTAGTCTTAAATTGCCCCTATCTCAACATTTTTTGGAGCGTGTTGCAATCATCTGATTTGAAATTTCTGTACATTTTCAAAAAAACTAAAATTCACAAGGTAAAACATCATATAATGTGTTGTTGTAATGCTTTCAATATAGCAAAGGGTGAATATAATTTACAAATCAGTCCTTTTTATTTTTATTATCATTTTTCATACTGTCCCAACATTTTTAGTATTGGGGTTGTAGTAACAGAGGCTTGAGCACATCTTTTGAACTAGTAACGGCAGATCCTGATCCGTAACGTAAGAAAGTAGTTCCATGCACAAGTGCATTTTTTTGTGACAGTAATTTTTTTGTTTACTTGTTCATTGAACTGTTGTATAAAAGCAATGTGCTGTATATGTTGTATACTCACAATCATGCTGTCTGGCCCTAAATCAGCATGGCTGTAATTACCTGCGGCCAAATAACAGCTGTGCTGGTGTAGGGCCATACAGCACTCTTGCTTGTGTGATGTTGCTTTATTATCAGTACTGTTTGTTTTTAGCCTAATATCCTAGATCTAGCTTATGATAATATTCATTTAAACAGTAGGGTTGAGGAAATATAAGCATTGATTTTTAAGAATGTATTTCCTGGCGTATTGCCTATGTTGATATAGCCCAGATGGCCGTAGATATGATTGTTCGGGCTTGAGCAAAGATCTGCACCAATGCTCAGAAGAAATATGCATTTGTTTCTGAAATCAAAATGTCTAGCAGGCTAATCCAGATCAGCCAACATCTATTTGTGCTGACACTTGAAATGTGTTGGCTACTGTTTGAAGGTGTCATTTATGATTGTGTAATCTTTTGGGCCTGTCTAGAAGCATTAGGTATACATCCAGGAACAGAAAATAAAGCCAAATGTCATTAGCTCTGAGACAGCGGTGGGATGATATTCCTGGATCTCTTACACAACTCCCTCTGCATCAGGTATTTTTGTGCCTTCTAAGGTTTTCTCCACTCTTGTCTCTCCTCCTCTTCCTCCGTCTCTCCTGCACAGCTGGTGGCCTGTTCTGCATTTAGCTTCAGGTCAGCACTAGTGGTCGATCGGTGTATTGCCGGACTTTTGTAATTATCGCATCGGCCGATTCTTTTTTTTCTTTTTCTTTTTCTTGAATGCGCTGAAAATCGCCTGCTTGCATGTGAAGCGACTAAGACATGTAAACGACTAATATCCTAAAAACCATCTAAAAGCATAATATCATATACCATCTGCAAATATGAACATATCTCATTTAAACAGATGTAAAACACTAACCTCACACAACTTGTGCAGATCCAGCATCCTGTGGCGCACTCATTTATTTACCTCTAAAGCACGTATTCTTTCAGCCTCTCCTCAGCAGTTCCCTGTCACTTTTCTAATGATAAAAGGCAAATATCAATAAAACTTCTATTATATACTGTTTGCAAATATGGAGATATCTCATTTAAACAGATGTAATTCACGAACCTCACGAAAATCCAGCGTTTTCTTCCCGTCGAGCGCTCATCTAATATCTTCCTCTGAAGCGCGTATTCCATCAGCCAGAATCAAAACTTCAGGATCAGCATCAAAAGTTCCTCTGATTTACAAATCATGATGGTCACAACAATCATGACAATCCAAGCAGGTGATCCAGACCATTTAAACTGTCAGGAGATTGCTGCTCGTGTTGGATCCGTACGAGCGCGTGAGTGCAACCAGAGTCTTTCTAGCAAGTCAGTTCACTGTCGGCCCTGTTTGGAACACTCTCAGGAGGCTATTTCCAGTCATGACAGTGCTTCTCCAATCTACTTGAATGGGGAAATTAAAAAAAAAAGATTATGATCAAAGAACATATTTCAAATCAGCAGTAAAATCTGACAACACTGGTATCGTAAATGGTGCTTCTTTACCTCAGATTACGCAAAAAAATAGCTATTACGTTTTCTTGAGTTGATTGACAGGCGATGTCTGTATCTAAAAGGTGATTGGCTTTTTTACCTGTAAGGCAGGACTTCCTATCTATATCCATTTACCTTAAGCTGCAGTTGGGCTTTCTAATTTCTCCCATTCATTTTAATAGAAGTGGTAAAAGCGCTTCACGTGTGCTAAAAGTAAATGTCTTATTCACTATGCACTGTATGTACAATTGGTTTGATTCATTATTTTTTGAGAAAATGCGATTTGCTAATGTGGACATACCATCCATGGTTGCTGGACTACTGTGTGTATTGTTATTTCCTTCTTCCTAATATATTAACAATTTCTTCATGTGCAAATAAATTACTAAAATTTGATGACTAAACAGAAATCAGAAGAAACTGCTATCTACCATTTAAAATACAATATAATTTTTTTAGATTCTTTTTTACAAAGTTGAAGTTTTGACTATATTAAATTGACCACTAGTCAGCACATCTTCAGGTCAGCGGTAATGCCACCTCAAAACTTTTAGCAGGGATCTCAAGAATAGTAAGTTTTACTAGCACTTTATAATAACTTTCATCAAATAACATAACAATTATAAACTGCTCAACAGATCGTTAATGTACATTAAAAAAAATTTAATGTCACAAAATAAATGTATTGGATCACTTTTTGGCCTGTTAATCAAGCATGAATTTATTTAGTACCTCTTGGACTTTCTTCTCTATTGGCCTTTCTAAAATATATTTTTTTATTTTAAACACGCCCATTTCTTTAAAAGTTTCGCTTGGTTAATAAAGGTATCAGAAATGCTTCCGAGCATTTTATGTAGCCTGACGCCTTCTCCCCGCCATGCTCTCTCTGCTGTCAAGGGGAAGAGCCGTGATTTACAGCCTGTCAGTCTGTAACGGCAAGCCATATCATTCATCCCCCTTTCACCATCTTAAACAAACACACACGGCCGACACATGAAAGTCATCCTCTTCCATGAGTGAAAGTGAGAATGAAAGAGTTTTAACAGTATGTTGAGTCAGTAACCTCTTTTGGTGCTCTTATCTGATGCCCCCTCTCTCCTGCTCTCTGATGTGACTTCCACAGCCACAGAGGTATTGATCTAAAGATAAGGCAAGAAAACAGGGAGAGGAGACTGAAGTCTGAGGAGATTCAATGTTTTTGTATTTGGTACAATTGGTTGTTAGTTCCTCATGACTGGAGAACCTGCCTCAAGAACGGGGCTTACCATTTCGCTGGGCCCTGCCAGTTGTCAGACGGGGGGTGGGTGGAAGTGGTGGTGGTGGCAGAACATTGTTACTCTGACCCTGCGCTACAACAACAGGTTTCGTCATTGCGCATAGTCTGTTTACATCAGCGTCTCCCGCTGAACACGTTTACAATTGCGTCCTCATGCGTCAACAGGGGAGAATGAGGTGGTGGATGATGGTAATATTAAACTTTCATTAAGCCAGCCCACCTTTCCCCCTGATGCAAACTTGGCAGGAAAAAAAAATTCTCAAAGGATAAGGCTGTTCTTTTCTGGTCTCCCAGCCTGGTCAAGCTGGTCTGTTTGCATGTTTAGAGGAGTTTTGGTCACTTGTCAGTTGGTCGACCAGCTAAACCAGATGAGCAACTTTTTGGCCAGGCTGGGAGGCTAGCTAGACCACCAGAAGACCAGCTTGGCCATACTTGGAGACCAACAAACCATCTTTGGCTGGTTGAAGAAGTTTTTTTTTTTTTTCAGCAGGAAACTGAAAGCTTTCGAAATAGTGTTTGTTCTGTCACCAGCAAACATGGATAGAAAAGCCGTTGGATTAAGTGAATTATCTCAATACATGTTAAATAACATCTGGATTAATATTGAATTTATATAAATTTACTGTCCCCAAAATATCTCAAGTAGGCCAAGGAAATCTGCATTGGTCTGTAGCGTTTTTAGCTGGTGTTTAGAGAAAGGTCAGTTGATTGTTGGTGTCATAATGAGGCTGAGAACCCTCTTCTGAATACTTCTCTCATTCCCTCGAGCCCAACATCTATAGTATTGTACATTGTCAAAATTCAGGTGTATTCGACATCTGATAAGAGTTCAAATAAATTTGTGACTTTGCTTTCCTTGTGCCACTGTCTCTTACCAACAGCAGTCTACATTACTTTTTTCTTAAGCAATTTGTTGATCCTAAACCTGTAAGTGCTCTTGCTTGCAAATTCCCCAAATCCTAATTTAAAGACCCTGTATGTTCTTGGAGAAAGAGTCCTTTATGTACTTCACCCTTCCACAAGGGGACAGTGCACAGATGTGCGCTTGGTTGGGGTCCTGCACTGTGATGATGCCCCTCCTTACTTGGCCGGTTTTGAGGTAGGTAGGAAGAATGGAAGTAGGAAGTGAGGGAGATTTGGCTTCTCATGGGTAAGTCCAGGTGCATTTCTGGATGTTCACAATGTGAAGCCCCTTAGGTGCTGAATTATCCTGGAGCTTTAACACAATGAATGTGTGTTGCAGGGTTGTGGCTGTATCTCAGTAGTTTTCGCAGAGCCAGACTTTTGGCTATCAGCATAAAGTCTGGTCCACTTTGTAGCTGATTCTTGACATTTGAAATGATATACTGCAAATTTTTGTACCAGAACCAGACTAAATAAAGGCTTATTCTAAGCCAGCCCAAATGCATGTGAATTCGAATAAATGTAAAAAGCATAAGGAAAGACTACTGTGGTCTGTTTCTAATCTGCCTTTTTGGATATGTTGTTTTACTGTATTTGGACAAGACAAAAATGAGCTCAGGAATTGTTAGGAGAATATAAGTCACAAGCTGCATCTGTCTGTTAAATTGATGTAACTTTTTCCCTCTTTGAATGTGTGTATATTTATATTGGTATGTATGCAATTATGCCCATTTGCAATCCAGAAGTCTCCTCTGGACCTCAGTATTGAAACCAGATGTGTGCAGAGCTTGCATCCAGTTAGTACCTGCTTTAGGATCTAAATTCTCCAGGATTTAACTTGGAGTCCAGTTGTTGTCACAAAAGAACCTTGGGGCTTTAGTCCCAATTCAAACTCCTAAATCAATTTACTGTTTTTACCTAAATTACAGTTGAAGGATTTTCTCCAAGTTATTAAATGAAGAATACTGAATAAAATGGTTCAAGGCAGCTTATAATATGATTTTAGTGTTCTAATGGAGGGAATCATATTTCAAGGCAATAGTGATGGTCTTGCCTGTCTTTTGTCTTGATAAAGGAGTTCTTGAAGCTAATGTGGTCATGGCAGGGATACAAAGGCCTTCTCACAGACATTCTCAGATAATCCCGTACAATTCTAATGGAGAGATTTCTTCATAAAGGCTCCAATATGCTCACCTCGAAGTTCTTCTTCGTTCTTCGTTTGGAGCAAGAAAAAAGGTTGAAAGAGACAAGCAACTGTATACTGTTGTGAACATTTGGACTCCGCCCATGCCACTAGGGCCACGCCTACCCATGACATAGACCAATGGCAGTAAGAAAGTGTTTTACAGCTGGTGGTATGTTTTCCTGAAAGTTCGCATTTGCAAGTTGTTTTGAACCACCACAACAAACTTACATTCCCTCTTTTTGCCCAGATTTTGTAAAACGACATCACACCCTTTTCCTTAAAGCTTCTATTCATTTTGAACACTGTTGACACTGGTAAGTATACCAACCACTAAGTGAAACTTAGTGCATCTCACCTTTTGTTTAACAACCAGTTGGACTCAGTGACAATGCCTGAGGAACAAGAGCCAATAAAATCATCACTGTTGCAGAAATGACATTCATAATTTATGTTGCTCCGAAAAGCTTTCCATTGGAATCATTGAAAATGTTGAGAAAAAAAATAGGTTTGAGGGCGGGACTGGACTGTGCGTCTCCCACACAGAGTTTGTTCCAAGGTCACACAGATATTTTACAAGTTTACAACACATGGAGTGGTTCACCAAAGCCTGTCAAATCAGCAGTCTAATTAGAAACATAATGAAGACATAACATAAGGAAAATGACTTGTAACACTTTTGGCACAGTCTTTGACACAAACACTAAAGCACACTTTATTTCTTTGTTCCTGAGAACAAGCATTGCAACTCAGCTTATCTGCATGTTGTTAAATTTGTTGTAAATTAAAGTCATTTTTCTGTCAGTGGGATATGTGCCTTGGCTGTTTGGCTGTTCTTTGAACCAGGAATCTGATAGATGCAGGTCTGTTATGTAAATAGTACTGGGTTTACTTTATCTCTTTGCGGTCCCTTCTTTTGTAAAATATGAACTTGGCAAGAAGAGGAGTATCTCAAGTGACCACTGGGGGCACATTTCAGGAAGTTGTTAGCAATTTAAGTAATAGCATCATTAAGCTAAGCCGAATAGACGCTGGCCTATCCCACTTTATAACAAGTGTCTTTAACTACGATGTTACTTACATAAAACATTAAGCATTTGATACAATGCACTTAATGCGTACATTTGTGTTTTTCTGTGAAACACCCACAAGATTTGCAGTTGCTTCTACTAGGGATGGACTAGGGTTAGGGGTATGTCTAGGCTCATCTACCCAATCTAAAACATTAGTGTCATGAGAGAAACTGTAAACCTCTACTCAGATTATTGTAAAATTCCAGTTTAACATGGTTGTTAGCAATTTGTTAAGCATTAGGTTCGCTAAGATAAGCCAAGCTGGCTAGATACAGGCAAATTGGTAGAAGTTTGTTACCCAAATCCGAACCATTTGTATGAGAAAAACTGTTAAGGTGTACTCAAATGGCTGCAAAATTGCAAACATCAATGGTAAATGGTAGACCCATCTGTGAAATGCTAAATATCTGGACTAGAAGCTGAAAGGTAGATTCAGTCAAGGCTTAACATTTCTAAAACTTTAGACAGTTAGGGTGTTATTTAGGGGTGTGGGTGGACACAGAGAGACTTGTGTTGCACAAGGAAATATGTTTATGCAGGGTTTTGGGAATATTAAAAGGGAGCGAGTAGCAGAAGTTTATAGAGATTATATATTTATTTCTTTGGATTGTGTGGAATCTTGATGGAGCGGACTTAAAAACCTCTTGATCAACAGGTGCTATGTTGCTTGAACATACAAATGGAATATGCATCCTTTCTTGTTGCATTGTAAGTCATCTTGACAGCTTAATATCCATAACAGTTCAGGATGCTTGATGGTAAATATTTGTGTCCTCTAGAACACTCAGGGAAGTTGTACACTTATCAACAATCCTCTTACTGGCATTACAGATGAGAATAACATATAAAGAGGCACTTAATCGGCTAAAACCATTGGCCATGTGATTGTCAATGGAGCAGATGGAACAATTTTACCAACATTTGGTGATGGCTGAGCTAAACCCTGTATTTCTTCAACAATAGTGATGTAATGGCATGTATAATTATTTGGAACTGAATAGACCCGCATAGCCATTAGAAAATATCTCTTCTTCCAGGGCTCAAGGCTATGTTGAATTTGTGTGGAGACAGTACTGTTGGTGATGGCAACACTCCAAAGTTGGCTTTTAAACTTTTAAAGGATGGAATAAAAGGAAAATTGTGGGTTTTAAGATGACTTTGTTGATAGCACCACCAATACTGTGTCTTATATGGCTAGCTTGTTTGTCTGGAGATATTTTCCATAGTGTAGCACATAATTGTACTGCACTATCATCAAACTTAGGAAGAAGCCATTGAGCTCAAAATGTCCCAAGTCTGCAGAAATGTAATGAGGTAAGGCAGGCAAGGAGGAGGCAGGAACCGGCTAAACGGTCAATGTAAAGTTTAATGATAAAACTCTACATAAAACAAACATAAACATAAACACAGACACACATGCAATGCGGCCGCGTGCATCTCTCTTTCTCTTGAACTGGCGCTTCCGGCTCATCTTTATCCCCTTCCCAGCTGATTAGCCCGATTCAGGGCCGGCTGTGTGTCCTCACAGCCCAGCCCTGCCCTCCTCCTCACACTCCTCCATCGTCCAACTCAGGCCGGGGAAACTCCCAGCATGACGCACTCCCCTCCCGTCCTTAAGGGGGGCATTACCCTTCCAGCCCTGCCTGCCTGCAGGTCTTCCCTGCATTTTGGAGCCCTGGGAGAGACGAGGGAAGGGAAAGGGGAGAGGGAAAGAGCGAGGCGGAGCTACAGAGAGAGAGAGGAGAGAGAGAGAAAACTTGCTCGCTGGCTCCCGGATGCGCAGTTGCCCGGTCCTCAACCGCTCCTCTGCCCTTTGGCAGACGCCAGCTCGCTCCTCCCCCGGCAGATGGCAGTGAGTCCTCTGGCCCCTGGTGGACGGAACTGCTCCTCCCCTTCTTTGGCAGATGGCAGTGGTTCCTCTGGCTCTCGGCAGCGACCCCTCCTTCCCAGGCAGACGGCCGCGGCTGCTCCTTTGGCAGACGGCATTGGCGAGGACTCTGAGACAGTGCATCCCTCCTCCTGGGTTTCGGCACCAATGTAACAAGGTAAGGCAGGCAAGGAGGTGGCGGGAAACAGTCAACGTAAAGTTTAATGATAAAACTCAACATAAAACAAACATAAACGAACTGGCGCCTCCGGCTAGTCTTTATCCCTCTTCCAGCTGATTAGCCCATGAGGACACACGGCCGGCCCCGCCCTCCTCCTCGTCACAAGAAGATTTCATGATGAGAAACTGTTTTTGTTGGGTTTTATTAACAAAATTCATACACAGTTTTTGTCAGTTTATGCAGTAGGGCTTTTGCAGTAGTTTGTTTTTTTGTTTGGTTGTGTGAAAGGGTTTTTTCCCAAACTTTGGTGTGCACCATCAAAGCACAGCCTAGTCTGCTTGAAAAGATGGTCTAGTGTACAGTTTATGTGAACTCAGGTACATTTCGTAGTTGGTACGAATGCAATCCATCTTTAAAGTGATAGTTCACCCAAAAATGAAAGTTCTCTCATAATTTACCCTCATGCCATTCCAGATGTATGTGACTTCCTTTCTTCAGCAGAACACATTTGAAGGAAAATAGAAAAATATCTCAGCTCAGTAGGTCCTTATAATGCATGTGGATGGTAACACGATTTTTGATGCTCCAGAAAGCACAGACAATCAGCATTAATGCCATCCATACGACTACAGTGGTTAAATTAATGTCTTATAAAGCGATACGATCGCTTTTGGTACGAAAAATATCAATAAGTACTTTTTAACTATAAATAATCGCTTCTGTTAAGCAGCGGTATGCGCATTCATGAGAGGGCTGAGGTAACGTGGTCTCTCTTGTGACGTATTGGCGTTTGTATGTTCACGCGAGAAGTGGTGCATGCGCGACACACCCGGAAGGGCAGTGCTGTTTACAAAGGAGTAGGAGGAACGCTCTACAGACCGAATGCCATAAACATTGAAGCAAATTTAAACAAAGATGTCAGAAGATTTTGATTTAAGAGGAGAAGAGGAGAATAAATATTACATAGCCATATTTATTTGAACCTGAGTACTCTGACCAGGAGCACAGGGAGATGGAGGTGGCTGGACCTGTGGGCGATGCCAGGCAATACCAACAGAGGTAGAGAGCATCTGCTGCAATGAATGGAACATTTCCATACCATCGTTGGAAAGACCTCGTGACCTCAGCCCTCTCGTGAACTTGCATACTGCTGCTTACCGGACGTGATGATTTATAGTTAAAAAGTACTTAAATATTGATATTTTTCACAACAAAACCAATTGTATCGCTTTATAAGACATTCATTTAACCAGTCGATGGATGACGTTAATGCTGATTGTCTGTGCTTTTTGAAGCATCAAAAATCATGTTATATCAACATGCATTATAAGGACCTGCTGAGCTGAGATATTTTTCTATTTTTCTTCAAATGTGTTCTGCTGAAGAAAGGAAGTCATATACATGTGGGATGGCATGAAGGTGAGTAAATGATGAGATAATTTTTGAGTGAACTATCCCTTTAATTGCAGAAGTGAACCGCTATCGAAGACATAAAATTTGCATCTTTGCATGTTCACTAGATAGTATAATGAATTTCTCACTGCTGCTTGTGTTCGAATAAATTGCCTTCAGAGAGAGGCTTAGATTCTTCAGATCAATTGAATTATATCCACAGCGGACAACTGAAAGGGTATTCTGTGCATGCAAAGTGGTGGTTAATCCAAATGGATGAATACTTCAAAAACACAGTGAAACTGGTGTCGTCTTCTGAGTCGTTGCCTAGTGATGTTGGTAAACAACTGACACTAGTACTCACAGTGGTACTGAGGTTGATTGCACGAATGTACTGACCGAAAAGGCCCAATGTGAAAAGAGACTGGCAGGGGGAATGGGGTAGATCAAACTGGTTCGGTGCAAGCAATCAAAACCAAGACCCATCTTTGCTATACAACAGGTTTTACCCTGTGGTCTGATTGTGGGAGGTGTTGCAGCAGAGGTGATGTAGGACTCTCAGATGATTTTAGGAGTTCACTCAGTTTATGCAGTTTCCTGTTGGCCTTCTTTCTTTCTGTCTGTCTCTCTGTCTCCCTCTCTCAGAACAGTTAGGCCCTCACATCTGTCCTGGCTTAGGCTTGTCTCGCTCCAGATGCTCATGTTGTTGTAATCATGTAGAATTTGGGCGGAAGTGTTTACCTTTCCAAAGAGACTTTTTTTTTGTCGGATTGACAACTCTTGAGGGTGTGAGTGAACTGTACATGCTTGTGGGAAGATGACTTGTCCTCTTGGACAATAGTTTGTTGAACTGTAAAAAAAAAAAAAAAAAAAAATCACTATTTCTTACACTATTTGTGACCTGCATAACCAGGCGTTAAGAAGCATCCTTTCGGATATAGGGGTTTTAGCTTAAAGGTGTGGCACTTTCAAAACATTTGTTCAAGAATCCCCACTAGATGGACATAGCAACATTGGCTCAACCAATGTCATGACAAACATATTTGGGAATCTGTTTGTCCAATCAATACAAGATGATGGGGACCTGCAAAAGCACTGATTCATAGCATCCGTAACAAGCAATAAGGTTCACTGTGCTAGGCCGAGAGATTTTACAGATTGTTTTTTTTTAATGTGTTTATCATCTATCGTTACAGCTAATTGAGATTCTTATGCAGTGAAGGAGACACTGGAATGGCAATAAAGAAAAATGGAGCTTGGGAGGAGAGCTTGTTTGCACAGTTGGTTATGTTTCGACGAGGCCCAAAACTAAATGTTTTTTGCATTAAGCTGCTGTTGTTTTGTTCCCTGTTGTCTTTGCTCTAGTTCCTCAATGTGTTTGCGATCCTGCTCTGCTGCTGAAAGCATTACTACATAAGAGAAAGATTTATTCGGGGTCCTTTTTTTCTGTTTGCTTTTAGTCCCGTCAACCCAAGTTGACAGCAGATCCCGACTCGCTTTGCCAATTTTGAAATCCTTTGTTTGGCAGCTTGCCTGTATTGAGATAGCAGATTTGAAGTTTGGCTGTTTTTGAAAGAAACAAGGCAGAGTACATGGTAGGTTAGTTCATGTAATCTTAAAACCCTTGGGAAAATGGCACGATCCATTTCTATTCTAACTACTTCTCATTGTGAAATCAATCTGGCCATGAGGGAGACTGCAAACAACTGGCTTGGATATTTACTGTGTTTCCCCTGTTGACTCTGCAAGTTTGATTTACACGTTAATGACAAACAGAACAGAGTCAACTTGTGTCTCAAACAAGCCCTCTCGTTTCTGTCAAAGTCAGCAGACCTCATCTGAACATACCGGTTCAAGTTGGAATGCACATTGTGACATCAGAACTGAAGTAAACTCGTAAGTAAATGTAAAAGATTGATCTTGGGATTTTAAGAATGGACATCGGGATTGTTCAAATGAAGATCACAATTAATCGGAAGTTAGATATTTTTACTCAGCACTACTAAAATACAATGCAGTATCACTGCAAAAGAAATAATGCTTTGCCGAGTTGTAAGTTTGACATCTGAATTGAATGTGACAAGAGAGAAAGACCAGGCTGCACAGCAAACAGCGCGACCAGTGTAGTCCGATTTGTGAATGAATGACTCTTATGACCTGGTTCTTTTAATGAATCTGTCAAATGACTCACAAATGAGTAACAGACCCACTTACTGGTCCAAAACGGCCCTTTCACTCATCAAATCAGTTAGAGTGGTTACTGAATTAACATCTTGACTCAGTCACTGAACCGCAAGTTACTATTTTGGTTGTTGTACTTAAGGTTTATTAGGTTCATATTGTACTAATGTTGTACTTAAGGTTTTTGAGACTAAAATATAGTAAATGGTATAATATAATTATGATCAATTATTTGGTGCTGCCTCAAAAGTAATATGAATCATTAAGTGGAATCAGAATCACACTCAGAATCGATAAATTAATTGTGACTTTCATCCCTAGTTTCATGTTTTTCCATCCAAGGGTGATGACCAGTCTTGGGTGTAATCTCATTACTATGTATTTAGTTACTGTAATTGAATTACTCTTCTGTTGAAAAGTAGTGTAACATAAAACTGTAATTCTTATAATAGGATTAGAGTTACTGACTTTAAGTAAATTAATTTTAAGTACATTGCTTGGGGTTTACATGTTTTTAAAACACTATTTTATGTAGAATATATTTAAAACATTAATTACATTTATATGTATGACTGTTTGCATCTCTGTGAAGCTGAAGGGCATGCACCCCATAATGAGTCATTGCATTGGGGGAAATGCAGTTATGAATAAGGAGGGAATATAGACATTATTTTGAATTTGTTGAACAGGAGAAATACAAACTTTTGTGTGGAAAGTTTTTTTTAGAAAGTAACTTAAATTATTATTTGTAATTAGTAATATTATTACTTTTCCAAAGAAGTAATCAATAAAGTAATCTGGATATAATTTGACAGAAGTAATTAGTAATTTATAGTGGAATACTTTTTGAGTAACTTGTGATGACACAAAGCCCCCATAAACAATTCAGCAAAACCTGTTGTAACAGCTGAATGTTGGATTCAAGAGCAGGAGTGTGTGTCTCCATGCAGTGCATGTTTTGAATTGGCTTCACTTTATTTAATTTTGTTGGAACCAGGTTCCCATGCTCTGCAGACTGGTGATGGAGCAGAGAGTCGTCTTGAGAACATTTGCATGCTGGAAGTCAGTTGATGAAAACGGGCATTCATTGCTACATGATTGCTATCACGTTCTTCCAGCATCATAAAACTCTCATTGTGTTATAAGCCGTGCAGCTGAACATACAAACAAGCCTCACTTGCAGATTTCAAATTCCTGCTGTTGTAGTCGTGTTTGCTTTGACAAGTATTAGTCAAATGGCTAAATCCTCAAACGGCCATTTTAATGCGGAAAAAGAGCATTTTCATCTTTATGAGGCCTGACAGATTGTTTCAAAATGGCATATGTACTTTATTTTGATTGCCTTCATGATTGTCTGGATGAGAAAATATCCAAGTTTTAAGGTGTACCCAGTGTTTCTCTTCAATTTTATGTTCACATAGAATGGGAAATAGAAAATATAAAAGAAATCCCTCAGCTGTGAATTGCTTTTATTAAAATTAACTGTTTGTTTCATAAACTGATTTCTCCAGTTCTCATTCTTTTTTTCCATTTACTAGAGTCTGTGCACACAGTCTCAAGTGTTTCTCAACTGGTTTTGCTCCAGGACCCAGATTTTACATTGGACATGAAGTGTCAACCCAACACAGTACCAATATTGTTAATCCTACAAAAGTAAACAAAAATGTTGTCAAAACATTGAAATGTATTAATTTGATGGTTTAATGCTCTCAGCTCCCAATAATTCACTGCCCAAAACACATTGTGGTTGACACAACCACCATGTTTGTCATTGTTGCCTGTTAACTCATATTTACTGTAGTCTATACTGTAGCATTTGACTAAGTTGGCTAGTTTCTACCAAGCGACATATCAATTTGGGCCAAAATACTGTAGTTTGACTGGACGAACAGCCTTTGACATCAAGATAATGTATGAATTTTCTTCCTTTTAAAAATTGAAATACCTATTTATTTTAGCTATGCATGATTATATGGTTAGGTTCATTTTCTTATTTGCATTTAGCATTATTTCCTCCTATCTACAACCTGCAGCCCATTTTGAGAACCACTAAAAACCAATTGAGATCCACTACTCTACGTTATGTTTATCTCTAGCCTCATCATGATCACATGCCATCATGTTTCGTCCCATTTAAACCAGGCCGGCATCGCAGTCTCTAATTATTACCACAGGATTTGACTAGAGGTGTCATCGTCTGTTAGAAAATAGGAGATGCTGTACTAAAGTTGGCACCATTTTTCCATGCAAATGGAGACATGCTGGGCATTGCACAGTATGACCTCTAAGCATGCCACTGACTCACATCTTCAAAGCCAACGTCTGGGCTTGAAACTGGGGTGGGGGTGGTGGCAAACTGGATCTGAAATTGGGGGTTAGTGTGGGATTTTTTTTCAGTGAAGCAGATTTTCTTCCTCTTAATTGGGAGTGTATGGCACTTCTGTTTCCAGTTGGGGAAACTCAGATTTGATTGTTTATGGCCACACTGGTGCTCAAATGCGCTGATGTCATCAAGGTGAGGCAGTGAGATGTCACAGCATGAAGTCACAGAAGAATCTGTAGGTGGTAGAGCTGTAAATATTAGCGATAGTTTAGTCTGAAGTTGCACATTTCATTTAAATTCAGTCTTCTTTCCTGAATGGATGTTTTTGAATGAATGTTGTCCATGTGGAAATGGTCAATTACTGCAAGTGATAAATTACTGACTCATGGTTCAGGTTTAAGACGCTAGTAATTGAAGAGGATTTGGAGGTTCCAAAACCATGGAGACCACATCAGAACATCTGCAGTGGTTAGATCACGTGTAAACAATGATATGTTCAACCCTGCTTTGTAGAAATTGAACACATTGTGCAATCATGCATGCATATTTATGTGTTTGTGCTTGCTTTAAATTTCATTTAAATTCAATCTTCTTTCCTGAATGGATGTTTTTGAATGAATGTTGTCCATGTGGAAATGGTCAATTACTGCAAGTGATAAATTACTGACTCATGGTTCAGGTTTAAGACACTAGTAATTGAAGAGGATTTGGAGGTTCCAAAACCATGGAGACCACATCAGAACATCTGCAGTGGTTAGATCACGTGTAAACAATGATATGTTCAACCCTGCTTTGTAGAAATTGAACACATTGTGCAATCATGCATGCATATTTATGTGTTTGTGCTTGCTTGTGCCTGTTTTGTTATGAGCTCGACCATGGCTATGGATGCAGATGTCTGTGAGTGTTCTGCTGAATACTGGGCTTTTCAACAGGCTGTTATGATACAGCACTTACATATAGTTGAAGTCAGAAGTTCACATACACTTAGGCTGAAGTCATTAAAACTAATATTTGAAACACTCCACAGATTTCATATTAGCAGACTATAGTTTTGGCAAGTTGTTTAGGACATCTACTTTGTGTATGGCATGAGTCATTTTTCACTTAATTGACTATATCACAATTCCAGTGGGTCAGAAGTTTACATACACTAAGTTAACTGTGCCTACCTTCAAACTCATTGCCTCTTTGCTTGACATTATGGGAAAATCAAAAGCAATCAGCCAAGACCTCAGAAAAAAAAAAATTGTGGACCTCCACAAGTCTGGTTCATCCTTGGGAGCAATTTCGTAACACCTGAAGGTACCATGTTCATCTGTGCAAATAATAGTACGCAAGTATAAACACCATGGGACTATGCAGCCATCATACCACTCAGGAAGGAGACGCATTCTGTCTCCTAGAGATGAACGTAGTTTGGTGCGAAAAGTGCAAATCAATCCCAGAACAACAGCAAAGGACCTTGTGAAGATGCTGGAGGAAACAGGTAGACAAGTATCTATATCCACAGTAAAACGAGTCCTATATCAACAAAACCTGAAAGGCTGCTTAGCAAGGAAGCCATTGCTCCAAAACTGCCATAAAAAAGCCAGACTACAGTTTGCAAGTGCACATGGGTACAAAGATCTTAATTTTTGGAGAAATGTCCTCTGGTCTAATAAAACAAAAATGTAACTGTTTGGCCATAATAACCATTGTTATGTTCAGAGGAAAAGGGTGAGGCTTGCAAGCCAAAGAACACCATCCCAACCATGAAGCATGGCGGTGGCAGCATCATGTTGTGGGGGTGTTTTGCTGCAGGAGGGACTGGTGCACTTCACAAAATAGATGACATCATGAGGAAGGAAAATTATGTGGATATATTGAAACAACATCTCAAGACATTAGCCAGGAAGTTAAAGCTCGGTCACAAATGGGCCTTCCAAATGGACAAAGACCCCAAGCATACCTCCAAAGTTGTGGCAAAATGGCTTAAGAACAACAAAGTCATGGTATTGGAGTGGTCATCACAAAACCCTTACCACAATTCCATAGAAAATTTGTGTGCAGAACTGAAAGAGCGTGTGCGAGCAAGGAGGCCTACAAACCTGACTCAGTTACACCAGTTCTGTCTGGAGGAATGGGCCAAAATTCCAGCAACTTATTGTGAGAAGCTTGTGGAAGGCTACCCAAAACGTTTGACCCAAGTTAAACAATTTAAAGGCAATGCTACCAAATACTAACAAAGTGTATGTAAAATTCTTACCCACTGGGAATGTAAAGAAAGAAATTAAAGTTGAAATAAATCATTCACTCTACTATAATCCTGACATTTCACATTCTTAAAATAAAGTAGTGATCCTAACTGACCTAAGAGAGGCAATGTTTTCTACGATTAAATGTCAGGACTTGTGAAAAACATTTAAACTCAGTATTTGGCTAAGGTGTATGTAAACTTCTGACTTCAACTGTTTGTCAGATGTACATACGTCAACCATATGGCAGAATCGGCATCACAGATAAGAAAATGCAGTTTTTTGTTTTTGTAAAACCCTTGCTTGATTTGAATTGGGTTTTGCACAAGCACATAAACATCCAATCCTAAGTATCTCAAAATGTCAGACTCTGCAATCAAGCAACAACAATCAAGCTGCCACTTTTATATTTTTACGTTTACACTTGTAGTCATGCAGCGTTTCACCTTTTAATTTTCCTGAAAGTGTGAGTAGACAATTGCTTAATGACAGACAAAGAAACTAAATTTATTCTAACAATCTTGATTAGCATGTTTTACTGAGCAATTTATGAGTGCTAATCAATTTCCACACATTAATGGCATTCGTAAACAGTAGTCTTGAACTTTTAAACTTCCTGACAATGTAAAGAGAAGAAATTATGTAAATTATTAGAATTTATGTCAGAATTTGAATTAATTGTATTTCTAGAAACCATATAGAAATTGAAAACATTAGCAGATTAAAATCTGCAGGGATTTTCATTTAGTACAAACATATTCAATAATGTGGTGATTGATATGCCATTAAAGGGTTGAAAGGAACAATTATTAGAAAGGATTGAGAGGAAGGAAAATAATCTTAGAAAGGAAAGCATAGTGAATAATTTACATACATTTTTTTTTTTTTACAAGATACGTAAATAATCACGGATGCCAATCATTTCATGTTAAAGTCGTATATTATCTTAAACTTGCCTTCCACTTGCAAGTAGTATTTTGAGGAAAAATGAAAAACTATCCCAGCAACAGTGATGGGAAATAGCTAACTAGCGGTGCTGGTCAGATTACTTCTGAATTGTAATCGGGTACTGATTACAAATTACATGACACACATTGTAACCAGTAACATAATCTAGCAGATTACATTTTTGGGGTAATTTAATCTGATTACTTTTGGATTACTTCCAACCTAACTCTTTTATTTGATGTCACTTGCCTTTCTTATGGAAGTTTCTAGAAATGTGGACAGGTTTCTGGAGTGCGTTACACAAATGTGGTCATATAATTTCACCATTTTACAAATGTAATTCTTGTGTGGTAAGAGAACAGACCAGTTATATTTGGGAATCAGCATCACAAAAATGGCCTCAAAGTTATCGCTAAAGCAAAAGTGCATTTTGAAGCTGTGCACAAAAGCAATTCACGAAACTAAAACTATTTTTACACCTCTAATACAATTGGATTAAATTGTGAATATGAAATGACGTGTATTTGGGCATTTTGATGCGTTTGATGGACAAAACCCTTCCAAACACAGTGACACATGGTTATATTACACACAGAGTGATAATTCAAATAGTATTTAAAATGTGTTTGTCAGGAGTTAAGAAAACATGCAAACATATCTTCAAATGCTTCTTTAAATTTGACATTGAATCCTTTAAGGTTGAAAGTATATTAACCTTTAGAAGGCAGAGTTTACATTGCACAGTGATGTGCCCCCCCCCCCCCCAATTTAAAATTGAAATGATCTCTGTACATCCAGTGGTCAATCGCTGATTAAGACCGCTCCAAAAATTTAAAAAAGAGAAAAAATTCCATATAATGAACAATTTACTGCTGATGCATAATTAACATGTAATCATGTAATCCATAAGAACGTAACTGTAGTCAACATATGCAAATGAGCAGTGACACCAATGGGAGTGCACACAAACTGGGTTTCCATCCAACTATTTTTATGCGCATTTTGAAATTGCACATAAGAAATTCTGAATGGAAACACTTGATATGTGAATAAACTCTCAAAATTCGCTTCAAATTGAATGCGCTAGGAGGTGGATTTTGTAGTTTCACATTAGTTAAAATGCGCATTAAGGTGATGGAAACAAAACGATGATGTGTTTTGACCATTCATGCATGTGTTATGAGTGTGCAATGGCTTGATGTGATTGGCCCAATGAAAGGACAGACCTTGGCACACAGTTCTTTGAACATAGCTCTTGACATTCGTAAGTGTTAAACCCACAGCTGGACGTTAAAGTGGGTCCTCACTTTCTGCCAGAACAGTTTTGAGTGCGGGCGCTCCTAGCCATGCGAAGGCATTTCAGACCTCATTATATCAGATATTACACTTGTTCTGCGGTGTCTCCGGGCAACATTTAATAAAACAAGGTACAATTGCTCCAATCCTGCAAATAAAACTCTCCCCAAAGCAAGGAGGTGATTCATGCTCCATCGTGACATGGCGGGCTCCCACAAGATAATGCGCATGACGTAGTGGATGGAAACACATAACAATTTGTATTTTCTTCAGTCTAATGTTTAGAAATGCGCTTAAAAAAATGCAAAATATTTCGATGTAAACCCAGGTACAGTGAAGCTCATGTGATCCTCTCTTCTTGGATACAATTGGATACAGCAGTTGAGCATCAAGCAATAGTACGATTTAATCGTGGTCAGTGTGAAAGCACCTTTAACAACTCACCAGTACAACTTTTCAAAGTACTGTAGCTATTCCAATAAAGTTATTATTACAAAAAGATTTACAGATTCGAGTCATTACTCAAATGTTTCCAAAAATAACTGACGTTTTACATATTTTTGCAGCAAAATAAATATTTAGTTAAAGGTGCTGTATAAAAGTACAGTGTATATATACATATATTTATTTAATTAAATTGATTGCATAATATGGCGATTAATTAATCAAATTAATGGCAAAATATATCAATGTTTGCTGATATAGATAAACAATAATTCAAAATGTAATAGGCCTAATCAAAATAGTTATAAACATTATAAATTAAATATAATAATTCAGATAAAGACATTGCATTATTGCTGCAAACAAGAAAAGCATTTCCAAAAGTGGATTAAGAAGTCAATATAGTATATGTTTTATTTCCATATATCATTGAACAATAAGCCTGTCATTGGCCTACAGTCCAAAGCATCTATTTTGCAAGTGAGTTTGTCAATGGCTACATTTACATAGACACCAGAAAGTGGCGTATTGCATGAAAGCGGGTTATTGCAAGAAAGCAGTGTTCTCATTTACGTGAACCATATAAGCGGCGTACTCTTCACTCCCGTATTCATGCGGCTCGGTCATTAAGCAGCTTTCTCCACAGCAATGCAGTTTCCCCGCGATGCTTGTGTAAATTACAAACATGGTATCTGAGGAAGACTTCACTCTTTTATTATCCATTGATTTGCATTATTTCCAAATATTCCAGAGTTGTTGCTGTGTTTGTTTCCTTAACTTTCCATTGCGATATGCAGTGGAACTGCGCTGCAAAAGTGGGGTCTCCCTCTTACATAAAACTCTGGAATTCCCTCAGTGTACCAGCGCATACATGTAAACAGTCGATATTTTACATTGGTGTGTATAAATGGGTATAGTTTATAGTGTATGTGCTTTTCCGACTGTAGACCCAGAAGTGTTGAATTCTTTCTGCTGTATTGACTTGTTGTTGGGCTCCATCCTATGACGAAATAAAAAACGCTGCTTATGTGTATACATGGCCACATTATGCCGCGTTCTCCGGGTGAAACCTAGGTGTGTTAAACCACTTTTTCTTAATCCCTTAAATGGCGTAAGGAAATTGACGTTCTCGTTTACATGATGTTTCAGAATGCCTCTTTCTGCAAAAACCTTGGAATAAACAGTTTTCTTAAGTGCATGTAAACATGGTCAGTGTGTCAGAAGTAGATTTAAGGGCTGTCCTCATAAGACGCGTTCTTGTATCCGTCTGCGTTAATTGTGTTAGTCTATATACACGTGCGTCAGATGGATGCTTTTGGGGCATCTCAAATGCTTCACATTTTTAGAGAACAGTGCAGCAGCTCACAGTAAATTTTTTATTTGGTGTCTATGACTTCAATTTACAGTCCTACCACTCACAGACAGCATTAGTCACTGGAATCGGTCACGAAAATGAGTGAGCAGTGTGTTTGAACTCCACGGTTGGAGGCAGACACTATATTTGTATATAAACAAATATAGGACTGAGTGAGCGCTTTCCAACTGTGTTACTGTTAATTGAGCGTTCAAAGTTCCCTTTTTTCTTTCTCTGTTTGTTTCTCAAGGTTCTAAGAGGACCGCAGCTCATCGCCGTGGCGTCAGCCGATGGGACGAGCGGCGTCGACACATCTCCTCTACAAGCTAACGACATTCAGGTGCAATACGTCCAGCTTGGAGCGGTCACCGACCACACCGGCACAGTACAAGTGAGTGTGTCATGTTTTCCTTGATCTTTTTAGAGAAGAGTTCATTGTACTATGAAAAAATACTGTGACTTTCAGAACTCAAAACATCCGTTCAAGTCCACGAAATGCATTTGTCGAATCTAAGCAGCAAAAAAACATGTTCTGTACTTCCACAACTTTACATGCCAATGAGCACATTTACGTGCACGATCTAACAGCGATTATGTTTATGAAGATAATAACATGTACACTCCTGGGCAAAAAAAAGTTGATTGACAGGAGAGGGGCGGTGCTTCACTGCTGCCGGGACGCATTCAAGACGGATTAGCATTTACACCTCAAATGCGATCTGGTCACAAAACGTTTTAGACCCCGTTTAGACCTGTATTTAACTGACACATTTCTGGGTGTACAAAATTGCTTATGACAAGCCTGTAGCCATTGAGAAATGACTGTGTAAAAGATCACAATATTTCAACGTTTTGAAACACTGACTCTGGCTCTAAATCCCAAGAAATCTGCTTTCAAAAATCAGAATAAACTCCAGAGGCATCCAAATCGCGTTGTATTCAGTAGTGATCACCTCAGCAACTCGTGTGAAATGTCTCGAACTCATCTGTGAATTCGCTGTTATTCCTCCTCCTACGAAATGTAAATTCAAGTCAGCTGGTCTGTAACCAAGGAAGTTTGGGTTAAGGAATGGGAGTTTTGGAGGAAAACAGCTGAAAATATATATACCTTTTCATCTCTGCATTAGCTGCTTTGATGGCAGGTTTGTGTACATGACACTTGAAGGGGCGGGGTTAAAACTGACTTACTTATATGTATTAATTGCTCCCTCTTGTGGACTGAGGAAACCAGTGCTGACTTTAATTGGAATTTAGGTAATATTTAAGGTAAAAATTCAAATATAGTTTCTCAGTCCTGTTGACAGCCCTATCGGGATTTATTTTTAAAATTTTTAACAAACGAAGAACTTATGATAATGTATGTAAATTTGTCAAACCTTATTCTTGGCTGTGTGTAGCACCTGCTACTCTGCATATCTTTGAAGTATTCCAATGTTAGAAATTAGTTTCTGAAAAACTGTATATAAGGTTCCTGGCCATTTCTCTCAGATCTTCACAGTTGAATTAAAAACTACAGTATATTGGACATGACAGCTAACCCGCAGCCAGTGTTTGAGCACTGGAGCACAGTGATCAGCACTATTGCTAATTTTACATGGGATGGGGGCATTTCCTAAAGGTGCAGCAGCAAAACTAGTGAAATTGGAAAGACAACGATCACAATTACAAATGTTTTGTGAAAATTAATGATGGATGAACACGATGGGTGAAGGCATGTGTGGGGACGACCAGAGATACATTACCGAATTTTAAAAGACTTGTGTCGCAGTGATGAAATGCATTGGCCTTGCAGCTTCGGAAACTGCGCAAACCTGATTTCAACATGATACAAAACAAGAAAAAATATTGGAAGAACCTGACAGTAACTAGGTGCAAATTTTACTATGGAACAGAACTCTGAAAGGAGTTTCTTTCACTTCAAGGAGTTGAGGAAATTCATCACTATTGCTCATTTCACATGCAAAGAGGGTGTTTCTTAAAGACACAGCAGCAAAAAAACAGAATTTTGTGCCAGATAGAGTGGTGGAAATGTTAATGGAAAAACTAATATATGCTTTTGCTTTATTTATTATGCTTTTTAGTACTATTATCAGTGGTTCACAGGGGAAAAGTAAAAAATATAAAAGAGGAATATTTTGACTGCTTTAGTGTTTTTATCTGTTGCTTAGAACCACAACAGTTTTATTTCAGGAAGGAATGTTCTCTGTCTCAAAAAGACCACCAACTTCACACAGGTGTCGTCTAGGTGGAGATCCAAGTGTTGAGCTACAGGGACACTAGTCTGCATGTTGAATTTCATCTCTGAAAACTGTGACATATGATGGGCACCCATGCTGTGCCATTTTTGAGTAGTGGCCAAATGGCAAGAGACATTTGGTGACATTTCAAACAATATCTGACTCTCTTGCCATGTGTTTTTTCTAGAAACCGCGGGCAGCAAATTTAACCTGCTCGAGCTCTCACTTCTGCTAATCAGCAGCCCAGATCAGTTTGTTTTTCCTCCGAAATTTAAATAGCCGCTAGTTGTCCTTTTCCCCCTGTCTATTTTCTCATTTTTATCCCTCTCTTCCATCTCTAGCTCTCTCTTTCTCTCTCTGTCAAATCATCAACATGTTCATACCCTCCTTGATCTGTATATTTACTCTAATCACTTCCCCATGATGCCGTTACCAGATTTCAGAGACGCTTCATGGCATGCACACATACTCAAACACACTTTTTGGTTTGAGAGTTGTTACAGGTCACCACATTTACCCAGCTGCACTCACATGAAACTTCATGCTAGTTTTTGAAAGGGGTTCAGGACAGAGTATGTGAGTGCAGTGGTGCTGCAGCAATTTCCTCTCAGTGCCCAAAGCATTTCGCTCCAACTCCACTCCAGGTTTTTTTTTCCCCCGCTCTTTGAAGTGAAAGAAACTCCATTCCGAGTTTGCTCCGTATGAAAATTTGCACCACAAAATTGTGATTTTCCAATGCATCACAATCTTCAATTGAACGATCTTGATACCAATTCTTAAACCCCTAGATAGATTTTTCACTCTGAGTGGAAGCCCTCTACAATGCGATTAAATCACTTGCATATGTGAACAAATTTCACACTATGAAAAAATTGTCTATTCTTAGTCATTTTTAGCCAGAGAATGTCTTCCATATGTAGGCAAAATGGATATTATAACTTATATACAATATATACAAATGAATCAGAATAGAATCAAAATGGAATCAAATTGAGTACTTATGAATCTGAATAGAAACAAATCTGGAAATCTGTATTGAGTCCGCTCACATAATTTTGTTCAGAAACATATGCACACTATAAACCTCCCGAGACATTGGCACTGTATTTAGATGGATGCATTCTGTGTTTAATTCGAAACGAATGATGACAGACATTTCACTGTCCTTTGTTGTGGACCAGCCCTCAATTTTTTGAGAATTTGTTCACCAAGCACTCCAGAAACACTCATGCTACTAACACGCACCACCAGTGTGGCTTTTGTGAATGGGAATGTCAGCTATTTGGTAACAGGGAGGAGAGCTAGGCCTTTACCACAGTTGCCTTTAAAGTGGTTAGGCTGGTACAACCAAAACCTTTTTTAGAGGGAGACCTCTGGGCGCTTTTGGTTTAAATATTCTTAAAGGTAATTTTCTGCTTAGCATAATTCTTTGCTAATGCTTTATGAAACCAAAGAAAACGTTAACAATATGTTGTTCTGATTCAATTTTCAACTCAGTTTTGAGGATTCCGTGAAGCTTCTGTTTGAATATTTTCACGTGTTTGTATGACGCAAAACACGGAAGTGCCTTCAACCACAATTATTAATGGTAAGACGATATGGTTATCTAACGATTCAGTTCAATTCACAATATGAGGTTTACGGTTCAAAATAATTTAGATTCGATATAACAACATGTAAATGACAAAGTCTGACAGAAAAAAGTGTTTATTTTTTAGAAACATGTTTGAGCAAAATGCTCATAGATTGAAGTTCTGTGATATGCAATATAAATTATAAAATTTTAAATAATAAGTGTTTTTCATATACCTTTCTCTATAAGAAAAGATCACAAACAAATAAACCTGGCTACATTCAGGCTGATCAGGTGCAGGACAAGCAATGTAACTGAATGGAACATGTCCTGAAAAAAATATAATGGTTTGCAATCAAAACTCCTCTGTAACATGCAAGGAACAGCTGTACTTGTTTCTATCACTTCCTTTGGAATAATGTAATGAAATTGCATATATAATAATGATATGAGCTGTCACTGTTTTATATAATGTGTACAATTTATAAGTATTCACACTGAGTTTACATTCATTTGTATAAAAAGCGCTAAAACGATACTGTCTCTTTGAACGATGGCAGTTCAGCGAGCATTTTTTGCTTCAGAGAAGAGTTGCATGGTTTCTATAAGGCCTGCACCCCTGAATCTTCTCTTTACTGTTGTGCATGAAACTGATGTTGAGCGGGTAGAATTCAATGAAGCTGTCAGCTGACGACATGTGAGGCTTCTATTTCTCAAACTAGAGACTCTGATGTACTTATCCTCTTGTTTAGTTGTACATCTGGGCCTTCCACATCTCTTTCTGACCTTGTTAGAGCCAGTTGTCCTTTGTCTTTGAAGACTGTAGTGTACACCTTTATATGAAATCTTTGGTTTTTTGGAAATTTCAAGCATTGTGCAGCCTTCATTCCTCAAAACAATGATTGGCTGATGAGTTTCTAGAGAAAGCTGTTGCATTTTTGACCTAATATTGACCTTAAGACACGCCAGTCTATTGCATACTGTTGCAACTCAAAAACAAACACAGAGACGATGTTAAGCTTCATTTAATGAACCAAATAGCTTTCAACTGTGTTTGATATAATGGCAAGTGATTTTCTAGTACCAAATTAGCAATTTAGCGTGATTACTCAAGAATAAGGTGTTGTGATGGCTGTTGGAAATGGGGCCTGTCAAGATAAGATCAAAAATGACTTTTTTCAAATAGTGATGGTACTGTTTTTTTACATTAGTAATGTCCTGACTATACTTTGTGATCAGTTGAATGTCACTTTGGTGAATTAAAGTACCAATTTCCTTCTGAAACAGCAACATTTTTACATTATTTCAAACTTTTGGCCGCCAGTGTATATGTGATTAAAATGGTTTCTTTCTACTTTTGATCAACATCTGATTGGGAAGAACAGAAAGGATATTAAAAGACACATTATTCAATGAATGTGGAGTGCGTGGATCTCATCTTTGATGGACTCACATTACACGGAAGAAACGTTACGTTTTAATTTCAAGATATTTTGAGCTTTTTTCAACAAAACAAAAGGCGATTTTACAGGTATTCCAGTAAATAAATTTCGCATAGCTAAATTTAAGCACTTCAAGAACCTTGTGTGAACCCAGTGAATAGCATAGAAAAAAACAACAGAGTGATTTTGATGTGTGATGAGTCATTTAATTTATGATCATACGGACAGAAAAAAATGTTGTAAATTTTGATATAGATAAAAATTTGCCTCGATATGGTTCATCGTTTATTTTGGTTTGTGATATTTAGATATATTTTCCTATCATTAACAATTCTGTGAGAAATTTAGATTTAATTTTTGGTTTAACAAATATTTTAACGGAATCCTCCGAAGTTAGTTGATATTGTTACGAGTGACGTTTTGGGCCACTGGATAAAAGTAAGTAAACTGACATTTGTTATATTTTTGGCATTTGTTGCCTTTATTTAATATGAAAGTTGAGAGAACGACAGGAAACAACAAGGGAAAAGAGGGAATGAGATTTAGAAAGGAACCAATGTTGGGATCTTAAACCCGGGTCAGCTGTGATGCCTCCGCAACAAATGTCGAAGCACTGCACACATTTGTTTTTAAGAGTTTGCTGACCATTTACACGCTGTGACTTGAAGAATAGCACATCCAATTTATTGGCACAGACATTTAAAAGTAATTTAATCACTCCCTTGATTAGTACTAACATTTGGTACTGCCCAGTAAATAGGGATGTGCCAAGGTGGTCGACTAATCGACTATTTGCCTAACAACTGAGTAGCAATTGAATCATCCCCTTGAGTAGTACTAACATTTGTTACCGCCCAGTAAATAGGAATGTGCCAGGGTGATCGACAAGTCATCTAGTCGATTGACTAGTAATTGAATCGCCCCCTTGAGTAGTACTAACATTTGTTACCACACAGTCACTAGGGATTTGCCAGGGTGGTCAACTAATCGACTAGTCGTCTAACGTCTGACTAGTAATTTAATCGCCCCCTTGAGTAGTACTAACATTTGTTACACCCTGTAACTAGAGATGTGCCAGGGTGGTCGACTTATCGACTAGTCGTCTAACAACTGACTAGTCGATTAGTGGGGTTGACTACTAACATAAATATTTTAAATGGTGGTGGTTTTAATGAGAGATGCAATTCTCAAATTAATTGAGGGTTAGGATTAGGGTTAACCCTAACTTCTTAGAGAGTTTTTGCGTGATGATAACTTGCTGTCCATCTTTTTAATTATTTAATGGTTTAGTCTGTTTATGCACTGTTATTACATGGCATTCTGATTGGTCAATGGTGCCATCTAGCGGTCTGATATCTCTGAATAACAACCACACATCCAGGGATTAAGATGAATTAGACCGGTCATCCGGTCTAATTCATATTGTGAGTCATCTTTCCTGCTTCTCGGATCACTTTGAAATCTCTACAAGTAAGCTAATAAAATAATTTCAGCTCAAATCAATGTTTTATGTCCATTTATTTGTTTATTTGGCCAGTAGTCTTGTAATAAGCTAGATAGTGAGCCGTCATTTTCACAAAATAAAGACCAACAGAATTCCGACACAAACTGGACGTGGATTTCAGCTGTTCAGCAACCTATTTCTTCTCACTTAATAACATAATTTCAGTGCAAATCAATATTTTATGTCCATTTAATCATTTATTTGGTTAATAACCATGTAATAAGCGGGATAATGTACAGTCAGCTGGTTGTTACTGCAAAATATGCAAAAATGTTATCGCTTTTGATTGCACAGCAAGGATCACCCTAAAGCACTCCAGTTACATTGAAGCATGTAAATCTGCATTCAGAATGCGCATAACTGGCTATGTGCCACTCTGAATTGGAGCCTTTTTCTTACTTTGAATAAGATGCTATAGTTATTTAGCCTATTTGTTTGTTGATTATCCTTAAGTCATCATGTTGAAGTGCTGCACTTTGCGTCCGTATATCCTTGTAAGAGGTTGGATCGTGATCACCTGACCATAACGGAGCCTAATTATACATTATTATCCTTAATGTTCGAACAACCAACCTTAGTCGTTCAAACAGTGGACCAACTAGTCTGTTAAGTACAGGACTGTGTACTTGCACTGCAGTGCCCAAGCATTCACATCTGTGGTTGTGTACTTGTGTAAACCATCTTCACAATGTTTCCCTCTTCCTTCTTTTTCAAGCACACTCTTTCACAGGATGTGCTGTACCGTGGCCAAATTGTTTGTAAAGCTTAAAAGTAGTCTAAATGTCTCAATGCTCCCTAAGCCTTGTTATTGGAATGACCTGCATCTTCCTCTTTCTCTCTCTCATGAATACACACACACAACATACTCGCATTTTGGCTGACCTTCAAATATGTAGCGTCTTATCTTTGTATAAGCAAGCTGTACCAAACCCATGGAAACCAGTTTGTGGGAAAACCTTGATGATTTCCTCCTCTACATACTTAACCAGACCCCATCAGAGGGCCTTAGATTTACCTCTAACCTCACTTGTTGACTTGCTTGGTGGTCTGGATACCTTCCAAATTGGTGCTGTAATTATACATCAAAGGAATTAAGGAAGATTGTTAATGGTGAAAACTTTGATGCTTGAGCAGAGTGTTGGATATGCAATGTTTGATGCAAATCAACACAGTAAACCTCTGCAAATTGATTATAGATAACTGCCATTTTGTGATAAACCACCTGTCAATGTGACATGGGAAATAAAACAAACAGCTGCTGAAGGATATGAATAATCGTTATGGCATGATCTTGCTGGAAAATATTGGACTGGGTTTAACAAGCTAACAGAGAGGAATACCTGCTTTTTTTGGTAACTAACTCACCGAAGTTTGTTGCATGTAAATTCATGCTCACATTTTACACTGACAGTGATTTGCAGCAGCAAAGTGACCAAAAGTTGACCAAAGAGTCTATTTTAGATGGCATGAACAACAAAGTTGGTGGCTATTGGTGATGCTACAAAGTTGAGTTTAACTTTATGCAAATGAGCAGCAATGCAATGCGGCTACTACAAATAGGAGTGCAGACAGTAAAATGTGATTTAACCATTGTCTGTGTTGAACGCCCCTTAAGAAAGTGTGTTGTCCTGATGTTATAGGTCATGAAGAGAGCATGTAGAAAAAGAACGCTTACAGTTATGCAAGAGCTTATACCGAGCTTCTTGAGATCGTTGAACCCTATCTAAACCGGTTTGATTCTATCTGGTTTTGTCAACCTGAAACTTACTCTGAAACTGTGAGTTTGTTCAACTAGCTTTTGTGCAACAGGCCACAGGAGTTTTTGTTCTAACCAGTTCTAACACAGCGTTTTGTGTCATTTAGTTTCTATAGAGCTCAAATCTTGGTCTTTTTCTCATTCATTTTTTATAAAGTACTTCATAAGAGTTCTAAGCCATGAACCAAACCAACCAGCTCCAAGGTGAATCTCAACATTACAGACTTTGATTTGAAGCAAAAAAGTTTTTGAATATCAGACAAAAAAACAAAAGTACAACACTGTGTACTTTAATGAGTTAATGAACTACAATCTCATGAAGCATTGAGAATAATATATTGCAAAATATTCATATATATATATACAAACATATAAGTAGTCTGAGAGTGTAAGGTGTTGCATTGCAACTCTCTTGATTGGTGGAGCTCTCTTGAGGATAATGGGTAGTGTAGTTCTTCACCAGGAGTTTCACTATTATTATTATTATTATTATTATTTTAAATGAAGTTGAAATAACATGGACTGATGGCTTTAACAGAAGCATTTACCATCGATAAACAACCTTCTGTGGTTAAACATTTATAAATTATTGTTAATAATCAGTTCCCCTAAGGCTAAAAATGATTTTTGTATATTAAACATCAAGCTGTATAGTAAACAAAAAATATTTTCTGATTGGTTACGATTGTGTTGCATCACACAACATTTTTGCTTTCAAATTATTTGTTGCCAAAAACTTTTCACATCGCACCTGGTTAGGATATGCACCTCGGTTTTGGTGCAAGAAATCTTGACTAACATTATAAGTGGACTTCAGGGGGAAAAAATGGTTAAAACAAACCCTTAAAAATGCACCCCTTAACCCTCATTAGCTAAGAATCCAAGAAATTACTTCAAATGCATAGCTTATTGACTAGGTTGCTTTTTGTTTTTAGCTCTTTTCAGCCACAGAATAGCTCAGTAATTAGACAAAATATTGTCAAGTTATTCACTTTAATTTTGAATCAAAATTGTTTCAGACAGCTGTCTGCTTGTGCCTCAAACAGATGATGCGAGGTCATAGCTCGCCATTCTGTGTGAATTTCAGGATTATTTAAATCACTTGCACAAAACATATGGTAGCGATTACACTTGCTTTTTTTTGTGAACACACCCCTTCATTTTTTCATTTTCTCTTTTTTTCTTCATTTAATAGTTTCCATATCACACATTTAATCAACAAAGATTAAAATCGACAAAAATAAAGAGACGTTTCTGGCCAAGATTTTCTGTTGTCTGTATAGTCTGACAGACCAAATGCTGCTAAAAAGTGTTTTTAAATTTTCTAAATTTTCATGTTCTTGAATGGAATAATACAGGAGGCACCCTGATAATTTAATCAATTTCATAAACTGACCCAACTTTGGTGCCCTCTTGTGGAGCTGCAGGAAACTGTCCCTTGAGGACCTTGCTCTTGCCACCTTAGATGAAAAGCACAGTCTGAGAGTGTCTTGTATCAGTTCGGCTGTGTTTTAAGACTCTTGGCACATCTGGGCCATGCCCTTACATACGGAGTTAGTCTTTGCATCGTGCAGGTGTGCAGCATGTTCCCCTGCTGTGTGTTGGGAAAGGAATGACTCACTCGACAAACTCTGATGTGACTCATCCTTCTTTGTCTCCACTCTTCATCACTCCCTCTATGTTTTTTGAGGGAGTGTTTTTATTTGGATGACTGAGATAAAGCGTAGCCTTAACCTGACCCCTTACTTTTGCTCTTTTTCTGTCTTTTGTTGTTTTCGTGTTTTTTGTTTTGGTTGTATCAATCTGTACCTGTCAAAGTTTTATTTGTGTCTGCTGTCACTGCCTCCATCAATATTTTTAAAGACCCCATGAAATCAAAATTGGGAGTTTTGTGGCTTATAGTCCAACTTTGAGGCCAGCTACACTCACTGAACACTATGGTCCTAATAAATTGCCCGACGGGGTCTTCTGCTGTTGTAGCCCATCCTACTCGAGGATCGACATGTTATGCATTTTGAGATGCTATTCTGCTCACTACAATTGTACAGAGTGGTTATCTGAGTTATCGTAGCCTTTCTCTCAACTCGAACCTGTCTGGCCATTCTCTGTTGACCTCTCTCATCAACAAGGCATTTCCGTCCACAGAACTGCTGCTCACTGGATGTTTTTTGTTTTTGGCACCATTCGGAGTAAATTCTAGAGACCGTTGTGTGTGAAAATCCCAGGAGATCAGCAGTTACAGAAATACTCAAACCAGTCCATCTGACACCAACAATCATGCCACAGTCCATATCGCTGAGATCATATTTTTTCCACATTCTGATGGTTGATGTGAACATTAACTGAAGCTCCTGACTGGTATCTGCATGATTTTATGCATTGCACTGCTGCAACACGATTGGCTGATTAGATAATTGCATGAATAAGTAAGTAATGACAATGCCCCTACCACTAATATTACCTGACCCGACCTGCAATAGCAAGCAGCAAATCACGGTTCATGGCTGTGTTGTAAACTGAAGGCTATATATTTAAAAAAAAAAAAAAAAAAGGGATGAGCCCTTTAATATGTCCCATCCTAACTTCTTGTTATGTGAACAAAGGGGGAAAAAAGTGCTTGCGATTTAATGGGGTTTCTAAAGGGGTCATATCACGAAAACTTCATGCACAATAATGATAATACAATTAAAAAAAATTATGTTTAAAGTAGTTTAGATGGAGTTTAGCATGCAATACCACATGACAGTTTAAACTGAGTGGACATTTTATAGCTCTAAGGCTAACAATTAGCATTTGACCTTCAAGTCCCTTGATGTAATTTGTATTATCTACATAAATTCAAAACACAAATGGAGACAACTAGAGCTAATAACGATTATTTTTATTATCGAGTAATCTGTAGATTATTATTATTATTTTTCGATTAATAGGATATAAAGCCACATTTTATTTCCACTGTGTAAATATTTTATATAAAACAACCAAATATAAATATGATTATTGCTCATTGTGTGCAAAATAGGTTTTGAATTGTTACAGTATAAATTGCTATAGCTTTTCTCATTATCCCAAAAAAAAAAAAAAAAAAAAAAAAAAAAAAAACAGTTTGGATGTAGCAGGAGAATGTATATAGATTATAAATGATACATTGGCAGCCAAACGTTTGGAATAATGTACAGATTTTGCTGTTTCGGAAGGAAATTGGTACTTTAAAAGATTCATCTGATCACAAAGTATAGTCAGGACATTACTGATGTAAAAATCATCTCCATCACTATTTGAAAAAAGTCATTTTTGATCAAATCTAGACAGGCCCCATTTCCAGCATCCATCACTCCAACACCTTATCCTCGAGTAATCATGCTAAATTGCTAATTTGGTACTAGAAAATCACTTGCCATTATATCAAACACAGTTAAAAGCTATTTGGTTCTTTAAATGAAGCTTAACATTGTCTTTGTGTTTATGAGTTGCCACAGTATGCAGTATACTTATGACTGGCATGTCTTAAGGTCAATATTAGGTCATAAATTGTAAAAAAAGAAACGGCTTTCTCTAGAAACTTGCCAGTCAATCATTGTTTTGAGGAATGAAGGCTATAGAATGCTTGAAATTGCCAAAAAACTGAAGATTTCATACAAAGGTGTACACTACAGTCTTCAAAGACAAAGGACAACTGGCTCTAACAAGAACAGAAATAGATGTGGAAGGCCAGATGTACAACAAAACAAGAGGATACATACATCAGAGTCTCTAGTTTGAGAAATAGACGCCTCACATGTCCTCATCTGACAGCTTCATTGAATTCTACCCGCTCAACACCAGTTTCGTGTACAACAGTAAAGAGAAGACTCAGGGGTGCAGGCCTTATGGGAAGAATTGCAAAGAAAAAGCCACTTTTGAAACAGAAAAACAAAAAGAAAAGGTTAGAGTGGACAAAGAAACACAGACATTGGACAACAGATAATTGGAAAAGAGTGTTATGGATCTTAACCCCATTGAGCTTTTGTGGGATCAGCTAGACTGTAAGGGGCGTGAGAAGTGCCCGACAAGACAGTCACATCTATGGCAAGTGCTACAGGAAGTGTGGGGTGAAATGTCACCTGAGTATCTGGACAAACTGACAGCTAGAATGCCAAGGATCTGCAAAGCTGTCATTGCTGCACGAGGAGGATTTTTTGATGAGAACTCTTTGAAGTAGTTTAAGAAGTTCAGAATTTTTTTTCTTTCAGATTTTAATAGTAATTTTTCACATTATTAATGTCCTGACTATACGTTGTGATCAGTTGAATGCCACTTTGTTGAATAAAAGTACCAATTTCTTTCCATAAGAGCAAAATCTGTACATTATTCCAAAATTTTGGAACAAACGTTATCCCTTTTCTCCCCCATTTGGAATACCCAATGTGCTCTAAGTCCGGGAGGCGGAGGATGAATCTCAGTTGCCTCCGCATCTGAGACCGTCAATCTGCACATCTTATCACCCACGGAGACATAGCACGTACGGAGGCTTCACGTTATTCTCTGCGGCATCCATGCACAACTCACCACATGCCCCACTGAGAGCGAACCACATTGTAGCAACCACGAGGAGGTTACCCCATGTGACTCTACCCTCCCTAGCAACCGGGCCAATTTGGATGCTTAGGAGACCTGGCTGGAGTCACTCAGCATGCCCTGGATTCGAACTCGCGACTCCAGGGGTGGTAGTTAGCGTCTTTACTCGCTGAGATACCCAGGCCCCCGTTTTTCCAAACTTTTGGCCGCCAGTGTAAATGCTAAGAAAGAAAAAACAAAACCACAAACTATTTGTTAACTCGTAAGAAAGTGGCGCCACATACGGAGGTTCTCCACGCCACAGCACACATCAAACAGTTCAATAATACAGTTCATTGTCAATGATTTTCATTACTGATTATCAATTTTTTCGATTAGTTGTTGCAGCATTACAGACCATTGTTAAGGCTAAAACATACTCTATGCAAGTATGTCAATGCAGAAACCTCTAGCTTTGCAAGCTCGATTTCGTGCATTGTTGCATTCCAAAATGTGCAAATCATTAACGTTCCCATAAGGGGCACTATAGTGGACATTAGTTTGAACTGTCCGCTTCTACAATGAGTTTTCTCCTTCAAGCCAACTACTGTAATGGTAGAGCAATTGAATATAATGGTGGTACAACAGTTTGAAGAGAATATTTCTGAGCATGTAATTTAAAGTCTATTTATTTGTACCAATTTACCTGAATAAAAACACATCCAATTAAATGGAACAGACTTTTGAAGGTAACTCTATCACCCCCCTGAGTACTAAGGTTTGTTACCGCTACAGTAACGCAAGAATGCATGTTAAGCATGTTCAACCGTACCGCGCTCGCATTTTACTTGCATAAATTATGTTTCTGGCCATAAAATCCAAAAAATAAGAGCAGTTACGACAGTAAAAAATTATACCTAGTTACAATGGTGATTTTTTTAAAACAGAGTATTGTACTGGGCTTCATGAATTAGGTACCCAACCTCTCAAAAAGCAGGCTTTGTAGACATTTTGCTGTACTTGATGAAACTTTGGAGATTAACTACCATATTCTGTGATTCGTATTTAGACAAGTAATCTAAAAGACAAAAGACCCAGATGATATAATTCCAGATGTTTTTTTTTTTTTTGTTTGTTTTTTTTTTTCAGTTTGGAATGCCCAATTCCCAATGTGCTTTTAAGTCCTCATGGTTGCGTAGTGATTCGCCTCAGTCCGGGTGGCGGAGGATGAATTCCAGTTGCCTCCACGTCTGAGATCGTCAACCCGCGCATCTTATCACGTGGCTTGTTGAGGGCGTTGTCACGGAGACATAGCGCGTGTGGAGGCTTCATGCCATCCACCGCGGCAACCACACTCAACTCACCACGCGCCCCACCGAGAACGAACCACATTATAGCGATCACGAGGAGGTTACCCCATGTGGCTCCACCATCCCTAGCAACCGGGCCAATTTGGTTGCTTAGGAGACCTGGCTGGAGTCACTCAGCACGCCCTGGGTTTCGAACTAGCGAACTCCAGGGGTGGTAGTAAGCTACCCAGGCCCCCTCAGATGCTTTTTTTATTATTTTATTTTGGCAACTTAATTTAATTATTTAGATTAATTTATTAATTAATTATTTAATTTAATGAGATAAAAAAAAAAAAAAGTTTATTATTGACAAAAAGCACATTGTTCATCATGAAATTGCAGATGTATTTAAATATATGTTTTACGAAGGGATAGAGAAAACCTAATTTCATATGAATTACCCAGCCACTTTAAAGCTCTTTCATTCTGTTTTCTCAGGCAGAAACTCTGACTCCTGCGCTGCAGGCGGAGATTGATGTGAAGGAAACCATTCAGCTCCAACAAACGGAGAACGGAGAGGTGGTCCAGATCCAGATGCCCGTCAACACCGTCGGCACTTGAGATGCTCACGCAAACGTAATCACAAATATTCAGAGAGAACATGGAGCTGGTTGAAACCAAGAAAACTGGGTGCCCAAGCTCTCTAATTCTCAAAGAAACCCCTCATCTCCAGTCAACAATTATTGGCAAAATCCAAGTAAAGCAAATGTGATTTTTTTTTGTAATGTGACAGCTCTTTTGGAAACTACTTGCAGTACCCCACCCATTACTGTAATAGCAGCTACTCTGCTATATGCAATGTTTGCTTCATTGCTGGCTGATCAAATCTCTCTGGCTCTTGTCATAGTGTGAAGCAACATGGAACAAAAAGACTTTTTCCTTTTTGGCCATCTTTGCAGTACCTCTTAAGCAAAGAACAAGCATGCTCAACTAGATATTCGAGCAGACTGTCAAACTGTCGGGGTTTAAACTGATCATGTAAAGTCCAATTTCTATAAACTCTCCTTGTGTCATTTTTCTAGTACAAGCATCTTTTGTCAGATATGCTTTGATTAATAACCCTAGATTTTTCAGTTCTCCTTTTGTTTTTTTGTTTTTTTTGTGTGTGTGTATGTGTTGGTGTGGTGTTTGGGGAATATTTATGGACCGCCCCTTCTCTCTCATCAATATTTGATTGTTTCATATTGGTTTAGCCCAATATTTAGTTTCCCATACCTTTATTGTACAAAAAAACTACTGAAGGTTTTGTAGAGCAGTTTACTAAAACACAGCAAAAATGTGATAAAGAGCTGTTAATGTAGTATATGAATTATGTACTTTTCATATATATTATATTTGTGTATGATAGATTTGTTCAAATTGAATAAATGACTGTTGTTTCCATGTATAGTATCCTGAGTTGTCTATGACAGTAACTGTAAAAATATCTGCCAGACCAAACCTAGTAGGACCAAAGTCCCTTTCAAGGCAAGTCAGTCCACTCTGCAGCCATCTTGGGAATGCTTCCCTTGCAGCTATTTTCTATGGATACAAGTACAGGTCCTATCTACTTGAATAGAGGAAAGACCGAAATCTAAACGGCTGGTCAAGATTATGGTCAAATCACATTTCAAAACAGCAGTAAAATCTGACAACAATGGTATCATATATTGTGCTTCTTTAGCTCAGATCATGCAAAAAACACTATTTTTCAGGCTGGTCCAGCTAATTCTCGAGTTAACTGACAGGCGATGTCTGTATCTAAAAGGAGATTGGCTCTTGTACCTGTAAGGCAGGACTTCCTTTTTTACATTGAGCATATTGGGCATTCCAATTTCTCCCATTGATTTTAATATAAATGGTAAATGGTCTGCACTTATATTGCGGCTTTTTTTTTAACCTTAGCGGTCCCAAAGTGCTTTACACTGTGACTCATTCACCCATTCACACACACACTCACACACCAATGAAGGCAGAGCTGCCATGCAAGGCGTTAGCGTGCCATTGGGAGCAACTTAGTACTCCGTCTCAGGCTAATTACAGTGGCAAGAAAAAGTATGTGAACCCTTTGGAATTACCTTCATTTATGTATAAATTTGTCTTAAAATCTGGTTGGATCTTCATCTAAGTTATAATAATGAGCAAACACAATTTGTTTTAACTTTAACACACAAATTATTTTATTGGTCTTTTACACATTGAATACAATATTCAAACATTCACGGGTGGGGGGGATGGGGGTGGTGAGTCGTGTGGCGCCATGCGAGGGTCGGACGTGTGAACGGCAAGCTCTGTGCACTTTGTTAGTTTTTAATACTTTTTGTGTCATAAGCCGGTGAGATTCGATACACCCTGTTCAATAACTGTTCTATGAAGACAAAATGTCAAAGAATTAAAAATCCTCAGGCTCTGGAGACATTAAAAGACACTTACATGCTCAAGCTGATACCCCTGACAGGGCCGCAGACCAGGGACTAGTTTGGACAGTGCGGCGGGAGAGATTCAGTGTCAACTGTTGAGCATGTCTACAATGTTGGCGAAGGTCGTAGCTGACTTGGAGGATCTTGCTGTAATATGTCAATCGATCACTGCCATGGAGACTAAATTCTCTGAGTTGGTTACAAGAATGGGGGACGTTGAGAAACGGATAAATTATCTCGAGTCATCGGAGAGGGAATTAGCTGCTAACCCGCTAGCGACCAAGATAGACTTGGAACGCATTTGGGGAAAAGTGGGAAGACCTTGAGAATCATAATCGGCGAAACAATGTCTGAATTGTTGGAATTCCTGAGAACGAAGAAGGCAGAGATATGGTGAAATTCTTAGATGAGCTCTTCCCGAGTCTGCTTGACATAACAGGCCATAAGCTAGAAATTGAGCGAGCTCACAGAGTTCCAGCTCGGAGAGGGAGACAGGCCCCGATCAATTCTGGCCAAATGTTACACGAGGCGAGGAGTAAAGGAAGGCTTTCTTGGGAGAACGACAGCATTTTCTTGTTCCCAGACTTTGCGAATTCGACAAGAGAGAAACATGATCGATTCAAGGAATGTAAGATACTCTTACATCAATGGAAGGTCGCTTTTGCACTGATGTTCCCAGCCAAATTGAGAATAGATTCTAAGGATGGCCGCAAAATATTTACGTGCCCACAGCAAGCAATGTCCTTCATAAAGTCAGTGGAATGAGTAGGTTATTGTGTGATTCTCAAGTTGCAGCCAAGTGAACCTGACTCACTGAACATTCACTTGACCATCCGAGGAAGCTAGGCGCCTTTTTTATTTCTTTTTGTGTTGGTTCTGCCTAGCAGCTGGAGTTTGTTTTGTGGAATAACTCTCCTTCAAGAAACTTTTGCATCGACGGAGGGTCGGTTTTGCACTGAAGTTCCCAGCTAGGTTGAGAATAGATGCTAAGGATGGCCGCAAAGTATGTACTTGTCCCCAACATGCATTGTCCTTCATAAAGTCAGTGGAGTAAGTCATTGTGTGTCCACTAATCCACTAATGTTGGAATGTGGTCTTTATAATTTTATTTTTAACACACAATCTACTTTTTCTCATATGTCAAAATGTTAATATGGGTGGATTGTCTCTCTCCACGTGGAATGTGAATGGGTTGAGGCACCCCATAAACAGAAGGAAGGTTATTTCTTTTCTTAAACATAAGAAATATGATATAGTGTTTCTTCAAGAAACGCATCTTTCCCCGCAAGAAGCTGAAAAATTTGGGAAGATATGGGTGGACATGTTTTCTTTTGTGCGGGCTCAAGAAAGAGCAAGGGAGTCATTATATTGGTAAATAAACATTTAAAATGTCTCAAACAGATTAAAGATAAATTAAGGAGAGTCATTATTGTTTTAGCAGAAATTCAGGGGCAAAGTCTGATTTTGGCTAATATTTACGCACCTAACGCTGATGATCAGAGGTTTTTTTATAGATCTTGAAGGGAAGTCACTGGCACCCCTCATGATATCAAATCAAATCAAATCAAATCACTTTATTGTCACACAGCCATATACACAAGTGCAATGGTGTGTGAAATTCTTGGGTGCAGTTCCGATCAACATAGCAGTCGTGACAGTGATGAGACATATACCAATTTACAATAACATCAAATTAACACAACGCAATTTAAACATCTGTTATACATAATTAAACTCGACTTAAAACATCAAATTAACACAACACAATTTAAACATCTGTTATACATAATTACATTCAACTTAAAACATCAAATTAACACAACACAATTTAAACATCTGTTATACACATAATTACACTCAACAATATACAAATAATAACATACACTGTACAGTATACAATATGCAGTTTTCTTTTTTTTTTTTTTTTTTGTTTGTTTTTTACTATATAGATACTATATAGATACACATTATTCAATAAAAATTAAAATATATATGAAAAAAGTATATATATAGAATGTACAGTATTGTACTGTATTGACATTCAGGCTGTCGGTTGATAGTCAGTTGTTAAGAGAGACATAATATAATGACAGTAATATAATTTATGACAGTCCGGTGTGAGATAAAAGAGTAATAAAGTGCAGGGCTGATGTATTTTGATCGTGGGAGATCAAGAGTTCAAAAGTCTGATTGCTTGGGGGAAGAAGCTATCATGGAGTCAGCTGGTGCGGGTCCTGATGCTGCGATACCGCCTACCTGATGGTAGCAGTGAGAACAGCCCATGGCTCGGGTGGCTGGAGTCTCTGATGATCCTCCGAGCTTTTTTCACACACCGCCTTGTATATATTTCCTGGAGGGTGGGAAGCTCACCTCCGATGATGTGTTTGGCAGTTCGCACCACCCTTTGCAGTGCTTTGCGGTTATGGGCAGTGCTATTGCCGTACCAGGCGGAGATACAGCCAGTCAGGATGCTCTCCACAGTGCAGGTGTAGAACCGTATGAGGATGTGGCGGTTCATTCCAAACTTCCTCAGCCGTCTCAGGAAGAAAAGGCGCTGATGAGCCTTCTTCACAACGACTTCAGTGTGGACGGACCATGTGAGTTCCTCAGTGATGTGGACACCCAGGAACTTGAAGCTGCTGACTCTCTCCACTGGTGCTCCATTGATGGTGATGGGACTGTGTTCTCTGTCTTTTCTCCTGAAGTCCACCACAAGCTCCTTTGTCTTACTGACGTTGAGGGAGAGGTTGTGCTCCTGACACCAGTGTGTCAGAGTGTGCACCTCCTCTCTGTAGGCTGTTTCATCATTGTCAGTGATCAGACCTACCACCGTCGTGTCATCAGCAAACTTAATGATGGCATTGGAGTTATGTGTTGCCACACAGTCATGTGTGTACAGGGAATACAGTAGTGGGCTGAGAACACAGCCCTGTGGGGCTCCAGTGTTGAGGGTCAGTGATGAGGAGATGTTGCTGCCTATTCTAACCACCTGGCGTCTGCTTGACAGGAAGTCCAGGATCCAGCTGCACAGCGAGCTGTTTAAGCCCAGAGCCCGGAGTTTCTCATCTAGCTTGGAGGGCACTATGGTGTTGAATGCTGAGCTGTAGTCTACAAACAACATTCTCACATAAGTGTTCCTTTTTTCCAGGTGGGAGAGAGCAGTGTGTATTGTAGATGCAATGGCATCATCAGTGGAGCGGTTGTTGCGGTAAGCAAACTGCAGCGGGTCAAGATAGAGTGGTAATACAGAGCAGATGTAATCTCTGATTAGTCTCTCAAAACATTTGCTGATGATGGGGGTCAGAGCAACAGGATGCCAGTCATTTAAACAAGTTATTTTCGATTGTTTTGGAACAGGCACAATGGTGGATGTTTTAAAGCATGTGGGGACTACAGACAAAGAGAGGGAAAGGTTGAAAATGTCCGTAAAAACACCAGCCAGCTGGTTCGCGCACGCTCTGATGACGTGGCCCGGAATGCCGTCTGGACCCGCGGCTTTGCGGATATTCACCCGTCGGAAGGATCGGGTTACATCCGCTACAGAGACGGAGAGTGAACTAACCTCTGTAGCTTCAGCCGCGAGAGCTCTCTCTGCGAGGGCGGTGTTATTTCCCTCGAAACGAGCATAAAAAGTATTTAGCTCATCCGGTAGAGAGGCAGCGGTGTTCATGGCGGAGTTTTTATTCCCTTTAAAGTCCGTGATGGTGTTAATTCCCTGCCACATGCTTCTAGAGTTGGTGGTGTTAAACTGTCCTTCAATCTTGCTCCTGTACTGGCGTTTTGCTGTTTTGATAGTTTTTCGGAGGGCATAACTGGCTTGTTTATGCTCCTCCGCGTTCCCGGAATTAAAAGCGGAGGTCCGCACATTAAGTGCCGCGCGAACATCGCTGTTGATCCACGGCTTCTGATTCGGATAGATTCGTACAGTTCTGGTCGGAATCACTTCCTCTACGCACGTTCTGATGAAACACATTACGCTATCAGCATAAAGCTCGATGTCGTCATCAGAGGCGGACCGGAACATCTCCCAGTCCGTGCGATCAAAACAGTCTTGTAGCGTAGAGTCATATAATATTGGGAGAAGACTTTAATCTTTTGATGGACTCAGTCCTTGATCATAATGAAGCAAAAGTGTGTAAGCCCCCTAAAGCAACAATGACGCTTCACAGGATGTGTAAAAATCTTGGTCTTACAGATATTTGGAGACTTTTGAACCCATTTGGTAGGGACTATACATTTTTTCCATCAGTCCATAAGATTTATTCTAGAATAGATTTTTTTTTTTTTTTTTAATCCAAATCCCTCATTTCATCTGTTGTTGACTGCTCAATTGGAAACATTTTAGTCTCGGATCATGCCCTGGTGAGTTTAGAGGTGTTGCCATATACAGAGAAAAAGAAATCACATAGTTGGCGCCTTAATGTATCCCTTTTGCAAAATCCTGATTTCCAACAAATGTTAAAGACTGAAATCAGTGTTTATATGGAGACCAACTGGTCCTCAGTATCCTCTGTGGGCGTGGCTTGGGAGGCACTTAAGGCGGTTCTTAGGGGCCGGATCAAACAATATGCCTCATTCATCAAAAAATCCAAGGCACGAGAGCTCGTGGAGTTGGAAGGGAATATTAAAAGTGCGGAGGCAGAGCTGAAGCACCGTATGTCATCTGATGGCCTCAGAGAATTGACCCGATTGAAATATAGATATAATACTATTTTGTCGCGGAAAGTGGAGTTTTGGTTATTCAGGGCAAGACAGTCATACTTTGAGTCGGGGGACAAAGCAGGGAAGCTTTTGGCTAGATATATAAAGCAGAGAGGGTCTCTTTCTATCATTCTCTCAGTGAAATTTGCTGATGATGAAATTTTTACATCAGCCATTGATATTAATAATGCCTTTAAAGAGTTCTACCTTGATCTTTATAGTTCCATGTCTTTGTCTACTAATGAAGATATTAGAAACTTTGTGGAACCATTAGATCTTCCTAAACTGACAACTGAGCAAAAAAACATTCTTGATTCTGAGATAAACTTGGAGGAGCTTGACGAGTTAATTAAGTCCCTACCTACTGGCAAGGCTCCGGGGCCAGATGGTTTTGCCGCAAATTTTTTTAGATCCTATGCTACAGAATTGGCTCCACTTTTGTTAGAAGTTTGTACTGAATCATTAAAGAATGGAAAGCTTCCACTAACCATGACACAAGCCTGGATCAGTCTGATTCTTAAAAAGGACAAAGATCCAAGCGAGTGTAAAAGTTACAGTCCAATTTCCCTGATCCAACTAGATGTAAACATTTTGTCAAAAATTTTGGCTAACCGATTAAGTAAGGTTATGACATCTCTTATACATATAGATCAGGTGGGGTTTATTCGGGGCCGCAGCTCTTCTGATAACATCAGGCGTCTCATCAATATCATGTGGTCAGTGGCGAATGATCAGACTCCGGTCGCTGCCATCTCACTTGACGCCGAAAAGGCGTTTGATACGGTAGAATGGGATTATCTTTTTAAGATTTTGGAAATGTATGGGTTCGGGAGTACATTTATTGGTTGGATTAAGTTACTTTATAGACACCCTGTAGCAGCAGTATTAACAAATTGATTAATTTCAGATTATTTTACTCTGAATAGGGGCACTCGGCAGGGTTGCCCTCTTTCCCCATTATTATTCTGACTTGCCCTGGAACCATTAGCAGCCGCGATAAGAAAGGAGGAGGATTTTCCAGGGGTGATTGCGGGAGGTGTGGCGCATAAGCTTCTGCTTTATGCAGATGATTTTCGTCTCTGACCCCATTAGATCTATGCCTTGCCTCCACAGAATTATTAATTCCTTTTCCAAGTTCTCAGGATACAAAGTCAATTGGTCTAAATCCGAAGCTTTGGCTTTGACAGAGTACTGTCCAGTAACAGCCTTCCAGCCGGTCGCCTTCCAGTGGCCCAAACAGGGCATTAAGTATTTGGGAATTTTATTCTCAGCAAATTTGTGTGATTTAGTCAGAGTTAATTTTGATCCCTTAATAAAAAGGTTTTCGAATGATGTGGACAGGTGGGCTTCATTACACTTATCTATGATTGGGAAGGTTAATGTAATTAAAATGAATTGTATTCCAAAATTCAACTACCTGTTACAATCTCTCCCTATATATGTCCCCCTCTGTTTAGGTAGGAACAGGGATATACTAATAGTTTCCCCCAGTTGATAAGTTTCCATCTTCCTCCATTTCACTTTAGATTATTTGTTCATCCAAATCAATATAGGCTGAATTTGGGCAGCTTTATAATAATATATTAAATTTGGGAATTCTAGTCCTCCAAGCCTTTTTGACAACGTAAGAATTTTAAGACTAATTCTAGGTTTCCTGTTATCCCATATATATTTACAAAGTAGTTTATTCCATTGTCTAAAACACTTTTTGATATACTAACTGATAGATTTTGAAAAAGGAAAATAAACTTAGGGAGAATATTCATCTTTATAGTAATCAATAGGAGCCTATATTTATTTGTAATAGTTTTGAATGATATATAAAGTTTTCAATTCAAATAAATAAACAAGCTTTTATATTTTTAAATAAATTTAAGCTTTTAAATTTAATAAGCCTGTGTGTTCTTGTTGTGGGCCTATATTAATTCACTTAGGCATTGATATACAGTTGTGCTCAAAAGTTTGCATACCCTGGCAGAAATTGTGAAATTATGGCGTTTTGGAAATATGACTGATCATGCATATTTTATTTAAGGATAGTGGTCATATGAAGCCATTTATTATCACATAGTTTTTTGCTCCTTTTTAAATCATAATGATAACAGAAATCACCCAAATGGCCCTGATCACAAGTTTACATACCCTTGAATGTTTGGCCTTGTTACAGACACACAAGGTGACACACACAGGTTTAAATGGCAATTAAAGGTTAATTTCCCACACCTGTGGCTTTTAAAATTGCAATTAGTGCCTGTGTATAAATAGTCAATGAGTTTGTTAGCTATCACGTGGATGCACTGTGCAGGCTAGATACTGAGCCATGGGGAGCAGAAAAGAACTGTCAAAAGACCTGCATAACAAGGTAATGGGACTTTATAAAGATGGAAAAGGATATAAAAAGATATCCAAAGCCTTGAAAATGCCAGTCAGTACTGTTCAATCACTTATTAAGAAGTGGAAAATTCAGGGATTTCTTGATACCAAGCCAAGGTCAGGTAGACCAAGAAAGATTTCAGCCACAACTGCCAGAAGAATTGTTCGGGATACAAAGAAAAACCCACAGCTAACCTCAGGAGAAATACAGGCTGCTCTGGAAAAAGACGGTGTGGTTGTTTCAAGGAGCACAATATGACGATACTTGAACAAAAATGAGCTGCATGGTCGAGTTGCCAGAAAGAAGCCTTTCTTTTTCTGTGCCAATGCCACAAAAAAGCCTGGTTACAATATTACACCTTGACACACCTCACAGCTTCTGGCACACTGTAATTTGGAATGACGAGACCAAAATAGAGCTTTATGGTCACAACCATAAAGCGCTATGTTTGGAGAGGGGTCAACAAGGCCTATAGTGAAAAGAATACCATCCCCACTGTGAAGCATGGTGGTGGCTCACTGATGTTTTGGGGGGGTGTGAGCTCTAAAGGCATGGGGAATCTTGTGAAAATTGATGGCAAGATGAATGCAGCATGTTATCAGAAAATACTGGCAGACAATTTGCATTCTTCTGCATGAAAGCTGCGCATGGGACACTCTTGGACTTTCCAGCACGACAATGACCCTAAGCACAAGGCCAAGTTGACCCTCCAGTGGTTTCAGCAGAAAAAAGTGAAGTTTCTGGAGTGGCCATCACAGTCTCCTGACCTTAATATCATCGAGCCACTCTGGGGAGATCTCAAACGTGCTGTTCATGCAAGATGACCAAAGACTTTGCATGACCTGGAGGCATTGGCCAAGACGAATGGGCAGCTATACCACCTGCAAGAATTTGGAGCCTCATAGACAACTATTACAAAAGAGTGCATGCTGTCATTGATGCTAAAGGGGGCAATACACAGTATTAAGAACTAAGGGTATGCATACATGGGTCATTTCATTTTTTTCTTTGTTGCCATGTTTTGTTTTATGATTGTGCCATTCTGTTATAACCTACAGTTGAATATGAATCCCATAAGAAATAAAAGAAAAGTGTTTTGCCTGCTCACTCATGTTTTCTTTAAAAATGGTTCATATATTACCAATTCTCCAAGGGTATGCAAATTTTTGAGCACAACTGTACCAGCTGTTTTGTATTGTTTTTATTACATTAAGAATTTGTTTTCAGCAATCCTCTTGAGCTCTTGTAGCAGCCGCTGTTTCTTGTTGTGTAAATGTCTTTAATTACTTCATAATTTTACAGTTATCCCTTGTACTGTGTAAATCATGTTTTAAGTTTTCATGATTTCATGCTGAACTCTTGAGCAGTGTAAATGCATTTAATTTTTTTTATATTTTTAAAACAATGTCTTGTGCACAATTTAAATGAATTTAAATTCTTATTTTCATAATCATCCGCTTTCAGCAGAGAGGTATATCCCTTGAGTCTCTCACGAGAAGTGAATCGCATTCTCTCACAGGACTGGTTGTGCACTGCAAACGTCACTCATTCATGTGCAACAGCGTAATCTAATCTTAAAGTCAGGATCAACACCTGAGTTCACAGAGAAAGTTGATGAGCTGCATCATGGTACCAATTATGCCTGTTTGGATTGGTTTGAATTTGTAAACCTGAAACCAATCCTGAAAACCTGAGTTTGTTCAGCGACCTTCATGGTACAGGCCACTGAACACCATGAGAGCCTCAAGACTGTTTTAGTTCTCTTAGATCACCACATATTCTCTCTATAGCCCCCCAAAACTCCCACTCGAACTTCCTCATCTCTAATGGGACCTAGTCAACCTCTCCTCTGTTACATAAAATGGATGGAATATCCCATATTGTAACAGTCTGGACTTTTCAGGTTTTACAAAGCAGGCCTGCGGCCAGGCACCGCTGGGCTGGTTGTCATAACGAAGGTACAAGACGCACTCAAGACTTGCTAGCTCATCCTCTCCCGCTGTGGTGGGTTTTCATCAGATGTGTCTGTCGGATTATTTGTGTTTTTGGGGCAGAGGCGAGGGAAATAAAAAAAACTTTTTTGAGCTTTGTTGAGTTTTCCCACGCACCCTGAAACAATAGTGTATTTTGGAACTCATGCAGAAAGTAGGCAGTTGAAACGCTGATAAAAACATCTCTTCATTTTGCTTTGTTTTCTTTAAGTCTCAAAGTCTCTGATTAGCTCTATTTTGTACTCCATCCATTTATCTCTCTTAAGGAATATCTCAGATTTCTGCTTTTCTCACTTGTTCTCCCACTCATTTCTTTCCCACTCTGTTTTTTTTTTTTTTTGCATTCCCTTTGTTTCTTCCCTGCAATTCTGTATCGGACTTGTCTAAACCACATTTTTGATGTAAACATATGATTGCTATATTTTTCCCCCCACAACAGAGTTTAACTTTGAGCTTAACTACGGCAATATAAGTGTGAATATAATGAAATACGGAAATGAAGGGAAATAATGAAATAGGTCTGTGTACAATCCGTGTATCTTCCATTCATTTCATTTCCGTTTTGAAATAAAAAAAATGGATAACGATAAAACAGGTGTTTTTTTTTTTATTTTTCTGCACAAGTAAAAAACAAACATACAAAAATGTATTCATTTTTTAAAAAGTAGAATTTTAGCCTTTTTCTATTTTTTTCAAATTTTTCCCCTCTTCAAAACTAAAATTAAAAAGAAGAAAAAAACAAAAATCTAAAAACAACTCCTATTTTTGATTTACATAGCTCTTCTCATCAACACTTACAAAAGTCACCAGCAGGGGGAGTAAAGATAAGAGACACCTAACATAATGTATATTTTATGTGGGGCAAGAGGATGTGACCATTCAGATGTTAAATGATACTATAGTAAATATGGCATTTTGTGGAAAAACTATTGTTATCATGGTGATTTTAAGGTATATACAGTAAAGGGACTATTAAGTGGGAAGGAAAGCCCTATTCGAACGGGATAATTTTACCGAACATATGTCTGTATGTTATTACTGCAGATGTCTATACATTTAGCGTCGATTTGCATGATGGGACTTCAGCGATATCTGCAGAAATCACAGAGATGAGTGTGTCTTCTGCATTTACACACTGTCACCACATAACTGACCTATCAAAAAATGTATGACAGTGCATTAATTCTGCAGGACATTTTAAACATGATCATATACTGCATCCGGGATTATTAGAAGAAACTGACTGGAATATCTGGCATAATATAACAGAACTGGAGATATTTGCAAGCCTGAAATCCTATATTACACTCTTGAAAAAGAAATATGGACAATCCGTTCACATTATATTAGTCCCTCGGCAAAACATGTTCTGAAACGTGGGGGGCAAATCACAATTTTACATGCTAGTGTAGTTACTTTTCAGATTTTCTTAACCGAAAAAAAAAAAAAAAAAAAAAATATATATATATATATATATATATATGGAGTTATATATGTGCCAAAATTCTGCACGTGCAAAATTATATTTGGAGTGTGCAAGTTGATATTTTGAAAGCAAAAATTTATTTTGCACGTGCAAGATGATACTTTGAGCGCACAAAATGTTTTGAACACAAGATGATATTTTGAGCGCACAAAGTTATTTTGTACACGCTTGAACTCAGTTTTGTAAAGCAATGTATCTTCTTGCAAAGATTAATAATTGTTTTTGCGAGTGCAAGATCTCACTTGTTCTTTCTCCTCGAATGACCTCTGCATGCGCTTGGAACTTTAGACTGCTCGTTTGCTTTTCCAACCGTATTCTAACTACAGCAACCATAAACATCTCAGTGTAAATACTGCAGAAGAGCCAACAGGCACAATGCTCCAAGTTCAGTACGCACTTTATATACTGTATTATCATTACAAAAGATATTTACCCCATGGATTATAGACATACCAGGAATACTTTAAGACTTAATTTACCGTAATATAAGTTTTTAAAAATATAGTAGCCTGGGATCATGCAATGCTAAGGATTTCCTTTTTTTTTTTTTTTTTTTTTTTGCAGTCTCAAACAATTGATGTTCAATATACTGTACATTTAATTTACTCCAACTATGACAGGAAACATAATTAGCCTATTTTCCTTTTCTTGCATTTTTTCTCCTTAATCAATTTTGCCAGAGGGGTTGTGGTAGAATGCATAAACTTCATAAAATCAGCATACTGAACATTTCAAGATAACCCACAGCTTTGAAATGCAAACATAAACAGCTTTTCTAAATTATTATCAAGAACAGAATGTTAATTTGGGCAATAATTATAATATTCATAATATTTATAATATACAAGGCTGTCGAACAAATAGGAGGACACACTAAAGAAGGTGGACAAAATAACATGTTTATTAAAGAAAATAATATTTCATGTAATAATAACAAAAAGAAGAAGATTCAGTGGTTGCTGATCCATGTTGGACTGTTATACGGTCATATTTATTTTAATAAACTGCTTTCTCAGAATATGCTGTGGGATAGATAGAAGTCAAAATAAGTTCCTCCAAAACTACAATATTACATTCGTTTGAAAGAGTTTTACACATAGGAGAGATTAAATGAATATAATTTCAGTTGAAAGTGGTAGCTAGCATGGCCAAGCTAGTAGCTATGTAAGTGTAACTTGGTAACCTAGATAACCAAATACTAGCCAATAGAACCATAATAAGAGAGCAAGCCAGATAGTTAGCTTGCTAGTAAGCGTATTGGCAGTGTACAGACTACAACATACATTTCATAAAGGTTAAATAAAAGCAGTTAAGTCAACAAAAGAGCTGCTTTCATGTGGTCATAGTGTTTTACACATTTCCTTTCTTGAAAACAAACTTTCCCCTTCTCCTCCTCTTCTTGTTTTTATTAGCAGTATGATCTGCGGTCTAGCCAGCTAATCAAAATTTACCACCTCATCTCTGATTGGCTGAAATTCTGGCACATTTGTTGAGCAAACAAGCAGTCAAAGCTATGAGTGCGCACAGAGTGGGTATGAGGAGAGAGTGAGTGAGATCTTGCACATGCAAAAAAACGTATGTAAATTTCAGAATTCTGTGCAAATTCACATTCAAATAAACTTTATTCAAGCGCAAAATTAATTTTTGTTTGCTCAAAGTGAATTCATCTTTGCAAGAAGATACATTGCTTTACAAAATGGAGTTCAGATGCATGCAAAATACCTTTTTATGCGCTCATCTTGTGCCCGCAGAACATTTTAGTGTACTCAGAATAAAATCTTGCACACTCAAAGTACAATTCTGCACGCACAGCACATTTTTGTGAAAAAAAAATAAAACTGGAATTTTTTTTCTTAAAAACGTTTGAAAGCTACACTTTTTTTTTTCATGAACATTTTTGGAATAAAAACTATACTAAATTTTAGTAGGAATGGATTTTCTTTTCCTTAAAAAAGAAAAGAAAAAAAAGTACTGTACTACTAAAACTAATTTGTATTTTTATTACAGCAAAATTTTAGTGGAGATTCGTTATGAATTTTTGTGGGAGAAAACTCTACTGAAAGCATTAATTGAAGCAAAATTATTTAAAAAAAGATTTTTTCATAAGATAAAAGGAAAAAATATACAAAAAGCATATTTAAATTTCAGTCAGAGCTATATTTTAGTACAATTTAATTTTTGTTTTTATAAACATTTAAAACAAAAAACAAACAAAAAACTACATTGAAAGCATAATTGAATTTAATTTAAAGCAACATTTTAGTAGAGCTGGATTTTTTTTCCATTAACAATTTTGGAATAAAAACTACATTAAAAATATTATATTAATTCTTATTAAAGCAAAATTTTTGTACAACCGGATTTTCTTTGAAAATGAAATAAAATAAAAATAAAATAAAACTACAATTAAAGCAGATTTTAATTTCAATTAAAGCAACATTTTACTAAAACTGGATATTGTTTATTCTATATAACCCATTAAAATATAAAGGTGATAAAAGGGGATGACATCATGCCACTCCCTTTAATATGATTTTAGAAATATCAAACCATTATTCTTAAAGTGGGAAATGTCAAACCACATAACAGCGTTGAACAGGAAATGCAGGGACAAAGACAAATTCTGCATTTTCTCAGTAAACGCATAATGCATTTAAAAAAATAAAAAATAAAAAAAAAATACACAGATTGAAAGCATGATATTCTAATTTCAATTAAAGGAAAATTTAAGTCGAGTTTTAATTAGAGTATTTAGAGTACTCATCTCTCAATTTCCCATCAATTTATTTCTCTTATGGAATTTCTCTATCCATCATTTTCACAGAATTCTGTTTTTCTCACTTGTTCTCTTTCTCCCACTCTTTTCTCTGATTGTGCCTGTACTTTTAAGCATTTCCTTCCCTCTTCCCTGCAGTTCTGTGTCAGTCTTGTCAGAACTTGGACTGCGGTCTGCTCGTAGCCCCCCCAAAAATCCAACTCTGACTCCCTTCTTTCTAATGGGAACAAGTCAGCATCTCCCCCATTCCTGAAGATGGATGAAATATCCCAGACTATAACAGTCTGGACGTTTAAGATTTTACCCAGGCCGACTGCCAAGGACTTCTAAGGTTGTTGTTATGGTGAAAACACAAAACTTTTTTAATAATGGGTGCCAATAACCTGTTTTTTTTTTTTTTTTTTTTTTTTCTGATATTACAATAGGGTCATTCCTAAAGTGCAGTTTTCATGTCCTTATCATATGTGTCTTAATATACAACAGGATAAAATATTGCACTATTTGCTTGTCACAATATCACAATTAAGTGTGCAACTGTGAATTTTTTAATAATGGGTGTTTTGCAGTAACAATGAAAAATTAAAAACTAAAGTGTGTAATTTCGAATGTTATCAAACAGAATTGTAAAAATAATGATCGTTTTCAAACAGGTTTCCCCAAAACTGGTCTGGTATATCCGTTTATAGAAATGTTTCCAATTACAACACAAACATACTATTATTATTATTTAATTTTTTTAAAGAGTTCAAAAATAAGGTACTGCATAACAGGACTGGACAGATGACATGTAGCACCAGCACTGTTTTGTCTGACCCGTCATGTCCACTTGAAATGTTTCCTTGTAGACTTAATCTAGTGCAGAGGAACCATTTTTTTTTTAAGTTGTAATAAAATAGTCAAAACAAGAAAGTGCTCCATCTCCAAGCTGATAAATCAACACTTGTTGGTCTTCTGATAACTAAGTGCAAGATAGCCAAGCAGTTTGGCTCGAATACAGCGAACAGGAGACAAGGTCAGATTTTATGTTGCTTATGTTGCATAGTAAAGCCCCGTGTTTGACAACTGGAGTGAGTAATGTTTTGTGCCTGAACTGAATTTACAGGGTTTTTTTTATTTTCAGGACCATCTGAGCAGAACGTTGATTTATGTGACCACAACCGTGACCTACATGAGCAATATCAGCGCAATTTCTCAATCCATTTATCAAATTATCTTCTAATAGGAATAGCATTAGGCCTTGTGTTGAACAATGATTAACATGGTCAAAACTGATAGTGCTCATCCAACAAACCATTATATCGTTTAAAACATCAAGCAACACACCCAAATGATTCCTGAAAGACGCCACTAGTAGTTACACAATTTTTTCATTAAAATGTATTGCTTAATTAAGAAAAGAAACTATTCAACAATTCCAGAAGTTCACCAAGGAACCTTGAACATAGCTACTGTAAATCTCCACTTTCACGTCCACATTCTTCTTCTTTTGTTTTTGGCGATGTGCATTATTCGTGCATACCACCACCTACTGGGCAGGGAGGAGAATTTATAACAAGAAAGGACTTAAATATTGATCTGTTTCTCGCCCACACCTATATATATCACTTCTGAAGACATGGATTTAACCACTGAAGTCTTATGGATTATTTTTATGCTGCCTTTATGTGCTTTTCGGAGCTTCAAAGTTCTGGTCACCATAAATTTGCATTGTATAGACCTACAGAGCTAAAATATTCTTCTAAAAATCTTCATTTGCATTCAACATAAGAAAAAAAGTCATACACATCTGGGATGGCATGAGGGTGAGTAAATGATTATACAGTTTTTATTTTTGGGGTGAACTATCCCTTTAAATTTTATGGTCCACTAACGTTTGACAACCGTCACGCTAGGTTTGGTTTTGCACTTCATTTTCGACTGTATATTCATTGTTTTATGATTTAAAACTTCTCACAAAAGGTATTTTTGTGAAATGTTTTACTTGAAAATACCAGTTGGTTTGGTATTTATCTAATGCAATGGCATTCAGTATTTTTCAAGTGTGGGTAAAGAGTCCAAATAGCCTTCTTTCTGTACTAACATTATTCTTCCTACATACTTAAACACTGGGACACACTTTGGACACTTTTTTGACTTAAGCTCTTCACCATCATCAATATTTGTCCGTGAATCCTGACCCTCTGGTGAGTTAGAGGTTAACAGATCTGTAGCGGCGGAGCTGCTGTACTCTGACGCGGTGATGGAGTGCGCGGAGATGCGCTACCGCTCGAGGAGGATCCCGCGACCGCGTTCGAACTTTCCCCGGCGCTTTCGTCAGCAGCTGTAAGTTCTGCGCCGAAAGTTTACATCACGGGTGAGTCTGGTGTTTCATTTGACATTTTTAGCGCATGTCAAATCCAGTGAGACGCCACTGTATTGTAAAGCGCCTCCGCGCGCTGCACCTCATGCATATGAATCTCATAAATCTGACAGGTTCATTGAGCAGCATCCGACGGCTGCAGAGAGGTTTACTTTCATTTAATCATAGTTTACGTACTAGTCCTACACAAGTTACGTTATAAGTAAAGAGGTGCCAGTTAAACTGCTTTTGTAAAGCACACTCAGTCATTATTTTGTCAACCAACCTGATATCAACAACATATGTAGCCTGCAGCAACTGCAGATGAACGCTTCCAATAACTGACCATGGTAACGAAAGTTTCAGACAAAATACCATAGTTACTATAGTTATTACACTACTACAGTAAAATTGAGGTAACTTGGTTTTATCCTTGGTATGCTGACACTTATGCTTATACAAGCCTAATGTTAAAGGTAGGTCTCATTCTCTTTAATTTATTTAGACTTTACTGTAGGAACCATGTTATTTTAGGATTTATTTAAGTATTTTAAGTCACTATGGTAAAGGATGGTATATATTTAAAGGAACTAGTTTTGAAAAGTGCACTTGTGTTTGATCATTTTGTCAACATACTGGAGATGTTTCAAATGATGAGCAAAGATGAACCCATTCATGAACCCATAAAAATCCTTTTTAAATGTAAAAGGTCCTTAAAGCTGATGTATATGACTTTTTCTGTGTTAAAATGCTTTCTTCCATCCCAGTTTAATATGCAGAGACAACTATAAGTAAGCCATTTAAAGGTTAATTTTCTTGAAAATGGTAAACACTGTGTCTCTGTGGCGCTATAAATATTCCTGTTTGTTTTGAGCGACCCGCTTAGGCCTGCCCCAACAATGTTATTCTAACTATGGGACAATCTAAACGTTCAAACAACTGCAGACGAGGGGCGTATTCAGAAAGCTGTTTTGAAAACATTGTTCATTTTTGCATTTCTGTCCAGTGGCGCTAGTGTCGCAGAAATGACATACTTCAGCTTTAAGATGCCTTAAAAATAGGCTATTATAAGTAAAACAAAATAAAAAAATCTGAGTTGTATGAAACTGGTGCACTTTGAAGCCTTAAAGGGACAGTTCACCCAAAAATGAAAATTCTCTCATTTACTCACCCTAATGCATCCCAGATGTGTATGAATTTCTTTCTTCTACAGAACACAAAGATTTTTAGAAGAATATTTCAGCTCTGTAGTTCCATAAAAGCACATAAAGGCAGCATAAAAGTAATCCATTAGACTCCAGTGGTTAAATCCATATATTCAGAAGTGATATGATAGGTGTGGATGAGAAACAGATAAATATTTGTCACATTTTTGCTAGAAATGTTTCTTTCTGCCAGTAGGGGGCTTATGCATGAAGAATTTAAATAATAATAAATAAAAAAAAATAAAAAAAAAACCAGTAGAAGAATGTGAAAGTGAAGTTAAAGTGGAGATTGACTGAGCAGGGAGGAGAATTCATAGTTAAAAATTGACAAAAATATTGATCTGTTTCTCACACACACCTATCAAATAGCTTCTGAAGACATTGATTTAACCACTGGAGTCACATGGATTACTTTTATGCTGACTTTTGGAGCTTCAAAATTTTGGCACCCATTTACTTACAGTACATTGTATGGACCTACAGAGCTGAAATATTCTTCTGAAAATATTTGTTTGTGTTCTGCAGAAGAAAGTACAGTGCATCCGGAAAGTATTCACAGCGCTTCACTTTTTCCACATTTTGTTATGTTACAGCCTTATTCCAAAATGGATTAAATTAATTATTTTCCTCAAATTCTACAAACAACACCCCATAATGACAACATGAAAGAAGTTTGTTTGAAATCTTTGCAAATGTATAAAAAAAAAAAAAAAAAAAAAAAAAAAAAAAACACACACATGTACTTAAGTATTCACAGCCTTTGCTCAATACTTTGTTGAAGCAGCTTTGGCACCAATTACCAAAAAAATGTATTTTTGAGTATGATGCTACAAGCTTGGCACACCTATTTTTGGGCAGTTTCTCCCATTCTTCTTTGCAGGACCTCTCAAGCTCCATCAGGTTGGATGGGGAGCGTCGGTGCACAGCCATTTTCAGATCTCTCCAGAGATTTTCAATCGGGTTCAAGTCTGGGCTCTGGCTGGGCCACTCAAGGACATTCACAGAGTTGTCCCGTAGCCACTCCTTTGTTATCTTGGCTGTGTGCTTAGGGTCGTTGTCCTGTTAGAAGATGAACCTTCGCCCCAGTCTGTGGTCCAGAGCGCTCTGGAGCAGATTTTCATCAAGGATGTCTCTGTACATTGCTGCATTCATCTTTCCCTCGATCTGGACTAGTCTCCCAGTTCCTGCCGCTGAAAAACATCCCCACAGCATGATGCTGCCACCACCATGCTTCACTGTAGGGATGGTATTGGCCAGGTGATGAGCGGTGCCTGGTTTCCTCCAGACATGACACTTGCCATTCAGGCCAAAGAGTTCAATCTTTGTTTCTCATGGTCTGAGAGTCCTTCAGGTGCCTTTTGGCAAACTCCAGGTGGGCTGTCATGTGCCTTTTACTGAGGAGTGGCTTCCGTCTGGCCACTCTACCATACAGGCCTGATTGGTGGAGTGCTGCGAAGATGGTTGTTCTTCTGGATGGTTCTCCCCTCTCCACAGAGAAATGCTGGAGCTCTGTCAGAGTGACCATCGGGTTCTTGGTCACCTCCCTGACTAAGGCCCTTCTCCCCCTATTGCTCAGTTTGGCTCTAGGAAGAGTCCTGGTGGTTCCAAGCTTCTTCCATTTACAGATGATGGAGGCCACTGTGCTCATTGGGACCTTCAATGCTGCAGAAATTTTTCTGTACCCTTCCCCAGATCTGTGCCTCGATACAATCCTGTCTCGGAGGTCTACAGACAATTCCTTGGACTTCATGGCTTGGTTTGTGCTCTGACATGCACTGTTAACTGTGGGACCTTATATAGACAGGTGTGTGCCTTATCAAATCATGTCCAATTAACTGAATTTACCACAAGTGGACTCCAATCAAGTTGTAGAAACATCTCAAGGATGATCAGTGGAAACAGGATGCACCTGAGCTCAATTCTGAGTGTCATGGCAAAGGCTGTGAATACTTATGTACATGTAATTTTTTTCGTTTTTTATTTTTAATACATTTGCAAAGATTTCAAACAAACTTCTTTCACATTGTCATTATGGGGTGTTGTTTGTAGAATTTTGAGGAAAATAATGAATTTAATCAATTTTGGAATAAGGCCGTAACATAACAAAATGTGGAAAAAGTGAAGCGCTGTGAATACTTTCCGGATGCACTGTAAGTCATAGACATCTGGGATGGCATGAGGGTGAGTAAATGATGAGAGAATTTTCATTTTTGGATGAACTATTACTTTAAAGGAATAGTTCCCCCCAAAATGAACATTTATCATCATTTACTCAAAACAACTCATCAAACCTGTATGATTTTCACATCACCAAAGGAGATATTTTGCAGAATGCATAAGCTGCTCCTTTCCATGTAACAAAAATGTAAGGTGGTTCACGTTGGCAATCTCCAAAAAGCACCATAAAAGTAGCCCATTCAACTTGTGCGCTATATTCCAAGACTTCTGAAGCTATATGATAGCTGGTAAAGGAGGAACAGACCAAAATTTTATAAAAATTAAAAACACTTTTTTGTCCGCAAAGGGAAATTTGTCTTGAACTCATGGGGCCTCATTCATCATACCTTCGTAAATATATGAGTAAATTGGGAGTAAATTACATGTAAAATGTACCTTCCCGAAAACTTTCCTCCAGATTCACAAACGCTGCGCACACCCAAGATTTGCTCATTAAACGTGTGTATGTCAGTGAATTCCAAACATTCGTAAATAGCTTGCGTGTGGACGTTCATTAACAATAATCATAATCCACAGCCATGAAAATGCCATATAAGGAAGGCACCAGACTTGCTAGTAAATGCTATTAACATCTATGCAGAACAGTAATGAAATAATTTTTATGAACGAAGTGCATTCATATCATAAAATTTGGATTTTGCAAGCACAATAGCATCTCAAAGAAAGCATAGACTTACTCTGTCATCGCATGTTTTTGCTATCATCAGAGGCTCTTTTGTGAATCAAACAGACCATGAGGTCAATAAAAATGGTTTGACATGAAGCTTCACTGTAAAAGTTGTTCAGTTCACGCGGGGAGGAGGATGCCCATCACCATTAACCTTCTTTGGTTCAGTTCGCAGCGCATCGCCAGTATCATTGGTGAAACTTCTCGGGTAAATCATGATGGTAACAGTGATATACCTGCCTTGCAACTGGAAGAAGCTTCAGAGAAATAAGTGTAATGCCTAAAAAAGATCTTTGACCAAAATACTGTAAACTTATAAAGATTTGCAAGCTTTGACAATGTGCAAAAAATCGATTCACACGAAAAATCGTTCTGCTCGTGTTCCATGAATGAGGCCCATGATGCGTACACATACACAAAAGCTTGTCGTTCCCCTTTAAATCATTATATAAATAAAAATGATGAATAATAGAACAACAATGCCACCGAAACCATCACACACATTAAAAAGCATATAAACAGAACTCAAAAAGTCTCTTTTGTAAGTTGCTTTGGATAAAAGCATCTGCCAAATGAATAAATGTAAATGTAAAAAGTGCATCATATAATAATAAAAAAACTGAAAACCTTCAAATATAATTTGTGCTTCTAGTCAAATGAAAATGCGTGGCATCGCAGTGCAATTTGGTGTCATCGATGTCAAACTTTCAGCATCGTGTCTAGAGATGACATGTTTGAATATTTTGAATGAAATTTGATAGCTACGGCAGAGGTGGGAAGATTTGTAGTAAATAACGACTTAAACTTCTGTATATTTGTCACACAAATCTATCATATGGCTTCGAAAGATTTGAAATATAGCGTAAACATATTAGAAACAGTAAGGGTGTGTTCACACTTGTAGTTCGGTTCTCTTGGTCCTCTTGGTCCGGACCAAAAAAGAAAATGATACATTTAGTTCTGGTTCACTTAGCATTCACACTGGCATTTTTAACACCGGAACTAAAGATACAAAATAAGAGGTATCAGGAAAAAAATCACAAAACTGATTGGATAGCTTTTATGACGTATTTTTGCGACGGAACTTGCCGAGCATTCAAAACAATGCTGGCTGCTGGGCTAAATGTGCTCATTAGATTTATATATGTATATATATGGTGGTATTTTTACCAGCTGAGAACAAACGAAGAGCTAATAAAATGTGTAAAGGAGTCAAAACAGCGCCAGGAATTCCTCCGTTGCACACACAAATGAAGATATGCTGCAAAGACCGCTGACAACGGTTCCGACGCCTGTACCGAACTGTAATGAGCAACATAGCTCCTATGATGAGAAGAACCAGGTATGCTTGAGGTCAGTATTAGGCAAATTACTTCCTGTTTTTGGTCCGATTAGACGTCTTTGGTCCATGTTGCATTCATATATCAATCGAACCGCACCAGAGTTCGTTTGGAAGTGGACCGAGACCCACTATTCAGGCGGTCTTGGTCCGCTTGTTTGGTGTGCACCAAGGTTCGGATGGCAGCGTTCAAATGAACTGCACTAACAGAACAATCGCACCAGAGTTTGTTTTAATCGAACCAAACCTGCCAAGTGTGAACACACCCTAAAAGTACATTTTTGGAGCTTGACAACCTCCGTTCCTATTCACTTTCATTGCATGGAAAATAGAGGTCAGAACATTCTTCAAAACAGCTCCTTTTGCATTCCACAGATGAAAGTCAAATGCGTGAAACAGCATAAGGGTGAATAAATGATGGAAAAATAAACTGTAATGCTTTTAATTATCAGGATTTTAAAATGCATCTTCTAAATAAAAGGTGTGGTTAGAGGAGTGGATGAAAGTTGGAAAAGTGCAGATCCATGAGCTATTAAGGGACTCCAGCTGCGCCTCACTGAACCTAAATAAAAGCTGAGTGTCTGGGAGTTTTTCAGGCCAGCATTGAACTTTGGAGCTCTCAAGATGTCCTGTTGTTAGCCATTGTTAACACTTGTACTGTAACCAAAAGCATGTGCAATGTGTTATGACTCACCCTTCTCATTAACAAAACTGTTTGTGTCAGAGTTGTGCAGTTCTTCAGCAGAATAAAAAAAACAAAAAAAAAAGCCCTCAAAGTGGAATTCATTTGAAAATATGTAATGTGATACGGTATATTGAGCAATGACCATACACTTAAACCAACAGATTAAATCTGTGAACAACAAAAGGGCCAGTTTATCTTTTAGTTTATGTGAATTTATAGTGACCTCACAGAAAGCTCATTCCTGAAGATGACTTCATTTGAATCTGATAGTTTGTTGCTGTTGTAGAGAGGTGGTAAAAAGAATTTAGATTCTCTGAAGAAATTGTGAGTGGTGCTTGCCTGGGCAAAAGTCATCACCACAATGCTAAGGTGTTGTGGGTGGATGACAGGGCATTGGAGAAGGGTCTGTCTGCATCCTGCAAGACTACTAAAAGGCATGCACACTACAATAACACCCCCTTCAATGAACCTGTGAAATGCTGTGTTCTTTCAACAGTTGGATGTCACATTCATACACTGTGTTTGATTTATTTGAGTCCAGCAGGAAACTTACAACTACACCTCTCCCTAACCCTATACCTAACCCTCACCACAAAGATTAAAACTAAACAGTTTGTAAAACTATTAAATATACCGCAACTTAAAAGTTTTATAGAATGCAATCATACCACCGTACCACTGGAAACTATGCTAAACTAATAGGCTAACCGGTAAGCTTGTGAGCTAACTGGAGAAAACGGAACAAAGAAATTAATATCTTCGGTTTAATAATATGATACGTGACATACACTATATTGCCAAAAGTATTCGCTCATCTGCCTTTAGACGCATATGAACTTAAGTGACATCCCATTCTTAATCCACAGGGTTTAATATGACGTCGGCCCACCCTTTGCAGCTATAACAGCTTCAACTCTTCTGGGAAGGCTTTTCACAAGGTTTAGGAGTGTGTTTATGGGAATTTTTGACCATTCTTCCAGAAGCGCATTTGTGAGGTCAGACACTGATGTTGGACGAGAAGGCCTGGCTCGCAGTCTTCGCTCTAATTCATCCCAAAGGTGCTCTATCGGGTTGAGGTCAGGACTCTATGCAGGCCAGTCAAGTTCTTCCACACCAAACTCGCTCATCCATGTCTTTATGGACCTTGCTTTGTGCACTGGTGCGCAGTCATGTTGGAACAGGAAGGGGCCATCCCCAAACTGTTCCCACAAAGTTGGGAGCATGGAATTGTCCAAAATCTCTTGGTATGCTGAAGCATTCAGAGTTCCTTTCACTGGAACTAAGGGGCCAAGCCCAGCTCCTGAAAAACAACCCCACACCATAATCCCCCCTCCACCAAACTTCACAGTTGGCACAATGTAGTCAGACAAGTACCGTTCTCCTGGAAACCGCCAAACCCAGACTCGTCCATCAGATTGCCAGATGGAGAAGCGTGATTCGTCACTCCAGAGAACGCGTCTCCACTGCTCTAGAGTCCAGTGGCGGCGTGCTTTACACCACTGCATCCGACGATTTGCATTGCACTTGGTGATGTATGGCTTGGATGCAGCTGCTCGGCCATGGAAACCCATTCCATGAAGCTCTCTATGCACTGTTCTTGAGTTAATCTGAAGGCCACATGAACTTTGGAGGTCTGTAGCGATTGACTCTGCAGAAAGTTGGCGACCGCTGCGCACTATGTGCCTCAGCATCCACTGACCCCGCTCTGTCATTTTACGTGGCCTACCACTTCGTGGCTGAGTTGCTGTCATTCCCAATCGCTTCCACTTTGTTATAATACCACTGACAGTTGACTGTGGAATATTTAGTAGCGAGGAAATTTCACGACTGGACTTGTTGCACAGGTGGCATCCTATCACAGTACCACGCTGGAATTCACTGAGCTCCTGAGAGCGGCCCATTCTTTCACAAATGTTTGTAGAAGCAGTCTGCATGCCTAGGTGCTTCATGTTATACACCTGTGGCCATGGAAGTGATTGGAACACCTGAATTCAATTATTTGGATGGGTGAGCAAATACTTTTGGCAATATAGTGTATAATTTAAAAGTAATTTTTTTGTTATATTTACATAGTTAAGACAACATGTATGAATAATAAAGCAGTTGCATAGGAGTTTAAAAGAACTTTGCCAATAAAACAACTTTGTGATCCAAAAGGGGGTGTTACTTGGAGTTAGGGCTGGGTATTGACACAGATTTCCCGATTCGATTCCGATTCACAAGCTTTCGATTCAATTTCGATTCGATATCGATTCATATGGGTATATTTCAGTTATAATGGCACTTTTGCTTTTTATATGAAATTAATTCTCTCCCAGCCAAAGCTCTGAATTATCTAACCAGGTACAATATGGAAATATAAATTTGACTAATTATATTTTATTAGTTTTTCATCATTTTGGTCACATTTTAGCATTTTAAAAATGAACAAATCAATGCATTTAATCAATAAATATGATATTATATTGCATATATTATATTGTTAAATTTTTATTGTTAAATTGCATAATTTGTGCTATTTGCATGAATTTACATTGATTTGTTGAACGTGCTAAAAAACAGTACTGTGTCTTTAAGGAAATCCAGCATTTCTGTGAGCAACGTCTTTAAATTAGTGAATGTTAACGAGAGAGACAAATGGCTTTATCTGATCTGTGCTATGCCTAATTTCAATTATATGTTTCTTTTTTTGTTTATAATTAACAACTGAACGTAAAGAACAAAAAGGGTATTAAAAGATACATTATTAAATGAGAAATGGGTCGCGTGAATCTCGTCTTTGCACACCCATTGAACAACTTTTACTCTCAAAACAGTGAAAGGATTTCTCTGCTGAATACTCCACCACTATACTACACAATACATTCACTTGAGTGAAATGTAAAAATTTACCAGCCAGTTGCCAAATATATACATTTTGTCGCATATCGCAAAATTTGTTTGCAAATGCTAGTGATTTCCTCTCATTGTAGTGGAGGGTTGTTAAAGATTGATCCATGGCTTTTGAGAATCGATATTGAATCGACCAAAAAAAAAAAAAAAAAAATTATTCACCCAGCCTTACTTGGGCTGTCGTGTAGTGGGTTTTACTTGTTTACTTGCAGGACGCAGACAGATACACTTGGGGTGTTGCTAAGGTGTTCTGAGTGATTTTTTTAGCACATTGCTTTGCACTTTCTAGGGTGTTGAAACCTAAAACTTGTCAAAAAAATGTCTTGGTCATATTAAAGCCAAATCAATAAAGACAATAAAATACTTTTTATTTTATTTTATTTTTTTATGACATTTTCAGGACACTTTTTTTACCACTTTTCTGCACATTTTACCACACACTTTGTATTTTCTGTAATGCGTATATGGATGTTTTACTTTTACTATTTCCATTGTTTTCAATGATGATTCTCATGACCGTAATGCATATGGACGTTTTACTTGTACTATTCCCATTGTTTCCAATGATGATTCTCTTTATTGTTACGCATACAGATGTTTTACTTGTACTTTTCTCATTGTTTTCAGTGATGATTCTCATTACCGTAACGTGTATGGACGTTTTATTTTTACTATTCCCATTGTTTTCAATTATGATGCTCATTACCATAATGTGTATGAATGTTTTACTATTCCCATTGTTTTTAGTGATGATTCTCATTACCGTAACATGTACGGACGTTTTACTTTTACTATTCCCATTGTTTTCAATGATGATTCTCATTACCGTAACATGTACAGATGTTTTACTTTTACTATTTCCATTGTTTTAATTGATGATTCTGATTACCACAATGCATACAGACATTTTACTTTTACTGTTCCTATTGTTTTCAGTAATTATTCTCATTACCATAATGCATACAGACATTTGTTTTACATTATTATTGTTTTCAGTGATGATTCTCATTATTGTAACGCATACAGACGTTTTACTTTTACTATTTCCATTGTTTTCAATGATGATTCTCATTACCGTAACACATACAGACATTTTACTTTTACTATTCCCATTGTTTTTAATGAGTCTCATTATCGTAAAACGTACAGACATTTTAGTTGGACTATTTCCATTGTTTTAATTGATGATTCTCATTGCTGTAACATGCACGGACATTTTACTTTTACTATTCCCATTGTTTTCAGTGATGATTCCCATTACCGTAATACATATGGACATTTAACTTGTACTGTTCCCATTGTTTTTTAAATGATGATTCTCATTACCATAACATGTACGAATGTTTTACTTTTACTATTTCCATTGATTTCAGTGATGAATCTTATTACTGTAATGCTAACGGACATTTTACTTTTACTATTCCCATTATTGTCAGTGATGATTCTCATTACCGTAACATGTATGGACATTTTACTTATTTACAGTTCCCATTGTTTTAAATTATGATTCTCATTATTACTGTAATACAGACATTTTTATTCTACAAAATGTAGTTAAGAGAACAATTTTTTCTCTCTCAAGACTATCAAGTATAGTTCTACAGAATTCTTCCGTATGTAGCCGTGATGTCTTATACTTGACCAGTGTCTTATAAATAAACAGCAATAAGCTGTCCTAAAATTTCTTCTTTTCCAAGGGCTCTTAAATTTTCTGCATAAAAGCAAATGAAGTAGCAGAGATCATGAGTTCAAGCCAAAGCTGATAAGGCAGATAAGTACAGTTTTACACAGTGATTTGAAGAATCAAGGTAACCCTTTAGGACTTCTATCAAACCTGGCAATGATGCAAGTGAGAGCTTACTCAATGAAAGAGGAAAAAAAAAACTAATTAGCTATGAAGTACAATAAATTAAGCTGCCTTGCCAAGAAAAAACAGATATTGGCAAGTTTGCTCGTAACTTTAATGGATTTGGTGATTATTTGTTTTCAAATTGAAATCAAATGTATTAATTTTGGCTTGTGTTCTGTTGCGCAAAGGCCATTACAAGTTCATGGAATAGAGGCTATTTATGACAAGTGGATATAATATGTGTTATTTTATTATTTTATGCAGCAAAATATTGCTTTAATGCAATCATTTTCAATTTAAAAAGAATGTCACAGCAAACACTTCCAAAATGGACTTTTTGGAAAAAAAATTCTACTGTCAACAAAATCGTATTTTTCGCAGGTTTAATGCAAGGGTGATATTACAGAATTATGCAAAGTCTTGGCCTTGAAACTCTATTACATAGTCTATGAGAATAGTAGACTTCCATGATGAACATTTTGATGAAATGTGACAGTTGCTAAATGCTCTTTTGTTTTCTAAGTGGGTCTCTGACTATCATGTCTGTTAGTAATAACATGTCCCTGCTCCATGGGAAAAGTTCTCTCGTTTGTTGAATGCAGGAAGAATTCTCATTTGAATTTGTTTCTTTTAAAGTAAAAATTCTGGGCTTGGCAAAGCTGTGTTTAATTTGCTTTCCCCCTATCAGTGTTATAGATACAAATATGGTCCTTCTAGAAGTGGCAGAGGAGTTATGCTTCACTTAAGATGTTGCAGAATTTCAGCTCTGTTTTATGCCAAAAGGCACAACTGCCAAGAGGTCACCCTGAGGGAACTGCCACTCAGAGAATGCTTTCTGTTGCAGCTGGTATGTTGCCAACTATGTGCTGCAATGATTAAATTATTATTACTGGAATGTCTTTCATGCCAAATATTTGTGATTTCTGTGACTGGGATTTGTGCGAGACCAGCGCTTCTACCACGCTCTATTTTGTTACAGACAGATCAGGGTTGTCCCATAAGGGTGTTGATCTGGGTCAAATCACTTATCGTTGATCTCTCCACACTGCCTTTCCCAGCCCTGTTTCACTCTTTCTGCATTTAAATGACTGTGACTGAAAGGGAGTTAATAAGCAGGTTGTGTCTTTGGTGTTCAGATCTCAGGGAGGTAATTGGCAGGCATTCGTCTGTGGTGGTGGTATTCAGACGGGGTTGTAGATTAGGGTGACCATATTCTTTTTTTTCGTGGGGGGGGGGTTGGGGTGGGGTGGAATAATAGGGTTCAAAACAGAGTTACTATGAATGCAAACTTTAATCACTCTATTAGCATAACATAAATTTATATAAATAAATACAAATTTCCATCATTCTTTTGAATGTCCATGTACTAAAATAAAATATTTGATGTCATGAGTGTACCTTCATTTACTATTACTATTATTTTGAATGGCCATGGAAAATGAAGCAATGTGACAACAATTTTACCTGGTTGCAAAAAGTAGTCTGTTAATTTACCTGATAAACTTTCACCTTTTGCTGACCCTTTATGCTTCGCAGAGCTAATGTGTGCTTCTAAATCACTTGCACCTTTATTAGCAACTGACACATAAGTGCCAGCTTTGTCATACATTCTGCTTCTCACGGATCTCGACCTGGACGAAAGCATAGGAATTTTTTGTGCAAATCTTCTGTAAATTTGCACTTTCGTTTGGGCATTGTTTCCACTCAGCTGTCATTTGCTGCTACTGTCAAGCAACTGTTTGATGCTGAACACAACAGTGCTTTGCGCGTTCGTGGAGAGATTGACAGGCAGGAATTTGGCCAATAGTTGCTGCAAGCCTCTTATAATCGACCAATTGGTGTGTGAGAAGGCTGGACTTACAAAGAGGTGTTAAAGCAATGCAAACATGCGCGCACACACAATGAAGTATTAGACCAGATGCACATTATAATGCAACTAAAGGCGAATCCCGGACATTTTCGCAAATTTAGAAATCCCGGCCGGATGCTTTTTTAAGGTCCGAAAAAGAGGACATGTCCGGGAAAAAGAGGACGTATGGTCACCCTATTGTAGATGGTATCTGGGAGACAGTGAAAATTGCGTCAAGTATAAATAAAAACGTTGCTTTGTGGTTGCTAAGGTGTTCTGAGTGTTTGCGGTTGCTGTTGCTAAGGTATTCTGAGTGGTTTTTTTTTTGTGTGTGTTGCTATACAGTTGCCTAAGTGTTCTGAGTGGTTTTTAGTGTGTTGCTATACAGTTACGGTGTTCTGAGTGGTTGTTAGATTGTTGCCAGGGCATTATGCAGTTTTGAAGGTGTTCTTAGTGTTTTTTAGCACATTGGTATGTAGTTACTAGGGTGTTCTGAGTGTTTGCGGTTGCTGTTGCTAGGGTGTTCTCAGTGTTTTTTTAGTGTGTAGCTATGTGGTTGCTATGGTGTTCTGAATGGTTGTTTGGCGGTTGACAATGTGTTGCTATTCGGTTGCTAAGAGGATCTGAGTTGTTTTTAGCTCATTGCTAGAGTGTTCTCAGTGGTTACTGGGGCATTGCTTTGCAATTGCTAGGGTGTTCTGAGTGTTGTTGTTTATGAGTTTTCTGGGTGGCTGCTAGAGTGTTGATATGTGGTTGCCAAAGTGTTCTTAGTGTTTTATAAAGTGGTGCTGTACAGTTAGCTATGCTGCTCGTTGTGGTTGTTAAATGGTTGTACGCTTTTCTGAGTGGTTGTTGCGTGGTTGCCAGGGCATTGCTATGTGGTTGCTAGGGTGTTCTGAGTGGTTATTAGAGTGATGCTGTACAGTTACAGTGTTCTGAGTGGTTGTTGGGTGGCTGCTAGGGTTTTGATATGTGGCTGCTAAAGTGTTCTTAGTGGTTTTTAGAGTGTTACGGTGTTCTAAATGGTTGTTAGATGGTCACCAGGGCACTAAGCAGTTTCTTAGGTGTTCTGAGTGGTTTAACTCATTGCTAGAGTGTTCTGGGTGGCTGCTAGGGTGTTAATATGTGGTTGACAAAGTGTGCTTAGTGTTTTTTAAAGCGGTGCTGTACAGTTAGCTATGCTGCTCGTAGTGGTTGTTAAATGGTTGTATGGTGTTCTGAGTGGTTGTTGCGTGGTTGCCAGGGCATTGCTATGTGGTTGCTAGGGTGTTCTGAGTGGTTATTAGAGTGATGCTGTACAGTTACAGTGTTCTGAGTAGTTGTTGGGTAGTTGTTAGGGCATTTGATATGTGGTTGCTAAGGTGTTCTGAGTGTTTTTTTAGAGTGTTGCTATGCGGTTGTCTGGCTATTCAAAATGGTTTGTAGATCATTGCTGTACAGTTACAGTGTTCTGAGTGGTTGTTAGATAGTTGTAAGTTGTACTAAGTGGTTGTTGGGTGATTGCCAGGGCATTGCTATGTGGTTGCAATGGTGTTCTGAGTGGTGTTTTAGAGAGTTGCAGTATAGTTACAGGGTACTGTTGCCAGGGCATTGCGGTTTCTAATGTGTTCTGAGTGGTTTTTAACTAATTTCTAGAGTGTTCTGGGTGGTTACTGGGGTATTGCTTTGCAGTTGCTAGTTGCTTTAGTGTTTTGTTATGCTGTTGCTTAGGTGTTCTGAGTGTTTTAAGTGTTGCTATGTGGTTGCTAGTAGAGCCCGACCGATATGGGATTTTTGAGACTGATACCGATTTTAGAGAGGGAAAATTCAATGATTACCGATATGGTGGCCGATATATTAAATTTTTGAGCTGGAATGAAAACAGACCGTTTCTATGTGGATTTTTCACCGATTTTGCACCGATATGACTATGTAAAGGTACTCAGAAGGCTGCTTTCTTAAACAAATATTTTTGTCAAAGAATATTTGACATTATTATTATTATACATTGTCAACAAATTCTAGAAATGAACACTGAGAAAATAAAGAATAAAAATATAATAAATAGCTTAATAAACATCAGTACTGTATGTTTAGTATAAGTCAATTGCTGACCATTTAAATAAAGAATAAATAAAAATAAAACAAATAGCTAAATAAACATCAGTACTGTTTAGTATCAGTCAAATGCTGACCATTAAAATAAAGAAAGAATAAAAATAAAATAAATAGCTAAATAAACATCAGTACTGTTTAGTATCTGTCAAATGCTGACCATTAAAATAAAGAATGAATACAAATAAAATAAATAGCTAAATAAACATCAGTACTGTTTAGTATCAGTCAAATGCTGACTATATTAATACTGCCAAGTCAAGATAAACAGATATGCAGCAGTGTTACACCGTATTTTGCTATTCAAGTTCAGGGGAAACTTTCAACGGTGGAAAACCAGACTTTTAAATATGACAGTTTATAAATGCAATGACTGGAATTGTTCGGTTGAAGGAGGTACCAAACTGTGAATCCTGAACAAAACAGTTTGGTGAATACATGTTTACACATTAACACATTGTGTCTCACCAACTAGGTAACAACATACAGTTGTGCTCAAAAGTTTGCATACCCTTGGAGAATTGGTAATATATGTACCATTTGAAAGAAAACATGAGTGAACAGGCAAAACACATTTCTTTTATTTCTTATGGGATTCATATTCAACTGTAGGTTATAACAGAATGGCACAATCATAAAACTCTGGAAGGTCCAAGAGCGTCCCATGCACAGCTTTCGTGCAGAAGAATGCAAATTGTCTGCCAGTATTTTCTGATAACATGCTGCATTCATCTTGCCATCAATTTTCACAAGATTCCCCGTGCCTTTAGAGCTCACACACCCCCAAAACATCAGTGAATCACCACCATGCTTCACAGTGGGGATGGTATTCTTTTCACTATAGGCCTTGTTGACCCCTCTCCAAACATAGCGCTTATGGTTGTGACCATAAAGCTCTATTTTGGTCTTGTCACTCCAAATTACAGTGTGCCAGAAGCTGTGAGGCGTGTCAAGGTGTTGTCAGGCATATTGTAACCAGGCTTTTTTGTGGCATTGGCGCAGTAAAGGCTTCTTTCTGGCAACTCGACAATGCAGCTCATTTTTGTTCAAGTATCGTCGTATTGTGCTCCTTGAAACAACCACACTGTCTTTTTCCAGAGCAGCCTGTATTTCTTCTGAGGTTACCTGTGGGTTTTTCTTTGTATCCCGAACAATTCTTCTGGCAGTTGTGGCTGAAATCTTTCTTGGTCTACCTGACCTTGGCTTGGTATCAAGAGATCCCCGAATTTTCCACTTCTTAATAAGTGATTGAACAGTACTGACTGGCATTTTCAAGGCTTTGGATATCTTTTTATATCCTTTTCCATCTTTATAAAGTTCCATTACCTTGTTACGCAGGTCTTTTGACAGTTCTTTTCTGCTCCTCATGGCTCAGTATCTAGCCTGCTCCGTGCATCCACGTGAGAGCTAACAAACTCATTGACTGTTTATACACAGACACTAATTGCAATTTAAAAAGCCACAGGTGTGGGAAATTAACCTTTAATTGCCATTTAAACCTGTGTGTGTCACCTTGTGTGTCTGTAACAAGGCCAAACATTCAAGGGTATGTAAACTTGTGATCAGGGCCATTTGGGTGATTTCTGTTATCATTATGATTTAAAAAGGAGCCAGACAACTATGTGATAATAAATGGCTTCATATACTATCCTTAAATAAAAGACAGTTTTTTTGCATGATCAGTCATATTTTCATATATTACAATGCCAAAATTTCACAGTTTCTGCCAGGGTATGCAAACTTTTGAGCACAACTGTAGCATGAAATCAACACTCATCAGACACAATCCACCACCGCACTGTTGTCTGCTGAGCTGCAAAAAGATGCTCTGACAAACTATAGCTGGCTAACATGCAAACAGATGTGATAAACATGAGTGACATGGTTGTCAGGGGCAGAGTTAACATTATATTAGTTATACTGAAAAGGGAAAATTATGGGGTTATTAAGTTTACAGTATGTATTTCACAAACTAGTTAACTTACCGAGACACAGCTGAACTCCGCCCTGTCTGCAGAGCCACCGTCAGCTCAGCTCTGTAAACAATGGAGTCAGAGCGCACTCTGCTGGACAAACTACGCTATGACACCAATTCTAAAGCATTGTTTTCTACATTATATGTTCTGAAAATAGTTTTCATATCGGCGATAATATCGGCCGACCGATATATCGGTTCAGAGTGGTTCTTAGCATGTTGATAGAGTATACTGGGTGGTTGCTAGGGTGTTGATATGTGGTTGCCAAAGTGTTCTGAGTGGTTTTAGAGTGTTGCTGTACAGTTATGTTGTTCTGAGTGGTTATTAGATGGCTGCCAAGGCACTATGCAGTTTCTTAGGTGTTCTGAGTGGTTTAACTCATTGCAAGTCTTCTGGGAGTCTTCTCTCCTCTCTAGTAATTTGGCTCATAGTCTTAATAATGATAGGATTTGACTAACTGGGGCCCAGGTCAGGAAGCAGACAAACTGGTTAACCCGAATGTCTGCTAGCTGCCTTGAGACATCACACAGGTCACATAAACTACAACACAAAGAGACCATATCACCTAGATATCACATAGAGACTGTGTCTGTTCCCCGAACTACCAAACACAAAACAATCACTAAATCATTTAGAAATGTTTTTTATTAAGGTCAAACTTGAAAAAAATAAAAATAAATTGAAGATAAACATCATATAAAGGTAGGGCTACTAAACTTTAGATCTCTTTGTAAAAGCGCTAATTGTAAATGAAATTATTACAGATCATAGTTTGGATGCACTCTGTTTGACTGAAACCTGGCTTAAACCAGATAAATGAATCTACTCCCCCAGGTTATTGTTATAAACATGAGCCTCACCTGAAGGGTCAAGAAGGAGGTGTTGCTACAATTTACAGTGACGTTTTTGGTGTTACTCAGAGGATATACGTTTTTTTGTCTTTTGAACTAATAATGCTTAAGATGACACCGTCAGATATAAATAAAAAATCTCTGTCGTCTTTTGCCCATGCTATAGTATATAGATCACCCGGGCCTTACTCTGGTTTCCTTGGTGAATTTTCACATTTTCTATCAGATCTAGTAGTTAATATAGATAGAGCTTTAATTGTTGGTGACTTCAACATTCACATAGATAATGAAACTAACACATTGGGATTAGCATTTATGGATATTCTTAACTCTCTTGGAGTCAGACAAAATGTGACAGGACCAACTCATCACCATAATCATCCACTAGATTTAATTCTGTCATATGGAGTTGATGTTGATACTATAGAAATTCTACCGCAGAGTGATGACATCTCAGATCATTACCTCGTCTCTTGTTTGTTGCGATCAGCTAATGTCACTCAGTGTACACCATACTATCGTTCAGGTAGAAATATTCTTTCAACCACTAAAGATAGCTTCACTAATAATCTTCCAGAGTTGTATCACATACTCAGTAAGCCAAAAAGTCTAGAAGAACTTGATGTAATAACAGAAAGTATAAATACAGTCTTCTCTAGCACTCTTGATAGTGTCTCCCCCCTTTGATTAAAGAAAATTAAAGAAAAAAGCCCTGCATGGTGGTACAATGATCACACTCAAGCTCTCAAGAGAGCAACTCGGAAAATGGAGCGCAAGTGGAAGAATACAAAATTAGAGGTAATTTGTGATGCATGGAAGGATAGTGTCTGTAGCTACAGACAGGCACTAAAAGCTGCCAGGTCAGCATATTTTAGCAAACTCATAGAAAATAACCACAACAATCCTAGGTGTTTATTCAATACTATGGCTAAATTGGTTAGGAATAAAGCATCAACTGAACCAGATATTCCGTCACAGCACAATAGTAATGACTTCATGAATTTCTTTACTGATAAAATTGGAATTATGCAATCAACTGTCACAGCACCCCAGAAAACATTGTCTCATAATTTTGCTCACAAGCAACTTCAATCCTTCACTGTCATTGGTCATGAAGAGCTAACATAACTTATCAAAAAATCAAAAGCCACATCATGTATGTTAGATCCAATATCAACTAAGCTCTTAAAAGTGGTATTCCCAGTAATCTCAGAACCTCTTCTTAATTTTATTAATTCCTCACTATCCTTGGGACATGTCCCAAGAAACTTTAAAATGGCAGTTACCAAACTGCTTATTAAGAAGCCACAGCTTTATCCTAAAAAATTGGATAATTACAGACCAATTTCAAAATTACCATTTATGTCAAAAATACTAGAAAAGGTAGTGTCCTCCCAACTTTATTCATTTCTACAGAGAAATGGAATATATGAAGAATTTCTGTCAGGATTTAGGTCCCATCACAGTACAGAGACTGCACTTATCAGAGTTACAAATGACTTGCTCTTATGATCTGATTGCGGCTGCATTTCTCTTCTAGTGCTTTTAGATCTTAGTGCTGCCTTCGACAAGATAGATCACGACATTCTCTTGAATAGGCTGGAGAATTATGTTGGTATTAATGGACTTGCATTAGCATGGTTTAGGTCCTATTTATCAGACCACTACCACTTTGTATGTGTAAATGAGGTTTATCAGAAATTGTCAAATCAAACAAAAGTTAAGTATGGAATGCCACAGGGATCAGTTTTAGAACTTCTGCTTTTCTTATAAAATTTTCCCCTGGGAAATATTATCAGGAATCATGGAATAAGTTTCCACTGTTATGCCGATGATAACCAACTTTATATTTCTTCTAAACCCAACGAAAATTCACAATTCTCCAAATTAGCAGAGTGTATCAGTGAAATCAAAGATTGGATGGCCAGAAATTTCCTTCTACTCAATTCCGACAAAACAGAGGTACTAATGATTGAACCAAAAACCTGTAAAAATAAGCAGCTAAAATATAATTTGACTCTCGATGGATGTACTGTTACGTCGTCTTCTACAGCAAAGATCTTAGGTGTTATATTTGATACCAATCTGTCCTTTGAAAATCAGATTTCCAATGTTTGTAGAACAGCATTCTTCCACATGAGAAATATTGCTAAATTACGACACATTTGCCGATGCCGAAAAACGAATTCATGCGTTCATGACCTCAAGACTAGATAATTGTAATGCATTACTGGGAAGATGTCCAGCAAGTTCAGTTAATAAACTTCAATTGGTTCAAAATGCAGCTGCCAGAGTGCTGACTAGAACCAAGAAATATGATCATATTAGCGCAATTCTATCGTTGTTACATTGGCTACCTGTTAAATTTCGTATACATTTTTAAATTTGTAAACTACATACAAAGCTTTGAATGGTCTAGCTCCACAGTACTTAAGTGACCTTCCATCACGTTCATTACGATCACAAAATTCTGGCTTGTTAATAATTCCAAGAATATCAAAATCCACAAAAGGAGGTAGATCCTTTTCATACTTGGCTCCTAAACTATGGAATAGTCTCCCTAACACTGTTCGGGATACAGACACACTCACTCTGTTTAAGTCTACACTAAAGACTCATCTATTTAGCCAGGCATACACCTAATTTATCCTTTAACTCACAATGAGGCTGCTTTAGTTAGGTCTCCAGGAACCAGAAACATCCATCATGATTTATAACTCTGCATAAAATTGAATGGCATCTACGCTAATATAAATTTTTCTGTTTCCATGTCTCACCCTTTGGATTCATATCCCAAAGTTACCAGAGCCAGCCAGATCCAGCTCCGTTCCTGCTTGGTGTCAGACTCCACTGCTACGTGTCGCTGAAAGATGACGACAAACTACAGCCGGTGCCGGCCAGACATCACTTGAGTCTTTTGACTTCAGAAGATGAACTGATGCCAACTCCAACTGTAAGACATGAGATACTTCATATGCCACTGCCTGAACCTTGGACTTAGGATGGACCCCACCGAACCTCACCGAAATGACCTACAGGTTGAACTGTCTATTGATGGACTACACTCTTGAATTGGAATACACTGACTATCATTTAATTGCCAAAAAAAGCCTTCATCAGCCAACTAACAAAGAACAATGCATCAATGTGAACTTCTGCAGTTAATCCAGGATGGACTTCAAAGACATTAGTCATTCATCTTAAAGTTAAAAAATATTTTTTCTTTTTTTCTTTTTAAAAAAAGACAGTGGGCCTTAACGCTTACTTAAAGAGCACCTATTATGGTTTTTCAAATATTACCTTTCATGTAGTGTGTCATATAGCTGTTTGTGAATGTAAAAAAGTCTGCAAAGTTTCAAAAATCAAAGTGTACGACAAATGGAGTTATTGACTCCAAAAAGAAAGAACTGATTCTGAACACCTGAAACGAGTCATTAGTAATTCCAGACTTACTTCTTGTATTAACCTATGTAATTTGGTAACAAAAAACCCACCTCTGGTCTTCATTGGCCGCTCGCGAACAGCTTTGACCCGCCCTCAAACACTTCACTAAGCAGTAGACCAACAGACTGGGACATCTGACCAATCAGAGCAGAGTAGGCTCTCTGAAAGGAGGAGTTTAGAATGAATCCTTTTTTTTGGGGGATTTTCCCCCTTTTTCATCCAATTTGGAATGCCCAATTCCCAATGCACTTTTAAGTCCTCGTGGTCGTGTAGTGATTCGCCTCAATCTGGGTGGCGGAGGATGAATTCCAGCTTCCCAGAATCCCAGCGTCTGAGACCGCCAACCCGTGCATCTTGTCACGTGGCTTGTTGAGCGCGTTGCCACAGAGACATTCACGCCATTAACTGCGGCATCCACGCGCCCCACCGAGAACAAACTACATTATAGCGACCACGAGGAGGTTACCCCATGTGACTCTACCCTCCCTAGCAACTGGGCCAATTTGGATGCTTCAGCATTATCCTGCTGAAAGAGGCCATTGCCATCAGGGGATACTGTTGCCACGAAGGGGTGTATGTGGTTGCAACTGGAGTCACTCAGCACGCCCTGGGATTCGAACTCGCAAACTCCAGGGGTGGTAGCCAGCGTCTTTTACCACTGAGCTACCCAGGCCCCCAGAATGAATCCTTTAGAATGGATCATTGAACGAGTTGTTTTTGACACTGGAAAAAAAAAAGGTAATGCTGCAATTTAAATTATGAGCAAATTAAAGTGTTTTTTGACCTTGGATGCATGTAAATCTATTGTATGAGACCTTTAAAACAAAATTAGGCACATTTAAAAACCATAATAGGTGCTCTTTAATTTACAAATTTAAAACCATGACTTACACTTTACATAAATAACTAATATTGGCATTATATTCATGTTGTTTTGCCAGAGGGGAACTGGCCCCCACAGTGAGCCTGGATTCTCCCAAGGATATTTTATTCCATTAACATAGATCTTATGGAGTTTTGCCACAGTCGCCTTCAACGTGCTCGCAGGGGTTCTAAATACAATTATTATTTAATTATTTAATTTCTATCCTCAATTTACAATCATATTTAATCAAACTACAAAATGATCACTCTAAACTTTATTGATATTACAGTTTCATTTTTTGCTAATGCATGAATTCCTGTTAAGCAGCTTGAAACAATGTGTGTTGTGAAAAGCAATATACAAATAAAAATGACTTGACTTGATTCCACGGGTCATCTGGGTGGCTGCTAGGGTGTTGATATGTGGTTTCCAAAGTGTTTTGAGTGGGTTTTAGAGTGTTGCTGTACAGTTACGGTGTTCTGAGTGGTTGTTAGGTGGTTGCTAGGACATTGCTATGTGGTTACTAAGGTATGCAGTTTTTCTTTTAGTGTGTTGCTACATGGTTGCCTGGGTGTTCTGTGTTTTTAGAGTGTTTCTGTACAGTTAACGTGTTCTGAGTGGCTGTTAGATGGTTGTATGGTGTTCTAAGTGGTTGTTTGGTGGTTGCCAGGGCATTGCTATTTGGTTGCTAGGGTGCTCTGAGTGTTTTTTAGAGTGTTGCTTTACAGTTAAGGTGTTCTGAGTGGTTTTTAGAGAGTTGCTGTACAGTTACCGTGTTCTGAGTGGTTGTTGGATGGTTGCCAGGGTATTATGCAGTTTCTTAGATGTTCTGAATGGTTTATCTCATTGAAAGGGTCATCTGGGTGGCTGCTAGTGTGTTAATATGTGGTTGCCAAAGTGTTCTGAGTGTTTTTTAGAGTGTTGCTGTACAGTTAGCAATGATGCTTGTAGTGGTTGTGAGATGGTTGCATGGTGTTCTGAGTGGTTGTTGCGTGGTTGCCAGGGCATTGCTATGTGGCTGTTAGGATGTTCTGAGTGGTTTTTAGAGTGGTGCTGTTCATTTACCGTGTTCTGGGTGGTTGTTAGGGGGATGCAAGGGCATTGCTTTGCGGTTATTCCGGTGTTTTTGGTGTTTTTTTTAGTGTGTTGCTATGCGGTTGTCTGGGTGTTATGAGTGGTTTTTAGATAGTTGTTGTACAGTTACGGTGTTCTGAGTGGTTGTTAGATAGTTGTAAGTTGTTCTAAGTGGTTGTTGGCTGGTTGCCAGGGCATTGGTATTTGGTTGCTATGGTTTTCTGAGTGGTTGTTTAGAGAGTTGCTGTACATTTACAGTGGTTTGAGTGGTTGCCAGGGCATTGCGGTTTCTAAGGTGTTCTGAGGGGTTTTTAACTCATTTCTAGAGTGTTCTGGTTACTAGGACATTGCTTTGTGGTTGCTAGGGTGTTCTGAGTGTTGTTGTTTTTTAGTGTGTTGCTATGGTGTTGCAAGGGTGTTCTGAGTGTTTTTTGAGTGTGTTGTTATGCTGTTGCTTAGGTGTTCTGAGTCTTTTAAGTGTTGCTATGCGGCTGCTAGGGTGTTCTGGGTGGCTGCTAGGGTTTTGATATGTGGCTGCTTAAGTGTTCTGAGTGGATTTTAGAGTGTTGCTGTATAGTTATGGTGTTCTAAATGGTTGTTAGATGGTTGCCAGGGCACTAAGCAGTTTCTTAGGTGTTCTGAGTGGTTTAACTCATTGCTAGGGTGTTCTGCGTGGCTACAAGGGTTTTGATATGTGGCTGCTTAAGTGTTCTGAGTGGATTTTAGAGTGTTGCTGTATAGTTATGGTGTTCTAAATGGTTGTTAGATGGTTGCCAGGGCACTAAGCAGTTTCTTAGGTGTTCTGAGTGGTTTAACTCATTGCTAGGGTGTTCTGGGTGGCTGCTAGCGTGTTGATATGTGGTTGCCAAAGTGTTCTTAGTGTTTTTTAGAGCGTTGCTTTACAGTTAGCTATGGTGCTCGTAGTAGTTGTTAAATGGTTGTACAGTGTTCTGAGTGGTTGTTGCATGGTCGCCAGGGCATTGCTATGTGATTGATATGATGTTCTGCATGATTATTAGAGTGTTGCTGTACAGTTACAGTGTTCTGAGTGGTTGTTGGGTAGTTGCCAGGGCATTTCTATGCGGTTGCTAAGGTGTTCTGTTTTTTTTTTTTTTTTTTTTTTTTTACTGTGTTGCTTTGCGGATGCCTGGGTGTTCTGAGTTGTTTTTAGAGCGTTGCTGTACAGTTACGGTTATCTGAGTGGTTGTTAGATGGTTGTACGGTGTACTGAGTGGTTGTTAGATGGTTGCCAAGGCATTGCTATTCAGTTGCTAAGCAGTTTTGAGTGTTTTTTTAGTGGGTTACTATGCGGTTGCCTGGGTGTTCAGAGCGTTGCTCTGCAGTAACGGTGTTCTGAGTAGTTGTTAGATGGTTGCCAAGGCACTACGCAGTTGCTATGGTGTTCTGATTGGTTTTTAACTCATTGCAAGAGTCCTCTGGGTGGTTGCAAGGGTCATCTATGTGGCTTCTAGGATGTTGATATGTGGTTGCTTCGAAGTTTTGAGTGTTTTAGCATGTTGATAGAATTAAGAAGGTGCTCTGAGCAGTTGTTAGGTGGTTGCCAGGACATTGCTATGTGGTTGCTAAGGTGTTCTGATTTTTTTGTAGCATGTTGCTGTAGTTACAGTGTTCTGAGGGGTTTAAAGTGGTTGCCAAGGTGTTGCTATGTGGTTGTTAAGGTGTTCTGAGTGGTTGTTAGATAGGTTGCCAGGGCACTATGCAGTTGCTATGGTGTTCTGAGTGTTTTTTTATAACTCATTGCAAAAGTCTTCTGGGTGGCTGCTAGGGTGTTGATATGTGGTTGCTACATTGTTCTGAATGTTTTAGCTTGTTGATAGAATGAAGAAGGTGTTCTGAGCAGTTGTTAGGTGGTTGCCAAGGTGTTGCTATGTGGTTGTTAAGGTGTTCTGAGTGTTTTTTTAGTGTGTTGCTACATGGTTGCAAAAGTGTTCTCAGTGGTTGTTAAGCGGTTGACAGAACACGGCTATACGGTAGTTCAGGTGTTCTGAGATTTTTTTAGTGTGTTGCTGTATTAACAGTGTTCTGAGTGATTGTTTGGTGGCTGCCAAGGTGTTGCTATGCAGTTGCTAAGGTGTTCTGAGTGATTGTTAAGTAGTTGCCAGGGCATTGCTAGGGTGTTCTAGGTTGTTGCCAGGTGGTTTGCCCAAGTTAAAAGTGCCCACTCCCAAGTCTTGATGATTTTCTGGATATTCTTTAGATATGATCAGGTCTCTCATTCCATGCAAGTCTATAGGATAATTTTGCCCTTTTTATTGTTCACCAGTGGCAAATTGTACAATTGTTTACAAAAAGTAATAGCAAATCTCTCCTCACCAAGCGGTACAATTTCAGGTATCGCTCATGTCTGTAGAACAAATGTGGGGTACAAGTGCCAAAGTTTATTATGTAGGGTTAGGGGTTTGTTTAAATACCTAACCCTAAGAATGGTCAATAGTAATAGTGCTGCTTGCCTTAGCAAGTGCTGCTAAATATGAAATAAAGCTAAAATAAAGACTAAATCGAAATGAGTATGTGTGCAGATATTTGCAGCTATCTGTTCTTGTTGGCTTAGGGTTGTTCTTTGTACCAAGGCGATAAATGTGGTGAGAAATGTAATGAATTCTGTACTTTTGACAGAATTGATAAGGACTAGTGAAAGACGAAAAGTGAATTTGGAAAAAAGGGAGCGTTTTATGGATAAACCAAGCCAAAAGTATGTTCCACTTGGTAGACCTGACCCCATTTTTTTCAGTCTGGCAATATTTTGTTTAAATGTGCTCATGAACCACAGCCAAACTTGTATCATCATACATCATGTGTAAGAGTTCTCTTCTTTCAATTAACTATATCTCCAGTTACAAAATTTTTTGAGCTTCTCAAAATGCTGTAAATTATAGCAAACGGCTTCATTGGAAGCAGAAAACGTATGGTATGATTTTGTTTCATTTTATTTTTGTACCGTTTTGCCAGGATCTATCGTAAGAGTCAAAGCTTTTGTACCGTGACCTAAAATAAAGTTTAAAGTTTAATCTGATTTATGACTTATATTGGTCCTGGAAGTATATTAATATGCCATAAAAAAGACATCAAAATGAACTGTTTTGAAGGAAATCTGTGCATCCATTTGTATTGAATAGGTGGAAACATGGCTTGGCCCTTTGATCTCTGTCTATAAATTAATTAGTGCGCTCCATACCACTTGCAAACATGCAAATGCACTCTCTAGTGTCCCTGGGCAGAATCCAAGTCCAAAATCTGATCTAATCCACCTTCATTTCCTGTCAGTGTATTCATCTTTACCGTAATGCACCTCAAGGCATGCAGTGAGGAGGATTACACCTTACACAAGGCAATAAATCAAATGCAATACTTTGAATGCAGCATAAACACTGTATATACACCCTGATCAGCCACAATATTAAAACCACCTGCCTAATATCGTGTAGGTCCCCCTCGTGCCACCAAAACAGCCCTGACCCGTCTAGGCATGGACTCCACAAGACCTCTGAAGATGTCCTGTGGTATCTGGCACCAAGACGTTAACAGCAGATCCTTTAAGTCCTGTAAGTTGTGAGGTGGGGCCTCCATGGATCAGACTTGTTGGACAGCATATCCCATAGATGCTCAATCGGATTGGGATCTGGGGAATTTGGAGGCCAAGTCAACACCTTGAACTCTTTGTCATGTTCATCAAACCATTCCTGAACAGTTTTTGCAGTGTGGCAGGGCGCATTATCCTGCTGAAAGAGGCCACTGCCATCAGGGGATACCATTCCCATGAAGGGGTGTACGTGGTCTGCAACAATTTTTAGGTAAGTGGTACATGTCAAAGTAACATCCGCATGAATGCCAGGACCCAAGGTTTCCCAGAGCATCGCACTGCATCAGCTGGCCTACCTTCTTCCCATGGTGCATCCTGCTGCCACCTCTTCCCCAGGTAAACAACGCACACGCACCTGGCCGTCCACATGATCTAAAAGAAAACATGATTCATCAGACCAGGCCACCTTCTTCCATAGCTCTATGGTCCAGTGCTAACGCTCACTTGTCCATTGTAGGTGCTTTTGGCGGTGGACAGGGGTCAGCATGGGCACTCTGACCAGTCTGCGGCTACGCAGCCCCATACGCAGCAAGCTGAAATGCACTGTGTGTTCTGACACCTTTCTATCATGACCAGCATTACGTTTTTCAGCTATTTGTGCTATAGTAGCTATTCTGTGGTATCGGACCAGATGGGCTAACCTTTGCTATATACACAGTATACTGTGTGTATATATATACACATACACACAATATATGCAATATATATACAGTATATATTTGAGCTGAACACGCTCAAAACAGTGGAGATGATAGTAGACTTTAGAACACCCCAACACTGACCCTGCTCACCATTCTAAACAGCACTGTGGCAGCAGTGGAGTCATTCAGGTTCCTGGGCACTACCATCTCACAGGACCTGAAGTGGGACACCTACATTGACTCCATTGTGAAAAAGGCCCAGCAGAGGTTGTACTTCTTTCGCCAGCTGAGGAAGTTCAACCTGCCACAGACGCTGCTGATACAGTTCTACTCAGCGGTCACTGAGTCTGTCCTCTGCACTTCAATAACTGTCTGGTTTGGTTCAGCAATGAAATCGGACATCAGAAGACTACAAAGGACAGTTCAGACTGCTAAGAGGATTATTGGTTGCCCCCTGCCCTTCAACAACTGTACACTTCCAGAGTGAGTAAAAGGGCTGGAAAAATCACTCTGGACCCCACTCACCCAGCCCACTTCCTCTTTGAACTGTTGCCTTCTGGACAGCGCTACAGAGCACTGAAAACCAGAACCGTCAGGCACAGGAACAGTTTTTTTTCCCTCAGGCTATCCATCTCATGAACAGTTAAAACTGCCCCATTGAGCAATAATTATGTCAATATACAGCTTAGTCTATTTATATTCATCCAACATATCCTGCCTCTTCTGCCATACATTCCCTTGCATCTGTATATAACAGATTTGTATTTGTACTTGGACATATATATATATATTGTCTTATTGTGTATTTCTATATATACTTATATTTTCTATTCACTTTTTATTTTTATTATATTTTTTATTATTATCTCTGTCTTGTCATTGTATTGTTTGTGCACTGGAAGCTTCTGTTACCAAGACAAATTCCATGTATGTGTAAGCATACTTGGCAATAAAGCTCATTCTGATTCTGATATATATATATATATATATATATATATATACATATATGAGATAATATTCTTCTCACCACAATTGTACAGAGCAGTTATCTGAGTTACTGTACACTTTGTCAGTTGGAACCAGTTTGGCCATTCTCTATTGACCTCTCTCATCAACTAGGCATTTCTGTCCACAGAACTGCAGCTCACTGGATGTTTTTTGTTCTTGGCACCATTCTGAGTAAATTCTAAAGATTGTTGTGCATGAAAATACCAGGAGATCAGCAGTAACAGAAATACTTAAACCAGCCCATCTGGCACCAACAATCATGCCACAGTCCAAATCACGGAGATCACATTTTCCCCCCATTCTAATGGTTGATGTGAACATTAACTGAAGCTCCTGACCCGTATCTGCATGATTTATGCACTGCACTGCTGCCACACGATTGGCTGAATTGATAATAACATGGATGATTGTTGGTGCCAGACTGGCTGGTTTGAGTATTTCTGTAACTGCTGATCTCCTGGGATTTTCACACACAACAGTCTAGAATTTACTCAGAATGGTGCCAAAAACAAAAAAACATCCAGTGAGTGGCAGTTCTGTGGATGGAAATGCCTTGTTGATGAGAGAGGTCAACAGAGAATGGTTTGAACTGACAAAGTCTATGGTAACTCAGATAACCACTCTGTGCTGAGAAGAGTACCATCTCAAAATGCTATTCTGAGATGCAGGTTGGCGCTGTTTTGGTGGCACGAGGGGGACCTACACTATATATTAATGTTGTGGCTGATCGGTGTGTGTGTGTGTGTGTGTGTATATATATATATATATATATATACACACACACACACACACCGATCAGTTGTATATATTTATCATACATGTATATATATTTTTTTGCAACAGTAAGTGCAGTCTTTTGGCTCAAACCTTTGTAAGTCCAATCAGGTTCCATCAATATGCATGTCTGCTTATGTAAGAGAGAGGAGGCTGAACTTAAGCCAGTGGTCTAATAATCTATAATGCATCCATAATTTCTCTAGCTATCATCCTTAAACAAAAATATGAATTGTGCTTTACTGTATGGAGACAGTATATTAACAGTGTTGTTTTTTTTATTTTTATTTGTATTTTTTTTTTGGGTTTTTTTTTGCAGCTTAGTTTCAATAAATTGTGTTTTTGAATTGGGGAATAAGCTCTTAAAGTTACATTATGTTTTCATACAGTATAAGATCCCTTTAAAGCTACAGCATGTAAGCATCAATGCTATAACATTTAAATATCAAATTTTTAGCCTAATACATATTATTAAGATGGTATGTGCAGATGTTATGCATAGGAACATTGGTTAGCCTTTAAACATCTTAGTTTGAGTGAGGTTGAAAATATCAGAGACACAAGAAGGTATATTGAAACGCTGATCGTTTTACACACTGGTACATTTCACAGTAGATATTGTGGATCAGCAGATGCCAGGGTAGACAATCAGAATTGGTGGCTTGCCAAGTATTTTAGTGCACTCTTTGGCCAAAAGATTTCTGAATTGTATCGGTATGTCCGTGTTTTATAGTATTACCCATCAACATTAAGAAATGTTTGCTGCTCTTATCGTATATCACCAGAAATTTGTACAGAAGATTTGGCTTGTTGATGGAAAGAAGCAGCCAAGTCAAAGCTCTCAGTATTGTAACTAAAAACTGCCTATGGATTGTAGTGCCATCTTTGTTTATACGGACAATGAGTACAAATGCTCAAGTATTAGTGCATATGGACTTACTTGAGAAAGTACTTCATAATTTATCCAATAAAAAACGAGGATTATCTTAAAACTAGTCTTGCATAATAAGACTTTTGACTATTGGCATAAAGTATGGTTCACATTGCAGCTTATTCAGGATAAGAACTGTCCAAATAGGAATAAACAGGAGGAGACTGTCTGACCAACATGTAAAGTGACCAATCACAATTTAAAAAGATGTTTAGGGGCGGGTTAATATGAAATAAAAATAAATAAATAAATAAAAAACTCTAAAAACAAAGTTGGAATATACTGGTGTGCTCAAGAATATCATTTGCTACTAAAGGGGCATTCACACAGCAACAAAACAACCAGGTTTTCAGCAACAAAGTGCTCAGATTTTCAGTGATTTCACACTAACATTCACTTTAAAAGCTTGATTTCAGTCTGACTAAAACAATAATTTGTCTGTTCACCAATCTAGATATGACAGAACAAAGAGTTGTGTGGCATGTTCAGAGTAAGGGTCTTATCTCCCTAATGTTGTAGGGTGAAAATGTACAGGAACAGGCTGTTTTTGAGATGTGGTTGGTGAAATGTTGGTTGTCAATGGTTACCCTTAGATTTCTGACCAATCTGGATGGTGTTATTGTAGATGAACCCAGCTGAATGCTGATGTTGTGCTCAACAGCAGGGTTAACTGGAAAGATGAGGAGCTCGGTCTTCGGGAGGTTGAGTTGAAGGTGGTGTTCCTTCATCCAGGCTGAGATGTCTGTCAGGCAGGCCGAGATCCGAGCAGTCACAGTAGGGTTGTCAGGCTTGAAATTCAAGTAGAGCTGCGTGTCATCAGCGTAGCAGTGGTAAGAAATCCTCTGTGCTTAAATGATGGGTCCCAGTGATATTGTAGCCTATATATAGAGAAGAGAAGTGGGCCAAGCACTGAGCCCTGAGGTACCCCAGTAAGTAGCTTATGTGACTTGGACCTCCAGGCTACCTTGAAAGACCTACCTTAGAGATACTTGAACCAGCCAAGCAGAGTTCCTGTGATGCCCAGAGTGGAAAGGGTGGACAGGAGGATCTGATGGTTGACTGTGTCAAAGACTGCAGATACATCCAGCAAAATGAGAACGGATGATCTCAGGGATTCGGTGACAGACAGCATTTCTGTGGTGATGGTAGAAAAAAAAATACACGCAGAATCTCAAATGTATATATATTCTTTTAGACATAAGGGCTTGTGGGTTTAATCGGAGAGTCTTAACATGTGAAGGTGAAGAATTTAGGACAGAGATATAAATTCTCACTTCTGAATCAAGTCTTGGAGAAGCTGTGCACATACTTTTACTAGTACTTAATTTGCATATTAATGAGGACAGTACAGCTAGAAAGCTGTTTCTAACTTGGTCTAAACGCAAGACTATTAAGCTGTTGGAAGGACACATGGTAAAATGTGATTATGCCTCACCACCTGAGGCTGTTTGTCAGGAGAAAAGAGCACGAAGAGGAAATAAGTGTGTTTTGTGGGAAATTTCTGTAGTTTTGTTAGTAGTTAGATGTTCAGCAAAGCTTGACCAGGAATGAATTAGTTTTCCTTGCTCATGTCAGCCATACCGCACGAAAGGTCACATTTAGTCAGTCTTGTTTTTTACTTTTACTTGATGCAAAGCCCATGTTGAATTCATGAATGGATGAAGCTGTGACATTTTTTCACTTGAACTTATATTCAGAATTTTTTTCTCCAAATTGTGTATGTTTTGAAACAAGATGCATATGGCCCACTAACTGGGTTGGAAGGTCCTTGATATCAGGCATTTTTCTTTCACTGAGAAGAGCTAAATATTTACGAGAGAACATTTTTCTTGCATGCAGATTGTTTCTGTAGCGGAAGTGGTGTAACATTGTGATGTGTTATTTTCGTAGCTGTTTTTCTGAATACACAGAGTGTCGTTTCATGATGTTTAAGGTTTATAGTTGCTGTGAGAATCCCAGTTTTTTATTCTGGCACATAAATTGCCCAGATTTGGATTAGATACAGACTCCCAAGATCTTTAACCTATTTGTTAATCTCCATAAGGAATGAATTTGTCTTCATACTGCATTTGGTCCTTAAAAAAATGGGAAAATATGCGAAGAGCATGTTGTTGTTCATGTATGGTTCATGAATGTTCTGCATCATATAAATGCATGCATATTTATCTGCATAAAGTTCAATGTTCTTGGGTTCATTGCAGCATGTCTGTCTTGTGACCTCATGATGTCATCATGTTCTCAGGACAAAGTGTTCTCTTTTTAGGCTGACTTAAGAGAGAGCTAGGAGTCTTGTCTGAGACACTGAAGGTCTGCAGAGGGTCTGTCAATGTTTTAAACTGTTTCAGAATGAGAATATTAAAACCAGCTACCCTGGTGCTTGGCATACCCACTGAAATGTGCTGATACAAGACAGATGCATTAAAAGGATGCTTTCAGCTAAGTGTCTAATATTTGATGGCTAGGAACACACACACACACACACGTTGGTGCAGCTATCATTATGAGGACTCTCCATAGACATAATGATTTTTATACTGTATGAACTATAGATTCTATCCCCTAACCCTAACCCTAAACCTAACCCTCACAAAAAACTTTCTGCATTTTTACATTTTCAAAAAAACATCATTTAGTATGTTTTTTTTTTAAGTGATTTGAATTAAGGGGACACTAGAAATGTCCTCATAAACCACATTTATAGCATAATACCCTTGTAATTACCAGTTTGTAACCTAAAAAAAAGTCCTCGTAAAACATTTAAACCTGCCCACAGACACACACACACACACACACACACACACACACACACACATCCTTGTGGGGACTTTACATTGACCTCTATTAATTTTATACTGATCTAAAATATTTTCTATCCCTTAATCCTATCTCTATTCCTAAACCTAACCCTCTCACAAGTATTTCTGCATTTTTACATTTTCACGAAGGCATTATTTACTATGACTATTAAGCCGTTTCCTTGTGTGGACTGATGGTTTGTTCTCACAATGTCTGAGATTTTAGGTTTTACTATCCTTGTGTGGACATATGGTCCCAACAATATAGGCAAAGCCTGACCAATACACACATACAAATTCATTCTTGAAACCAATTTCGATGCCCTAGCAAAAGCGAATATGCTATTGAATACACCTGTTTGTTTTAAAAGTTGAAAATTAATATAAACATAAAAAATTGAAATAAAAAGGATAGCTAAGAAAGTTCATAATTATTCAAGTAAACAGACATCAGTAATGAAAAACAAAGTAATAAATTAAGAGCACTGAGGGGTTTTCTCCTTTTCATGTCAATAGCTGGGTTTTAATCTACATATTTTTATAAGAATTTTGGGATATCACATAAAAAAAATGCTGGATGGTAATTAATAAAATTCAAGATACGAACAAAATCTCTAAAATGCTAAAAAAAAAAAAACATATTGGATTATTGTATTTTTTTATTTGATAAGAAGACAATCTTATGTATGAGATAAGATGCTCATAAACTACGATGGAAAACATTTATTGGGCCCTGTGAAATCCGTTTTTTTTTTTCAAAATTCCGTTTTTAATTTTTTTAAATTTTTTTTTTTAAATCCCATGTTTTAAATTTTCTTTTCTTTGAATTACGGGTTTTAAAGTTTAATTACATATTTTTATCATTAAAAAAACTCTCTTATAAAACTAATTCATAGAATTTTAATCAAATGAAAACAGAACAATTACTTTTCAACATACCATTGCATTGTTTTTCATTAAATGAAGAGCGTCTATACTGATCCTCACACAATCCAAAACTCAAAATTTGAGTTCTTATTTATTATTTAATTATATTATTAGGGGTCAAGCCCTGAAATTTTGATTTTAAGGAAACATGTTTTTTCGCTACTCTTCCTAAAATTTTTGTTCAATTTCCACCAAAATTGTTTTAAAGCGATCGTGAGCTAGAGCTACACAAAAGTTATCACTTTTTTTTTCGATGTTTGAAATCGTTCCTGAGAAATGGCTTCACGAAGTTGACGGTGAGCACGTCAAAATGGACTTCATACTGTATCTCCGCAACACTTTGACGGATTGTGACAAAACTTGGTTTGTGCTACTGTTGTTGTTTATTTAATATTAACAACATTATAGAGAGTGGCAGGTCTGTTAGGCTGCAAAATTACATAAGATATAACATCTTTTTTTAGAGAACTCTTTACTAAATTTAGTTAAGTTTATGCTTGAAAAAAGACATGCCATTAGGACAAGAAAAATAATCTTAATTCAAAGGGAACTTATCCCCATTGGCAAAGTTTTGAATGGCTTCAATAGAGAAAGATGAAATGGAATGATGTAATTACTGCATCTACCAGCAGGGGCTAATTCATTATGTTAACAGCTGATGCTAACCAGTCAAATCCTGACCCTCCTTACTGGAAATAGCTTCCTTGGAATGAGACAAAGATGGCCACCAAGTTAACCAACTTGCTTTAAAAAGGACTTTGAAAGGCTTTGAAAACAGAAGTGCATAAATCATGCAAGTGTCAGTTACCAGAACACGTAGCAAAGAATGCAAAGGCTAGGCCTCAATAACTTCAAAAACACATGAAGGCTACAAACACTTGTGAATACAGTGCTAATATTGTTGAAGTGCTAAATCAGCTCAAAAGATGAGAAATGAGTCAACAAGTCTAGAAAATGTCTGTTGCTTTGACGTACTAAAACAAAAACCTAAAAGTGCAAGAACGAACAAAAGAAATTTGGAACTAGTCAAGTCTGTACAGCTGTATCTAGGATGGGGATGTATTACGTCAGGTTTAGCTAATAGGCCTTGTTATACTAGAGAAAAGCAATGACATTAAGCTAGAAAATACATTTTAACATCATTGTCAGCATTTAGTAATCAGTCCATCATTTTAGTAATCAATCCATCATGTTCAGATGACTGGGAGTAAGACATCAAAATCAGGAACAGCCTCAAGTGCAAATGAACATGTCAACATTTATCAAACACGCTAAAGCAAACCTCAAAATCCCCTCTTACAGCAATGAACCAAACAAATGACTGTTTGCCATTTCTTTAAGAGTTCACGTTGTCCACAATGTGGTCATAACACCCTCTTTCTGGTGATGTCAGTGGCTTGAAAATGTTAACAGAATCTCTAATGCGAACATCCTTTTGTTGTCATTGCATTGTGATTGAAAATTAAAGGGGATGCCAAAAAGGAAAAGGAGGAAAATGGACAAAACAACATTAAGTAAATTATTACAATTTCAGAAGAAAATTTAAATGATGATTGCCTATGCAAAACTCATCATTCGGTTGTTATGTTTTTCGGACTGGCTTTTAGTGTGTTGCTATGTGGTTACTTGGGTGTTTTTTATAGTTGCTACAAAGTGCGCCAAAAGAGCTCTGCAGCGAACACCCACTCCCATTACGCACTGTGAATGCCGCAATCAAGTCGGTCTCACGACACACTCAAACTACTTGTATATATGCATATATCTGAATATTTCAACAACTTTAAATCAATAGTTTTATATATTTTATTTTATTTCCTTTCGATTACATCATTAGCAATGTTTCATTGTAATTAGTTAATTATAGTTTGTACAGTAGATTGTAGTCTATTCCTTCATGAAAGACTTCACAGCCTTGTACCTTGTACCAATTTTCAAAAAGGCCTACTGTTTCAAATCAAAGTTTGTAATGTTTTGATTCACCTCAGAACTGGTTGGTTTGGTTCATGGCTTAGAACTCTTTAATGGAGGATTTTATGAAATCCGAATGGGAAAAAATACTTCCGGAACCAAAACGGTTAAAAAAGTGGGTGGGCACTGTTGCGCTCTATAAGCTTCAAAATTTGTGGTATAATTCATGTTGGTAGCACAAACTGTGGGATGAGTTATGCGTTTAAGTTTGATACTTAGCGTTAGGGGTTTGTTTAAATCCCTAAGCATTAGCAATAGTGATTCTTAACTTAGCAAGCACCGCTAACAAGAGTTATTTTTTACATGCTAGTAGGGTTGCTACCTTGGCCCTGTAAAATTCCTGGACACCTGATCAATGACCAAATTTTTTTTTACTGGCCATCATACAAGAAATAAAACATATTATTTATGATCGTTTACTCCTTGTTTGATATGGAAGTTACTGCATATATCCTCCCGAATGTGACTGCTGTGTGCATTTTCCATTTCCCTTTTTGATTTTTAAGTATTGGTAACTAATAAAAAAAAATTCTGGCGCAAATAGTTTTCATAAAAATTGATGTCCACAGATGTGGACGGCGGGACTAAGTTACTACCCAGGCCCCAAATCGCTAAAATGTAAAAAATATTCTAAACCTTCTATTTCTAAAAAATTATAATCTTTTGACTCAAATAGGTTTCAATATAAAAATTTTATTAGGTTTCTTACCAGATGTAGTTTTGTTGGCGTTCCTCCCAAGGACAAACTCCGCTGTGGTCGGCACCATGTTGTTTTGTCACATGACTCTGTATGTCGAAAGTTTAACCCTTTACTAACAGCACAGAGTCTCCTGAACTGTGATCAATCTGTTTAAATTAATTTAAATTATGTGTTGCATATAGCGAAGCCAAAATACAACGTCCACACGTGTACACAGGGTCGCATGAGGATATAGCATATAATTCAATCAAACAATTACATCAATACACTCAAAAAATATTTTAGCCTATTTTTAAGATATGCACTTCAGCTTCATAAAAAAATTCTATCAAAATGAATTGTGTATTTTTTAACAAAATTAAATAAAACTTTATATATATATATATATATATATATATATATATATATATATATATATATATATATATATATATATTTATTATTATTTTTTTTTAAGATAACTCAATTCAATTGGATGCATTTGTTTTATAACATTTATAATTTAGAGAATTTTTTTTTTTGAGTATTTGTGTGTGTGCGTGTTTGTGTACATGTTTAACATATTATTGTTCAATGACCATAAACATTTACTCAAAAAAATATTTTCAAGAATTACAGTACGCATTTATGCATTTCAATTTCATAACAAATTTCCAACTTTTTGGAAACCTTTTTTCATACCAACTTAATTTTTGTTAAAGATCCCAAAATTCAATTTGATGGAAATTTGTTTTGAAATTGAAATTGAAATGTGTAAATCTTAAAAATAAATTTTTTGTGAGTGTTGGGCATTATTAACCTAAGAGACCTTACAGTAAATGGAGGAGTTTTCTTTTTTGGACATGTTTTCCAGCATTATAGTAGGTAGACTAAAGTTTAAAGGATTGTTCACACAAAAGTGAAAAATCTCAATCATCCGAACAAACCAGTTATTCTCCTGCTTGCATAGTGTGCTTCTAAACAAGGGTTTATGTGTGAACGTGTAAGGAAAATATTGAAATTCTGCAACATTTTGCATCCTGGAATGGAATTCAGTTTTTGCAGAAACCAGGATGATCCTGGAAAATCCTGGATGAGTGGCAACCCTCAATGCTAGCTAAAATTCAAGCCAAATTTTAAGCAATTAATGAAAAAAAAAAAAAAAAAAATATGTCAAAATAAATAAATAAGTGACTTAAAATCCTTCATGCAAGCACTGGAATTTGTCAAAGCCTGCAATGACCCCCCTAGCTGTATGGATGCCACTTGTGCTGGAGTTTCTTGTGTTGTCAGAGGCTTGAGTTTACACATACTGCTGCATAGCTGGAATATGTAACCAAACTACTGTACTATAATTGTTCCCAGCATGTCCCAATTGACATTTTACTATTACATTGTTGTAGATCTGGCCTCTGGTTTGCTTTACAGCTCTAAATACATCCTCAGACAGCCACCTCAAAGTATGAAACATGACGGCATTATGACGGATTGTCTCGCAAAACTCCCCCATATACAAAGCTTAATCCCTGCTGCTCAGCTCATTTATTTTTGTGCTGGGAAGTGGGACCTTTTTTACCACTCTCAGAATCGTCTGCGTTGCATTACAGAGGCAGGATTATGGGTAAAGATTGTTGTTTTAAAAATGTTTGGAAATCAGACTACTAATTAGACTAGGCTACTAATTCTGCAGGATATAGTTTGTATGCTGTGCACCGTGACAATTTTCTGTGTGCATGAAAATGCTGTACTGCATTTGCCAAAATATGCAGTATACAAAAGAGAACACTGCACATAACAATTTAATCTGCAATGCTAAGACTAAAATCATTTGACTTCAGCACTCCTTGTTGCATTGTATGCCAGTGGTGTGAGTCCAAAACTGGTAAAATAAAAACAACACCTTTTTTGTGTTGTTTTTTCAAAAGTTGGACTTCCTATTACTCTAGAAATATTAAAGATATCTTAATATAATTTTCTATTCTGGTTTAGAACAAACTTTCCTTTCTGTATCTCCATTTTTAAGGCCTTATATGGTTAAATCCCAGAGATATGGGGCTCTCAATGTTTTCCCCCCAATTTTTAGATTCACACCATTGGCATATAATGCAACAAGGGGGGATGAAGTCAACTGATTTTAGTCTTAGACCTAACTATGTTTGTGTAAAAATAAAATAATGATGCTGCCGCCTTTCTAAGGTTATATTTTGACCTGTTGTTTTGCTCCAAAATCATAGGAGAAAAGTGTCATTTTGACCCCCCTCTAAAAAATAATGGATTACTCAGTACATTTTGATCCATAGGATTTAATATTGTGGCTTTCATCTTTATTTATGTTTAACTTTCTTTAGAAAAAGTATTATCAAAATAAAAAATGTCTGACGTTTCTGAAATTTGGTTGATTTGACTTGAAATAACCCACCTAGCCATTTTCGTCTTTTTATGTACCAATGGACTAAACATAGCATTAAAATATCTCTCTCTCTTTCTTGCTCTCGCACTTTTGTCTGTTTTCCTCATACGCCCCCTTTCCTGCTTTTTTAAAAAAAAATTTTAGGTCTACTTCCACTGTTTTTTCTTTGATAACACAGTTCCCTTCTCCTGAGCCAATCTGAGAGAGTCTAGGTGCACCACACAACTTCCTCTTCAGCAGACTAGACGATTGATAAATGATGGGAGTTGCCTGTCCAGCTGGTTTTGGTCTAGATGGAACAAAACAGCTGAAGAACAAGGGATTTGCAGCCTGGCGTTAATGACTTTTAACAGTAATGTTTGCCCTGGCTGATACAGCAGTGCCCAGCGAGAGGGCTCTGACAAAACCCTGCTGTTAATGTTGGCCAGATCTGACTTCAAAACACACTCCATCTGTCTGTCGATGCCTCTTTCCCACTTTATCTCCTTTTTTTCAGCATCCTTTCCATTCCCTTGTCTTTTACCTTCCCAGAGGAAAATTTTACTTTGCAAAGATTTTTCCTTCATAGCTCAGGAAATGTAAGTTTCCTTTTCGTGATCTGTGACCTCGGGATACACTCACTGAGCACTTTATTAGGAACACCTACTTATTCATGTGATTATCTAATCAGCTAATTGTGTGGCAGCAGTGCAATGCATATAAATCATGCAGGTACGGGTCAGGAGCTTCAGTTAATGTCACATAAACCATCAGAATGGTGAAAAAAATGTGATCTCAGTGATTTTAAACATAGCATGATTGTTGGTGCCAGATGAGCTGGTTTGAGTATTTCTGTATTTCTGACCTCCTGGGATTTTCATGTGCAACAGTCTCTAGAGTTTACTCAGAATGGTGGCCAAAGCAAAAAACATCCAGTGAGTGGCAGTTCTGTGGACAGAAATGCCTTGATGAGAGAGGTAAACAGAGAATGGCCAGACTGGTTTGAGCTGACAGAAAGGCTATGGTAACTGAGATAATCACTCTGTACAATTGTAGTGAGCAGAAAAGCATCTCAGAATGCACAACACGTCAAACCTTGAGGCGGATGGGATGCAACAACAGAAGACCACGTCGGGCACTTTATTAGGACCATAGTGTTCCTAATAAAGTTCTTGGTCAATGTATATACTGTATATACTGTATTTACAGTATATACACCGATGAGCCAAGACATTATGACCACTTGCCTAATACGCAGTTGATCCTCCGCGTGCCACCAAAACAGCGACGACCCACTGAGGCATGGACTATACAAGACCCCTGAAGGTGTCCTGTGGTATCTGGCACCAAGACATTTGCAGCAGATCCTTCAAGTCCTCTAAGTTGCGAGGTGGAGCCGCTGTGGATCGGACTTGTTGGTCCAGCACATACAACAGATGCTCAATCGGATTGAGATTTTTTGAAGCCAGGGCAACACCTTGAACTCTTCATCAAACCATTCCAGAACTATCTGTGCAGTGTAGTAGGGCCCATTATCCTGCTGAAAGAGGCCACTGCCATCAGGGAAAACCATTGCCATGAAGGGGTGTACCTTGTCTGCAACAATGTTAAGGTAGGTGGCATGTGTCAAATTGACATCCACATGAATGGTCAGACTCAGGGTTTCCCAGCAGAAAATTGCCCAGAGCATCACACTCCCTCCCGTTGTCGTCTTCCCACAGTGCATCCTGGTGCCATTACTTTCCCAGGTAAACAGCGCACACGTACATGGCCGCCCACGTGATGTAAAAGAAAACGGGACTCATTGGACCAGGCGACTTTCTTCCACTGCTCCAAGGTCCAGTTCTGACACTCGCGTGCCCATTATAGGTGCTTTCGATGGTGGACAGGGGCCATCATGGGCACTCTCTCGCTACGTAGCCCCATTCACAGCAGGATGCGAAGTACTGTGTGTTGTGATACATTCCTCCCTTTACCATCATTACAATTTTCTGTGACTTGTGCCACAGTAGGCCTTCTGTTGGTTTGGACCGGACGGGATAGCCGTCGTTGCCCTCGTGCATCAATGAGCCTTTGGTGCCCAACACCCTGTGGCCAGTTTGTGGTTTGTCCCTCCTCGGACCATTGTTGGTAGGTACTCACCACTACTGACCAGGAGCACCCCACAAGCCTTGCCGTTTCAGAGATGCTCTGACCCAGTCGTCTGGCCCTTGTCAAAATTCGCTCAGGGCTTTACTGCATTTCTCCTATTTCTCCTGCATTTAACATGTTGACTTTGAGAACTGATTGTTCGCTTATCATCTAATCTACCCAGACCTTGACATGTGGCCTTGTTAGGAGATGATACATGCTATTCACTTCATCTGTTTGTGGTTATAATGTTTTGGCTTAACAGTATATATACTTTATATTAGGGCAGTCGATGTAACATGCTAATTCAGTGCGACTAATCATATATATTTTTAAAAATGCGTAAAAAAATTTACTAATCATGTCTTTGGACCATAATATGGAATATTCCTACCATTGGAGCGATTCAAGCTTGAAGTACCACCTGTTTTCAGCAGGGGGCAGTAAGTGAAGCTCCAGCTGTATAGGCAATGCACAACTGTACAGCGAACAAACCAAACTAGGCTTGCTTGACACTAGCGACATCACAAGATGAGAATGCGTTCTTGCATTCAAACTAGGGTTTGTGCTACAGTGGTCAGGGGTGTAAAAAGTACTCAGAAATTATGCTTAAGTGAAAGTATAGATGCTGAGTAAAACATTTTCTCAATTAAAAGTCCAGTATCTAGCCAAAAACATACTTGAGTGAAAATAACAAATTATTTACACTAAATTGTACTTTAAGTATTAAAAAAGTAAAAGGTAACTTTTTTCCTAGCTAGAATGAAATCAAGACAGAAGATTGTATGAGAGAGGATGTTGTTAAATTCGATTGGTTTATTAAGTGGCCTTTTTACTGTCTCTGATTACTGTCATTTTTCTCCCCTAGTGGCATTCACAACCTGGTCAGAGAATCATGTTACAATAACTACACTTTTGCAAAATGATTTTTATGTGACCTGTTGTACATAACACGGCAATCTCCTGATGGAATGAACACTAGTGGCGCAAAAACAACATTGACTTTTATTCCCTTTCACTCAAATCATGAGTAAAATGATGAAATATCAGTTCATAAACACTAACTTTTCACTCTGTTCCTCACACAATTCTATCTTATGACATATAAACACTTTTACTATAGCACATGACTAATTTTAACGTTTGCATTACATAACCAACTACATTTACAAGCTTGTTTCAGTGTGATCAAATTGTGCGGTAGCTCAACTAATAGAGTGTTGCATATACAAAGGACCGGGGTACGAGTCCTAAAGAGCATGCAAGTCGACACGTGAGACAAAAGTGTCATAGAAGCACCACAAAATGACGTGATTGCTTCAGATTTTTTTTTTTCATGTCACATTTTCTTTTTCTGACACTTGGTTTAGGTTTAAGGTGTAGGGAAGGGTTTTTTTTCGATTTAAAACTCGATAGAGTATTAACCTTAACCTCATCTGTTCTGGTCGGGTTAAGATTTAACTCACTTTTATCACCACACAGTGGACATTTCACCTTGGAATTGCCGCGATACTTGTAATGAACCACGTAATTTTATTTAGCAAAAATGTTGCCAAAGTCACTCAACGTTGCATGGGAGAAGGCACTCATGAATTGCGATGTCAAAGCACCCAGCCCCTTGAGACATAGAGAAAGATTAAAAAAATTCTAAATAAGCTTTGAAGAAAGTTAGCAATGTTGTTGATTTTGTGAATTGTTTTCTGAGGATTGCTACCAAACCTTGCTGTTGAGCAGATGGATGAATTCAATAAAATTCACAATTAATATTTACTCAGATTCCATAATTTTTATTGCCATTATTATCATAATCATTGCTGGTTTTTTAGTTATTATTATAATTAATAGTTGCAGTACTAACAGCAATAATAATTCAGCAAATATGGAGTAGAAATTCATCGATATGATTTAAATATGAAGGCAAGTGTAGAAATTAATGACATGTACACATTTATGTACAAAAGCCTTTTGTTTTATATATACATTATATATATATATATATATATATATATATATATATATATATATATATATATATATATAGTATATATATTTGCAACTTGAATGATCATTATTGACTTCATAACTGTCTAATCTGTAAAAGTAGCAGGTGTTTAGAACAAAGTTTAGGATAAAAACCATCAGTGTTTCTCACTTTGTGTTCATTGTTTTGAATGAATACATCACATTCAGTCAGGCGGTCACATACGGTCAAGTCGCACAAATATTTCAACATATCTGAAGGTCAAATCAGATCCGGAATTCCGCCTCTGCAGATGGACAGAACTCCCTATAGCCACCATGCGACACTCCATTTGAAATGACTGACCTCTGTCATTTGTCGAATGCAGTAAAAGGGTGCTTCAGTCCAGTAAGACAAAAGAAAATGATCTGCAAAAATGTAGTGAGTACTTTTCAAGTTTAAATAAAATTGTAAGAAGTAAAAAGTAAAACATTTTTTTGGGAAATCTAATTAAGTAAAAGTACAAGTATTCCATCGTGGGGTTGAATACTAACATTACTGTTTTTAGTGTTGTTGGTTTTAATGGGAGGCACAGTTCTCAAATTAACTGAGAGATGCAAGTTCTTGGATGTGCATTAACGGTTTTGTGTCGTTCTTTATTGGAGCCTTTCTTATTTCTAACTTTTCTTACTTTGGTAGTTTTGTGCAAAAAAGATGTTATAGTTATTTAGCCTTTTTATTTGTTGAATATTCTTTAGGTGTTGGTGTTTGTGTGAAGTTAAAGTCAGAGCGGGTCTGTGGTGTGAGACTGTGGCTTTTCAAATCTTCAGTAAAACACATTCAGGTTGACAGCCAGCTGTTGATTCCCTACAGTGTTGGGGGATGGTGTCTTGAAGTTAGTAATGTCTTTCAGGCCTCTCCATACTGATTCAGGGTCATTAGCTGAAAACTTGCTTTTCAGCTAGTAGATTCTTTTAGCCACTTTAATTTCCTTAGTCAGTGTGTTTTTGGCCTGATTATGCAAGATTTTATCCCCGCTTCTGTAAGCATAATTTTGGCATGACGAAGCTGCCTGAGGTTTGCTGTAAACCATGGTTTGTCGTTGTTGAACGTTAAATAAGTCCTAGTAGGAATGCACATATCCTCACAGAAACTGATATATGATGTTACAGTATCTGTGAGCTTGTCCAGATTGGTGTCTGCAGCTTCAGAAACACTCCAATCAGTGCAGTCAAACCAGGCTTGTAGCTCCAGCTCTGCTTCATTGGTCCTTCATTTTACAGTCTTTACTACAGGTTAAGCTGATTTTAGATTCTGCCTGTAGGTTGGAGTAAGATGAACCAGACAGTGATCAGAGAATCCCAAAGCTGCTCTAGGGACAGAGTGATATGTATCCATTAATGTTGTGACATTTCTGTCTCTAGTGGCGGATGTAATGTGCTGTCTGTATTTTGGCAGTTCATGGGTGAGTTTGACTTTATTAAAATCGCAGAGAATAATAATAAGTAAGTCAGGGTATTGTTGCTCCGTGTCTGTGATCTGATCAGCCAGCTGTTGCAGCGCTGCGCTCACACACGCTTGTGGAGAACTATAAACACTCACCAGAATAAACAAGGAAAACTCCTGCAGCGAGTAGAAAGGCTGACAGTTGATAAAGAGTCCTTCCAAATTAGGAAAGCACATCTTTAATGTTGCTATATCTGTACACCAACTTTCATTGATGTAAAATCATGTTCCACCGCCTCTCATTTTCCCCGTTAACTCCACAATGCCCTGCAAATGTAATGCACTGTCTGGAATTGCTTCACTCAGCCAGGTTTCTGCTAAGCATAAAGCAGCAGAGTTTGAAAAGTCCTTGTTTGTGTGGGTGAGGGGATGTAGTTCATCCATTTTGTTAGGGAGAGAGCGGAGAGTTGCTAGATGAATATTCAGCAGCGCTGTTTGAAAGCCGTGCTGTCGCAGCCTGACCAGCGCGCCAGCTCGTTTCCCTTGCTTGTGTCTCATAGCGCGCTTTAACAACACAGCTGCGCCTCTGACTAAAATGTCCAGCAAAACTTCCGAATAGTCCAAAACTGGGAAAAGATTGTCTAGTATGTGCTGCCGAATGTTGAGCTGTTTGTCTCTTGTAAAACTGATTGTGAAAAAATTACCAAACACAGGACAAACAAACAAAAACAACAAAAGAATTGGGGAGCTCCACACCAAGGTGGCCATCCGTGGCACCATCTTGAGATTTTTTTAGCATGATCTGAGCTAAAGAAGCGCAATTTATGATACTACTGCTGTCAGATTTTACTGCTTTTTACATTCAAGTAGATAGGAGCTGTACTTTTATGCCGCTTGTTTACATAGCTGCCCAGCTTGCCTGAGAGCATTCCAAAGATGGCCGCGGAGTGGATTGGCTTGCCTTGAAAGGGCTTTGATATATAAAATTGAAGTCAGAAGTTTACATACACCTTAGCCAAATGCATTTAAACTCAGTTTTTCACAATTCCTGCCATTTAGTCATAGAAAACATTCCCTGTCTTAGGTCAGTTAGGATCACTACTTTATTTTAAGAATGTGAAATGTCAGAATAATAGTAGAGACGATGATTTATTTCAGCTTTTATTTCTCACATTCTCAGTGGGTCAGAAGTTTACATACACTTTGTTAGAATTCGGTAGTATTGCTTTTAAATTGTTTAACTTGGGTCAAACATTTTGGGTAGCCTTCCACAAGCTTCTCACAATAAGTTGCTGGAATTTTGGCCCATTCCTCCAGACAGAACTGGTGTAACTGAGTCAGGTTTGTAGGCCTCTTTGCTCGCACACGCTTTTTCAGTTCTGCCAACAAATTTTCTATCAGATTGAGGTCAGAGCTTTGTGATGGCCACTCCAATACATTGACTTTGTTGTCCTTAAGCCATTTTGCCACTACTGTGGAGGTATGCTTGGGGTATTTGTCCATTTGGAAAACCCAATTGCAACCAAGCATTAATTTCATGGCTGATGTCTTGAGATGTTGCTCCAATATATTCACATAATTTTCCTTCCTCATGATGCCATCTACTTTGTGAAGTGCTCCAGTCCCTCCTGCAGCAAAGCACCCCCACAATATGATGCTGCCACCCCCATGCTTCACGGTTGGGATGGTGTTCTTCGGCTTGCAAGCCTCACCCTTTTTCCTCCAAACATAACGATGGTCATTATGGCCAAAAAGTTCAATTTTTGTTTCATCAGACCAGAGGAAATTTCTCCAAAAAGTAAGATCTTTGTCCACATGTGCACTTGTAAACTGTAGTCTGGCTTTTTTATGGTGGTTTTGAAGCAGTGGCTTCTTCCTTGCTGAGCAGCCTTTCAGATTATGTTGATATAGGACTCGTTTTGCTGTGGATATAGATACTTGTCTACCTGTTTCCTCCAGCATCTTTACAAGGTCCTTTGCTGTTCTGGGATTGATTTTCACTTTTCACACCAAACTATGTTAATCTCTAGGAGACAGAATGCATCTCCATCCTGAGTGGTATGATGGCTGCATGGTCCCATAGTGTTTATACTTGCGTACTATTGTTTGTACAGATGAACGTGGTACCTTCAGGCATTTGGAAATTGCTCCCAAGGATGAACCAGACAATTTTTTTTCTAAGGTCTTGGCTGATTTCTTTTGAATTTCCCATGATGTCAAGCAAAGAGGCACTGAATTTGAAGGTAGGCCTTAAAATACATCCACAGGCACACGTCCAGTTGACTCCAGTTAGCCAATTAGCCTATCAGAAGCTAATTGCCTAAAGGCTTTACATAATTTTCTGGAATTTTCCAAGCTGCTTAAAGGCACAGCTAACTTAGTGAATGTAAACTTCTGACCCTCTGGAATTGTGATATAGTCAATTAAAAGTGAAACAATCGATCTGTGAACAATTGTTGGAAAAATTATTTGTGTCATGCACAAAGTAGATGTCTTAAACAACTTACCAAAACTATAGTTTGCTAATATGAATTTGTGGAGTGGTTAAAAACATCTTGGTTACTGATGTAACCTCTGTTCCCTGATGGAGGGAATGAGATGTTGTGTCGACGTAGTGACACTAGGGGTTCACTCTTGAGAGCCCCAATCAGCTTTGCTTTATTCAGAAAAGGCCAATGAAAATTGGCGAATGGAATTTGCATGCCACTCTCCGCCCCAGACATATGGGTATAAAAGGAGATGGCATGCACCACTCATTCAGAGTTGTGCTGAGGAGCCGAGAGAGAGTTCCGGCCATGTCAGCAGTCAGTTCAGCGCCGCGGCAGGAGGGACACAACATCTCGTTCCCTCCATCAGGGAACAGAGGTTACATCAGTAACTAAGATGTTCCCTGTCTGTCACTCACTCGATGTTGTGTCGATGTAGTGACACTAGGGGTTCCTACATGAAACGCCGCAGGCGCTGAACCGTGTCACGAAGTACAAAGGAGTGGATATGAGCAGGCTGCTGCGTGCCTCGCAGCAAGCGCTTGACCATGTCGTGACCTTCCAGCGAGTTAGGTAAGGCATCTCCCGGGTCCCAATAAGTGTGGGAGGAGGCACATACCCGAGGAATATACAGGCGGTGGCCTTTCCTGATTTTTGTATTAATCTAATTTCCTGCTGAGCACCTGCTAGAATAGCGCTGGGGAAGTGCTCTTCCCTCTCCAGGAGCGAGAGCACTACGGAGACCACAGACTACTGGAGGGAGGTTAACATGTGGAGAATACCTCATGGGGAAGTTCACATATGGAATGATGCCACTGGGGAGGACCCTATCTACGGAGAGGGTACACAGCAACAGTGGCCGAGGCAGAGCAGAGCTCTGATGAGGGGAAACACAGGGTTCACCTAAGGGGAAACTGAACAGTGGAAATGCATCATATGGGATTACCGAGGAGGGAATCACCACGTATGGAGCACTGAGCCCAAGTACATGGGCTCACCTGAAAAGGGGCATACCATGAGTACTGGGCCTGGCGGTGTCACTCCTCTGCTGAGTTTGTCACCGAATAGTGCTTAAGGAAATAAAGAGGCATCCAGTGTTCACCAGTTACGAGGAAAAGTTGTGGACAAGATAGCGCACATTATCACCTCAAAAGACGAAAGCTGCAATGCAAGCGATATACCCGAACGGCCGCCCGGCCTACCTGTTGTCACCCCGTAACACTCGGGTCGAAACCGGTTCTATGCGTAGGTTGTAGAACCTCGCAAAGGTATTGGGTGTAGTCCAACCTGCTGCTCTGCATATGCCTGCTAGAGAGGCGCCAATCGCCAGTGCCCAGGAGGATGCAACACCTCTGGTGGAGTGCGCCCAGACTCCCAAAGGGCACGGCAGGTCTTGTGATTGGTAAGCCAAAGAAATGGCATCCACAATCCAATGGGACAACCTCTGTTTGGAGACAGCTTTCCTCTTCTGCTGCCCTCCAATGCAGACAAAGCTGCTCTGAGCATCTAAAACTCTGCATGCGGTTCAGATAGATGCGCAGGGCGCGAACTGGATACAGCAACGACAAGGCCGGGTCTTTCTCCTCTAAAAAGAATGCTTGCAGTTTCACCACCTGATCCTGGAAATGAGTGGTGGGAACTTTGGGCACGTAACCGGGCTGGGGTCTCAAGATCACGTGAGAGTGTGCCGGCCCGAACTCCAGGCATTTGCTGGTGACAGAGAGCGCTTGCAGGTCCCCCACCCTCTTGATAGGTAGGACCACAGAGAGATACCAAGAGGGAATCAGGTGCGGTCTAGGGGGATTCAATGTCCTCACGCCTTTGAGGAACCTGGTGATCAGGTCGTGCTGTCGAGAGGGTCTCCCATCCAGTTGTATCATGATATGCTGCAATAGCAGCCATGTACACCTTCAAGGTAGAGGGAGACAGCCGTCTCTCCAGTCCCTCTTGTAGAAAGGAAAACACAGACCCGACCACGCATCTCCGTGGATCTTCCCTGTGGGAAGAACACCAATTTGCCAAGAGATGCCACTTCAGAGCATACAGCCACCTTGTGGAGGGGCTGAGTGATTGTGTCTACCACCGCTGGTGGAAGGCCTGCTAGGTCCTCTCCATTCCATCCAGGAGCCAGATGTGGAGATTCCAGAGGTCTGGCCACAGGTGCCAGAGCGTGTCTTGCTCCTGAGTGAGAAGGTCCTGCCTCAGGGGAATGCGCCAGGGAGGGGCTACTTCCACGAGCATCAGGTCTGAAAACCAAGTCTGGTTGGGCCAATATGGCGCAACCATCAGGACTTGTTGCCCATCCTCCCTGACTTCTGTGCAATGAGACTCACTGGGGGAAATGCGTACTTGCGCAGCCCCCGAGGCCAGCTGTGTGCCAAGGCATCCGTGCTGAGGGGAAACCTTGGACAGGGAGTACCAAAGGGGGCAGTGAGAGGACTCTCGGGAGGAGAACAGGTCCACCTGCGCCTCTCCGAATCTCTCCCAAATCAGCTGGACTGTGCAGGGGTGGAGTCTCCACTCTCTGTGGAGTGTTACCTGCCGTGAGAGTGCATCCGCTGCATTGTTGAGGATGCCCGGGAGGTGAGTAGCTCGCAGAGATTTCAAAGTCTGCTGACTCCAAAGGAGGAGGCAGCGGGTGAGTTGCGACATGCGACATGAGCGTATCCCGCCCTGGTGGTTTATGTATGCCACAGTCACAATGTTGTCCATCCGGATCAACACGTGCTTGACCTGTAGGTGGGGCCCTGTCCAGAGCCGCAATACTGCCTGCCCGTTGCACACAGTGCCCCAGCCCGTATTCGAGGCATCTGTTGTGACCACGATGCGCCTCGAGACCTGCTCTAAGGGAACTCCTGCCCGTAGAAATGCCAGGTCTGACCAAGGACTGAATGTTTGATGGCACCGAGGCGTGATAGTCACGTGCTGGGTGCCGTGGCACCATGCCCACCTCGGGACTTAAGTCTGAAGCCAGTACTGGAGCTGTCTCATATGCATCAACCCGACGGGGAGTACCGCCGCCGAGGATACCATATGCCCCAGGAGCCTCTGAAATTGTTTCACTGGGACTGCTACCTTCTGCGTGAAGGTTTTCAGGCAGGCCAGCACTGACTGTGCACGCTCGTTCATAAGGCGTGCCATCAGGGTGACCGAGTCCAACTCCATACCGAGAAAAGAGATGCTCTGTGCCGGGGAGAGTTTGCTCTTTTCTCAGTTGACCTGAAGCCCCAGTCGGTCGAGGTGCCAAAACACAAGGTCCCTGTGCACACACAATAGATCTCGCGAGTGAGATAGGATTAGCCATTCGTCGAGATAATTGAGAATGCGAATGCCCTTCTCCTGCGAGGAGACAGGGACAGACCGAAAGGGAGGAGCCTGTACTGGTAGACTCGTCCCTCGAAGGCAAACCGAAGAAAGGGTCTGTGTCAAGGAAGGATCGATTCATGAAAGTACGCGTCCTTCAGGTCGATGGCCTTGAACCAATCCTGATGTCGTACAGACGTCAGGATGCACTTCTGCGTCAACATCTTGAACGGAAGCCTGTGTAAGGCTCTGTTCAAGGCATGCAGATCCAGGATTGTGTGCAACCCCCCCCCCCACCTTGGGAACGATAAAATAAGGGCTGTTAAATCCCTTGTGCGACTCGGCTAAGGGGACGGGTTCTATCACTCCCTTCACCAGAAGGTGCCGTCTGGTGAAGAGGATCTTCTTCTCAAAGACCGGCATACGGGCTCTGATGGTGGGGGAGCTGGGGCTGACACCACAGGAGGATGGCGCTGGCAAGAGGCAGAAGGGGGCGCAGGACCTCGGAGGCCTATAGGCGGCCGAGCCGCGCCGTGGCAGGATGTGTTTGATGGCCTCCATCTGCTTCTTCACCATCGAGAACTGGTGGGCAAAATCCTCGGCAGTGTCGCCAAAGAGCCCCCCTTGGGAGATGGGCGCATCAAGAAAGCGGACCTTCTTGGTGTCACGCATCTCCGCAAGGTTGAGCCACAGGTGCCGCTCTTGAACCACCGAGGTGGACATCGTCCGGCCCAGGGCGTGCACCATGACTTTAGTCACCTGTAGAGTGAGGTCGGTCGCGGTACGCAGTTCCTGCATAAGCCCTGGGTCAGTCCTACCCTTGTGCAGATCTTTGAGCGCCTTGGCCTGGTGGACCTGCAGGATGGCCATGGCGTGTAGGGCGGAAGCGGCCTGACCCACGGTGTTATAAGCCTTTGCCACGAGTGACGAAGAAAACATACATGCCTTGGAAGGGAGCCTTGGTCTGTTCCTCCAGGCACGCTCTACCTGGGGAAGCTTGACATATCCCTTAGCCGTTCCGCCGTCGAGGGTAGTTAGGGTGGATGAGCCGGCGAAGCGTGTATGGGCAGAGAAAGGTGCATTCCATGACTTCGCGAGCTCCTCGTGCACTTCTGGGAAGAAGGGCACTGGGGCGGAGCGCGGCCGTGAGTCACGCTCCAAGCCCAGAAACCAGTCATCTAGCTTCGAACGCTCAGGGCAGGGCAGAAGGTTCCACTCCAGCCTGATTTTCGTGGCCACCCGGGCAAGCACGTCTGCCAACTTGGCGTCCGCCTCATCCTGAGCTCTACCGCCTGAGAGTGGGAGCTCAGAAGATTTGTCCGCTTCCGAAAGCAGAAGCCCACCCTCCGATGCTGCAACCAATAACTCATCCTCATCTTGAGCCCTGAACGAGATATTAAATCCGCCCTGAGGCAGACCGCCTACCTCGCTCATGAACTCTATCGGCCAGAATGAGCATGTTGGGGGCTGGGAGGTCCGTGGGGATTGAGCTGGCGGAAACACTCCCATATCCACATCCAGATCGTTTGCAGCGCTCGCCAACGCAGCCACCTGAGTTTCAACGCAGGACAGACCGGGTTGGGAAGCAGCCATGGTGGCTCTCTGCTTCACAAAGAAGGAAGAGAGCCATGACCGCAACGTTCTCATGGGCATGTTCTCGCAGTGAGAACATGACCCCTCCACGAAAGCTGCCTCGGCGTGCTGGCGACCCAAGCACTCGAGGCAGACCTCATGGCCATCCGGTGGGGAGAGATAACGGCCGCACCCAGTAGCACAAAGGCGAAAGGACATCTTTAAAAAGATGCCAATCGTTTGTGCGAGCTCTTTTAGAGAAAATATACTCTTTTGGAATATACTCTTTTAACACCTGTGGACACCGAAGCGCGAGGGTGACCGCTGATATGCGGCGTAAATTCCAGCAGCAGAAGGTAAGGTGATGGGACGAACACGCACACACACATGCGCTCGGCTCCGAAGAACAAGTCTGAATGAGTGGTGCACGCCATCTCCTTTTATACCCGTATGTCCGGGGCGGAGAGTGGCATGCAAATTCCACTCACCAATTTTCACTGGCCTTTTCTGAATAAAGCAAAGGTGATTGGGGGTCTCAAGAGCGAACCCCTTATGTCACTACATCGACACAAAGTCGAGTGAGTGACAGACAGGGAATGAGTTTTAATGACTTCAACCTAAGTGTATGTAAACTTCTGACTTCAACTGTAGGTGATATATATAACCTATAAATAACTTTTTTCTGCGCACAGCCGCAGGCTCTGTATCGCAGAAGAGACGCAGCCAATGTGAAAACCCAAATGCGACCACATTGCTCACGCCCCGCTCACGCCTCACTTATGCCTCGCTAGTATGTGTGATATCTTCACACAGCTTTTTTGCCATATAATGAAAGTTAATAGTGACTCTGGTCTGTCAAGGTCAAAAAAAGACAAAGTAAAAAAACACCATAAAATCACAGTAAAAGTCGTCAATAGCTAGGTTTCCATCCACATATTTTTATGTGCATTTTGGGATATTGCATAAAAACTGCTGAATGGAAACACCAAGATGCGAATAAAATCTCCAAAATGCGCATGAAATACATATATTAGAATGTCAAAACATTTTCTTATTCTTTCTTACTATGGCAGGCACAAATAAAGAGTCCATAATGGATAAATCCCAGTTGAGGTTTATTGTTAAACCAAAATCTGAATAATAACCAGAAAAAATTATGATTTGGTGCATAACATGGGACTTCTAAGGATAAAAAAGCCCGAAACACACCAGGGACTCTTATTTTGAAAATACAAAATGATGAAAAACTATCAGTAACTATAGGCATAGATTTTTGCTGATAACCGATAGTTCCAAAGAGCAACTATCAGCACAGATTAATCGGTAAAACTGTTATATCGGTCTACCTCTAGACTGAATAACTTGTTTATAACTGTACTAACTAGAGGAGCAATCATCATATCTGAAATGTTGCTGTGGTCATCCTGAAAAAACGGTGTCTAGACAATCTATAGCCTGCAAAGAGTGTGCAGAGCAAATAAGTTGAATACAAACTTAAAACTGTGCCGAAGAGCAGGTTTATTGACATTTTTGAAAACTATATTATAGATCTGCGTGGCAAAGACATAAAGAAGAAGGAATGCATACACATAGTGCTCCCAGAACTGTTTAATGTGCTGTCGCTCCCAGACATGAAACAATTTTTCTAGAGTGTTTTGTCTGCATGCTCTAAACCGCAAGTATTTTATTAATAACAGAGTGACAGTGGTACAATTACTCTGGAAGTGCTGATTTTGTTCTTTTGAACACATGGGATGGAAGCACAGCTTTATTCGCAATTTTTTTTTGCGATGCTATGGTTTTCCGCATATATTAAATTTGCAACCTAGCTAATGACTGTATATTCTATGTCTTTTAAAGTCATATGATTGCTTTGTGTGATGAACAGAACAACATTTTAATTGTTGTTTTTCACTCAAATCAAATCATTGATAACCTCCAAACGGCAATGGGCAAATCAAATATGGTAACTCCTGTGTAAATATGGTAACGTTTAGTCATGATACATGCAAGAGCCATATTTGATTTGAGGGCTGCCGTTGGAAGTTAATCAGTGATTTGATTTGAGAGTGAATAACAACTTAAATTTTGGGCTGTTCATCAAAGTGATTGTATGGCTTCAATAGAGCTGAAAATAGTGTACGATGAAGTGCACGAGTTATATCGATTACTTTTACCGTTGTCTTATGGTGATTTTGGTACTTTTTGGAAATTGGCAGACGAAGTCCGCTATTCACTTTAATCATATGGCAGTTATCCATGTGACGATTTAAAACATTTCTTCTTTTGTGTTCCACGGAAGACAGAAAGTCATAAATATTTGCAACAAAATGACATTAAGTAAATAATGACAGAATTTTGGGGTTAACTACTCCTTTAAGATGAATAAGGTGAGTTTGCTCAGTAGGGGCTGTAACTGTCTGCAGAAAAGTGGACTACATTGTGCCTGCTTTCAGACTTTAGGAAAGCCCATCTTAAAACAGTGGCAGAACTCTGCAGTCACGTTACACGTCCCTGTTGATTTGTCACAAGCCAGGAGACGAGTAAACTGGCAGAGAGCCATGTTGAATCAGTGCTTTGCCGTATAGGCATAATGCAGCGGAGTTGAAATATGGTACTCTCTGCTCTTTGTGTACCTGTCTTCACCATGTGAGATAATGACAAGAGCAAAGTGTTGTGAGTTACTCATGGGGTTTGGCCCAAAGTATCTTTAGCATGTGAGCATAGGCTTTAAAAATGCTATTTTTGGCATTGAACAGCAGGTACTGTAATTCGTTGTCAAGAACTTGACTTGAGCAGTTCTGTCTTATATCACCCACAGGCACGATGAGTGTCATCTGTAATCTATGTTGATATACAGTAGGATCTTTAGCCTAAATGGGCCTGTGTAACATTTCTGGATATGATCATGCATTAGTGTGGTCCCATAAAATATAACAATACATGGTCATTTCTCATTGATGCTGAAGTTTCACTCAACCAACAATGGTATGTTTGAGCTCGGACTGAAATCTAGTGATTTAGGAGAGCAAATTCTAAGAATAGTTCAATCAAAATGGAAAATGATGGCTTTCTTCCATGGAACACAAAAGGAGATGTTTTGAAGAATATCTATGCGTTGCCTCTGGGTAACAAACCCATTTTCTTCACTTTGCAAGCACATGATGCATATTAGATGGCAATAACATAGTTTATAATGAAAAGGAATGCCTTTTCTTGGAAAAAACAAAACAAAAAACAACAAAAATCTGTTGGTCATTTTAGCATATTTTTTGGTGCACCATGTAGTGGCTGTACATTTTTGTTCTTGAGAACTGCTCTTAAAAAAAAAAAAAAAAAAAAAATCCATTGATTTTTCACCCATCAAATGTATCATTCACATTTTTTTAGTGAGTAAACTTATTTTAAAACATTTGTTTGTTGCCTAGAAGCAGCATTGTGTGACAGTAGAATGCATATTTTCTTTGTGGTTCTCAATTAAGTTTGCATTGCTTGTGTTTTATTTTTTCCCAAATCTTTTTTTCCATTTAAAGTTTTTTTTTTTTTTTTTTTCCAGAATTTAGTTTTAAAGTTTTAATTTCATCATCAAAATGGTGAATCAAATTAATTCCTAAAACTTAAAAAAAAAAAAAATGTAACAAGTAAAAAAATAGAACATTACTTAGAATTACTTTTCAACACACCCTTGCATTTTTATATAACAAACTTTTATTCAGTACAACAGCACTCTTGCTTGTGGTATATTGCTTAATTAATATTATTATTATTTTTATAAATATTACTACAGTGAATATTACATTTTACTATACATTTGTAATACAGTATATTTCTGCTGCAATTTCTTAATTTCAGGCGTCTAGCTTTTATTTTGAATCGTGCTATTAGTGTTCTTTTATTTTGATGTGTGGTTTTGACAAGCTTCACTTCTTCTGACAGATTTCTGACAACAGTTTGCTACTCTATATGGCCCATTGTGATAGTTAAAACGCAAATGCTGTGATTTAATTATATAAATATATAGTCTACATGTGCTGCATGCTTCAGAGTGGATTAGTGCTCTGCTTTGTCATCTAATACAACGCAAATGATTCTCACTAACTATGTTTACATGGACACCAAAAAGCGGGTTATTGCAAGGAAGCAGTGTTCCAGTTTACATGCTCTGTATAAGCAGCATACTCTTTAATCCCATATACAGCGGCTCTGTCAGTAAGCAGCTTTCTCCACAGCAACGTAATTTCCCCGCGACACTTGTGTAAATAACAAACATGGCATTTGAGGAAGACTTTATTATTTCATTCTCTGTTGCTATATTTTCAGATATTCCAGAGTTGTTGCTTTGTTTGTTTTCTTAACTTTCGATCGCGACCTGTAGCAGAATTGCGCTGCAATAGTGGGGTTTCCCTCTTACGTAAAACTCTGGTATTCCCCCAGTGTATGAGCGCATATACACGAATATAAGGGACAGTAGATATTTAACATTGGTGTGTATAAATGGGTATAGTTTATAGTGTATGTGCTCTTTCTAGTGTACTCCCAGAAATGTTGAATTCTTTCCGCTGTGTTGACTTGTTGGGCTCCATCCTATGCTATCCAGTCTGTTCATGCATATGTGAACTCCTCCTGTTAGAATGCCACTAATGCCACCTAGGCTGTTATTAATTAAATACCTCTATATTTTTAATGTATGTCAACAATCAGCTCATTTGTTTTATTTCTCCCAAAGAATTTTTGGATTGACATCTAAGACTTAAATCAAAATTCATTTTATAAGTCTGCTGTGCTATTTAAGGTCAACCTCTGAGCAATAAATGTTTCCTCAGGGTGAGTACTAATTGGAAAATGAGTTATTGACTAATCTTTCAAAAATTACAGAAACCAAATTTCCTTCTAAAAGCAGACAGGTCATATCACGACAGTGGTCAATATCCCTGTCTGATTGTATCGTCGGCTGCCTTTCTGGTTAGTCATGTTTGTATGTCTCTGTTTACTCATGTAAGTGTTTCTCCTCTGGCTGTAGTTTTGTCTTTCCTAGACTCCTTTTTTTTTAAGAGAGGGTACTCTTGAGAGTCGGAGCTGAATGTAGGCTGGTATCAAATCCTGTCAGAGGTAAGTATATGTGGTTTTCATCTTTGGAGAGCAAAACCAGACTTCCAACCGTCATCTTGCTGTCATGCCCGGCTGGAACATGGCAAAATTATAGCTGACCAATACATTTGATTCAAAACTATCTGATGACTCAATAGGAAAATCTCTGTGTTGCCTCTTCAAGTTGATACAGCCTGCTTCAACAAGTATCTTTAAATTTTTCCACTGAAGCACTGAAGAGAAAACCAAAAATATTTAATTAGGGTTTTCTGCAGTCCATTCCAATAATAGTAAAACTTTATTATTTTTGATACCACCACGAAAAATAATATGCTTTTGAACATACCAACCAATTAAAGGTACAGTCACACAAAATAGAAAATTGTCTCATTATTTACTCACCCTCATGTCATTCCAAACACTTATTACTTTTTCTTTTGCAAAACACAAAACATGTTTTTAAGAATGTTGCGCTCACTAATTGCCATACAATTGTGATAGACCTCACTTTAAAACTTAAAAAAGCACCAATAAGTGGCATAAATGTTGCTCATTTGACCCGAGCTCTTTATTCTAGGTATTCTGAAGGCAAACGATCACTTCTTTTCTTTAAAAAAAAAAAAAGTAAAAATCACTTACAATGGAAGTGAGTGGTCCACTCTGTAAAATCTCACTGTTTCAAAAATAGTCACAAGACGTAAAAAATGTGTTTTTTTTTTTTTGTTTTTTTTTTTTGTGCGATAAAATCACCTACTAACCTTTTCTGACTAAATTTATATCCAAGTCAAAATACATTTTAGTGGTAATCAATATTATGCCACCAGTGCTGTAGATTGAGATTAACTTGTATTGAACCTGGAATATTTCTCTAACCTCCTGAGACCTGAGCGTAACTGCTATGTGCATTTTCCATTCCTCTTTTTCATTTGTAACTAGTAGCCCCTAAGAATTATTATTTTTTTGAACCAAATAGTTTTCCAAAAAAATGATGTCCACATATGTGGACAGTGGGACTAAGTTGTGAAATTTTACATAATACCAAGCTATAAAAAGTCAATTTTTTTAATCAAATTGTTTATGTTTCCAGGAGTGTTGGTAATTCATGTTTTTGAGATGTTACAGACATTACATCAGAAATTAGCATAAATAATTCTGATTCAAAGTAATGGCCAGCATCATCCAGTCACTGCCAACCATGTTAAAATAAAATGTTGCATGACAAATTCTGAATCTATGTACTGATTACCATTGTCCCATGTCTGCCAAACATGTTGAGTGGTCCAAACATCATCTGCAGGCTGAAACTGAACTTCTGACCAGATGTTAGGAGTAAATGCACTTAGCTGCATTGGAAAGCTATAGGATGCTCTCTTGATCCCTTGCTGCCTAATTAGGGAATGACTTAACCTCCAGTGTGCTGTCTGTCTGCACTGGTCTCAGAACAGTTTGGAATGCACCTTATTTTCATCCTAACTCTGTATATAGCCTCTGAATGCAACATTTTCCAGCTTTTGGATGAACCCATTGATTCTCAATGTGATAATGCACAGTGAATATATGAAATTGTATGGAAAACTAGCCTATAGTCCACGTACATGATCATTGTGTTTAACAGCATGCCGTTTCATGATAAATCGATGAAATTTAAAAAATAGCATATCAGATTAAACTAGAGGTTTCAATGTAAAAACTTCATTTGGTTTCTTACTAGATGTAGTTTTGTTGCCGTTTCTCCCAAAGACAAACTCCACTGAGATCAGTGGCATGTTGTTTTGTCACTGAACTGAGATCAATTGATTTAAATAACATTTCATTTTGCATAGCCTATAGCGAAGCCAAAATGTAATGTCCACGCATGTGGACGGGGGGTCTCAGCACTTCCATTGTAAGTGCATCACTGTAACCTGTTTTCTTTTCTTTTCTTTTTTTTTTTTTTTTTCGAGTAGAGTAGATTATTTTTTTCATTACTTAATTTTCTTTTCTTAATTTAGATGTATGTAAGGTTTTAAATGTAGTATTTATATAAAAAAACAGAATCTAAATCCTCGGTAGGTTTTGTTAGTGTTTGTCTGGAATGTACCGTATCTCTACAAATCTATTTTGTTTTGCCTGTGACTATGTGTTTGCATGCGTGATATACTCGTGTCGACCGACCACCCAGACGTGAGTTCATAACAATAACACTTCCACTTCCACGCATGTGGACGGGGGGTCTCAGGACTTCCATTGTAAGTGCATCACTGTAACCTGTTTTCTTTTCTTTTCTTTTTTTTTTTTTAAGTAGGGACGAGTAGATTATTTTTTTCATTACTTAATTTTCTTTTCTTAATTTAGAAGAAAATTTAGAAATGTATGTGCAAATAACAGACTCCTGGTGACCTGGTGATTCAATATGTTAAGCAAAATGTTATATGTAATATTTTTATATATATATATATATATATATATATATATATATATATATATATATATATATTATATATATAAAACCCTCTTGTGCATTTCCAGTCAGGAGCGTTGGAGCCATGGCCTAGTGGTGAACACATGTACTCTGACATATTAAATTGTGGTGCCTGTGTGGGCAAAGTGTGTTAATTTGGCTCTTGATCCTTCCTGATCTTGTTTTCCTATAATTTTCTCTCAACTATGTACTGTTTCGTCAATAAACAAATGGCAAAAAGGCCACAAAGAACAAAAAAACACAATGCCACAAGCACGAGCATTTCCTATGTTATGGCTTCAACACAAATTATTCTACACGCACACAGAGATTTATCACACAGCATCACTTGATTTGACTCATATTGGTTAAATTCTTCTGGTAAACAACTTAAAAGAGATTTTGTGTGACTAAAGACTCAAACTAATGGCTAGCCGAATAATTTCAGAAATGTAGAGAAGAATCAACAAGCACAGACATGTCGTCACGGTCTGAAACTCCAGACCCCAAAACAACAGAAACTATAAATGGTGACTGAACTGACAAGGAAATCGGCTCATCCTGCATCCTTTTTGGCGTCCGCTGTGCTTTCAGGTCATATTTAGCTGCTACCTGCTTTTCTTGGGTGGAGCAAAGCATTCCTGCTACTTGGACAGGTTTAGATCTGGTTTCTCGCCAAAAAATCAGCCCGAAGCTTGAAGCGTGTATGTGCATCTCAGTGTGTGTGTTATCATTCCGCGAGTCTTACAGGCTAATTTGAGCTTGCACTTGTAGCAAACTCATGAGTCAAAGAGTTTGTGTCTACTGTGTGTTGTGCAGACACATACTGTTTGTTTTGGCCTCTTTTACATAAAAACGTCCTTTTAAGGTTTTAAATGTAGTATTTATATAAAAAAACAGAATCTAAATCCTCGGTAGGTTTTGTTAGTGTTTGTCTGGAATGTACTGTATCTCTACAAATCTATTTTGTTTTGCCTGTGACTATGTGTTTGCATGCGTGATATACTCGTGTCGACCGACCACCCAGACGTGAGTTCATAACAATAACACTTCCACTTCCTATCTCTGATAATGTTACAGTTACGGCTGAGCGAATCTAGGCAAGACAGGTTGTATCAGTCAACTCGGTCCACATCAGAGGAGCTGTTCTCTCTGTTTAGGAAACTAGTCAAGCCTACAAGTAAAAAAATTTCCTCCCCTTTGGTGAAATCCAAACATGCTAATCTCACTATAAACTGTTATTATATCAACTTTTTTTTTTTTTTTACTGTGTTAATACCAGTAATAGTATTTAGCTTTTTCAGTCCACTGGGACCTTTTTATGAATTTCAGGTTATTCAAAATGAGCAGCAAAATGCCATTGTCTCTCTAGGAAAAAGTGAATTAGTAGGGTTTGCCAAGGCAAGCACTTACAGTGCTTCTGTTACTTACAGTATTGTTCATACAGTATTAGTCAGACTAAACAAACCCCTAACCCAAAGTATTAAGCTTCAGTGCATAACTTGTTAATGATATGTGTGCTATTATTTTTCTGAACTCTCAGATACATTTACTTGAGAAGTAACATATACAGTGCATTCAGAAAGTATTCAGACCCCTTCATTTTTTTCAAATTTTTTTATGTTGCAGCCTTATGCTAAAATGCTTTAAATAATTTTTTTCACATCAATCTACACTCCATCCATACCTCATAATGACAAAGCTAAAAACATATTTTTTATAACTTTGCAAATTTATTAAAAAGAAAAAAGTTAAATATCACATTGACATAAGTATTCAGACCCTTAACTCAGTATTTAGTTGAAGCACCTTTGGCAGCGATTACAGCCTCAAATATTTTTGGGAATGATGCGACAAGCTTTGCACACATGGGTTTGGGGATTTTCTGCCATTCTACTCTGCAAATCCCTGTGTGCTTAGGGTCATTTTCCTGTTGGAAGGTGAACCTTCGGCCCAGTCTGAAGTCCTGAGTGCTCTGGACAGGTTTTCATTAAGGATATCTCTGTATTTTGCTGCATTCAGCTTTCCTTGAACCCTGACCAGTCCCCCAGTCCCTGCTGCTGAAAAACACCCCCACAGCATGAAGCTACCACCACCATGCTTCACCGTTGGAATGGTATTGCGCAGGCGATGAGCGGTGCCTGGTTTCCTCCAGACATGATGCTACAAATTGAGGCCAAACAGTTCAATCTTCATTTCATCAGACCAGAGAATCTTGTTTCTCACAGTCTGAGAGTCATTTATGTACTTTTTATGTGTCTTGCACAGAGGAAAGGCTTTCGTCTGGCCACTCTGCCATAAAGCCCAGATTGGTGGAGTGTTGTAGTGATGGTTGTCCTTCTGCAAGTTTCTCCCATCTCCAGATCGGGTTCCTGTTCACCTCTCTTACCATGGCCCTTCACCCCCGATTGCTCGGTTTGGCTGGGCGACCAGCTCTAGGAAGAGTCCTGGTTGTTCCAAACTTCTTCCATTGAAGAATTTTGGAGGTCACTGTGCTCTTGGGAAACTTCAATGCAGACCATTTTTTTGGTAGCCTTCCCCAGATCTGTGCCTCATCACTATCCTGTCTCTGAGCTCTGCAGGCAGGTTTTTGCTCTGAAATGCATTTTCAGCTGTGAGACCTTATATAGACAGGTGTGTCCCTTTCCAAATCATGTCAAATCAATTGAATTTTCCACAGGTGGACTCCAGTCAAAGTGTAATAATACCTTACAAGCACTTTACATAGTATATGGGGAATCTCATCAACCACCACCAGTGTGCAGCATCCACCTAGATGATGCAATGGCAGCCATAGTGCACCAGAACACCCAACACACTCTAGCTATTGGTGGAGAGGAGATTAGAGTGATGTAGCCAATTCAGGAATGGGGACTATTAGGAGGCCATGACTAATAAGGGCCAATGGGGGGAATTTGGCCAGAACACCAGGGTTACACCCCTGCTCTTTACAAGTAGTGCCCTGGGATTTTTAATGACCACAGAAAGTCAAGATCTCAGTTTAACATCTCATACAAAAGACAGTATAGTGTCCCCATTGGGGCATTAGGACCCACACAGACAACAGGGTGAGCATCCCCTGCTGGCCTCCCTAATACCACTTTCAGCATCAAACTTAGTTTTCCCCAGGAGGTCTCCCATCCAGGTACTGGCCAGGCTCAACCCTGCTTAGCTTTAGTGGGTAACCAGGCGAGAGCTGCAGGGTGATATGGCTGCTGACTGAAGATGTAGAAATATCTAGAAGATGATCCAGAGAAATGGGATGCACCTGAACTAAATTTCAAGTGTCATAGCAAAGGGTCTGTATATTTATGTCAATGTGATATTTCAGTTTTTTATTTTTTTTTTTTATCAAAAATCTGTTTTTTGGTCATTATGGGGCATGGAGTGTTGACTGATGTGAAAAAATAAATAAATAACTTAGAGCATTTTAGCAAAAGGCTGAACATAACAAAATGTGACAAAATGAAGGGGTCTGAATATTTTCTGAGTGCACTCTAAAGTATTTAAAGAGCCCCAGGAAGGGAATTTATTTTCTGAAATAGTTTTGTGTTCTCTCTGAAAATTTTTTGTGTAAGTCGTTAGTGTTCCCTCGCAATAATTTTAGTTTGCTTTCCCTCACAATGTTTTACTTTCCCTCACAAAAGTTTTGCGTTCCCTCGCATGTTTCAATAGTTTTCGTTCCCTCACTATAGTTTGCATTCCATTGCAATAGTTTGCGATCACTGGAAATAGTTTTGTGTTCCCTCGCAATTTGCAGAAGTTCCCTCACAGCAAGTTTTGCGTTCCATTTAAATAGTTTGCTTTCCCTTGCAATAGTTTGCATTCCATCTCATTAAGTTTTGTGTTCCCTCACAATAGTTTGTATTACTAGATGGCTTCATATTTTGGTTGGTTTGGCTGTTGTGTGCAAGGCCGTACTGCATTTTGAATCTTAATTCAGTCAGTCGTGCAGCCTTAATGGATACCGTACCGATGTCTGCAGGTGTCACAGCATTTTTTTGTCCATGTCTGTTTTTCTCACATCTGAAACGGGAGTTCATATAACATTCTAAACTGGAAAAAGAAACTTTTATAGACTTAAAATGTTATGATGCCTGGACTCTATCTACAGGGGTTTATTATACATTTGTTTGATATACAATGAGTGCTTTCTAGATAAACTTGATAGTTTCTAGATATTTCTACATAACTAGCTTGACTTGGTTTAGATAAAAAAAAATAATACATAAGATGTATTTTGCAGTTTTCTTATACTATTATTTCTGAACATCGGGGTTATTATAAATATTTAAGTTAAAAAAAAAAAAAATCTACATTTTGCCATATCGCCCATCCCTAATTTATACCTTGAGAGAGTATTCAAAGACATACAGCATTATAATTTTTTTGTCTGTCTAGTCTAATGTATAGTTGTGTGCTGGCTCCAGGCAGTAGTGCAGTTCGACATGTATGCAAGGCAGTAAGATTACACAACAATCTTTGTCACAGGTGAGCAAGAAAGTCATTAGAGCAATGGAAAATCCCAGCGGTTGTACCTAAACACAAAAGAATATAGCTTAAGGTATATCCGACATTGCACTCTGTTAACACTTTTGTTAGCGTGCTACTTATGAAAGATTTATCACACTAAATGATAGTTGATGGTGTTTTTGATAGTGTTTTTCTGAGGCGGTTTACCTGAGAGAGATAGCACTTTGCTTTACACAGTGGAAAACTCTGCCAGATTATTTGCCCCACTCTGTCTAGACTGAGGTAATGTTTGATTATAAACTTGATTGACGGCAACTGGGAGATTAAATCAAAGGGATTTGATTGAGAGTCTGGCATTGAAGTAATTAAATGGTTGAGGTCAAGGTTAAATGCTGATCATCTGCATGTGTTTTAAAAGCTTCCCTTTCTCACTGACCTGAAACAAGTTTTATAGTTTCCTCAATTGTAAACCTGGAAACGGTCTCGAGAACACTGTAAAAGACGAATCTTTGCCAGAACTATCTTTTCTGTCTGGAGAACAGAAGGGGTAAATTGATTATTAGTAGGCTCTAGATGATGGATGGATTCAAATTAAACATGTAAAAATGTAAATATATCTTATATATAACTGTGGCAAGTTCTTGAAGATGCTTGCAACAACCCACCTGCCAACAACCTTGAAAAACTGTGCACAAGTGTACCTAGGAGAATTGGTGCTTTGAATTGATAAATAAAAATTCAAAGCATTATTTTTGAAAACATCCTCACTATACATTTTTCACAACTGCATAAAACTTGTGCGATTACATTTTTTATTTAATTAATCGCAATTAATCACACACACACACACACACATTATATATATATATATATATATATATATATATATATATATATATATATATATATACTACTGGTCAAAAGTTTTGAAACACTTACTCATTCTTTATTATAATTTTTTCACATTTCAGAATAATAGTAAAGTCATCAAAACTATGGAATAACATAAATGGAACTATGGGAATTATATTGTGACTAAACAAAATCCAAAATAAATCAAAAGTGTGTTATATTTTAGCATCTTCAAAGCAGTCATCCTTTGCCTAGAATTTGCAGACATGTACTCTTGACATTTTCGCAACCAACTTCGAGGTATCTCCCTGGGATGCTTTTTAAACAGTATTAAAGGAGTTCCCATCTATGTTGGGCACTTATTGGCTGCTTTTCTTTATTATTTGGTCCAAGTAATAAATAATTTTTAAATTACATTTTAGTTTTATAATGAAATAAATGTATATGGTAGCACAATTATATTTTTGACTACAAAACTAATTTCAAACATTTAAGCATGCGCCTTCAGATCAAAAGATTTTTAAGATCATGAGAAACATTTCAGTCAAATGTTTCAAAACTTTTGACTGGTAGTGTGTGTATATATATATATAATTATATAATGTGGCAGGGTGAGCAAGAGACAGACATAGTGGGTGTGGGTCAAGTCTCGGAGAGGCATTTATTAGAAATAATAATAAACGTAAAAATGTCCAAAAGGGGTAATAATGTGTCCAAGGGGGAATAGTGTTCATAATAAAAGGGGAATCTGGCATCCTTGCGGTAAAACGGGGCTCCCTGAAAGGGCGGGGTAGTGTCCATAGGATAGCCCAGGCATGAGATGGGTCAGTCGGCCGCTCACGCTCCCCTCCAAAGTCCACGGCGCGAGGGGCGGTGGTGTCACTGGCGGCCTGTCTTCCCAGGCAAGCGTGAGGGGAATGCGGCCCGGCATCTGGCCCGTCGGTGGCAATGTGAGCTGTCCGAAGAGTGGGTCCGGCAGCACACCATCTCGTCCAGCTCGGAACCCTCCCAGCTCTGGTCCTGGGCGTGTGAGGATGCCAGTGTGTGCACACATGGAGAATTGAAGCCGGCTCCCCGAGAAGAGGTGTGCTTTGTGTTTTAAAGCCAGCGGTGATGAAGCATTATCCCCATCAGGTGTGCTTCATTCACTGCTGACTAAACAAGGTTTATTAATTATGCATCTCTTCTAACTCTCCCGCCCAACTCCCATCGTGAGTCTGGCTGAAGGGTGGCCCTAAGAGGCGGGGTGACGATGACGAGCCGGAGGGGTGGATCATTTCGCCACATCTCCCCCCCCCCCCCCAAGCGTCACCCTGTCGGCGGCACCTCCCATGCTCCTATCCAATCATGGAGTCCAGAGCCGGAGATGCACACCCTTTAGGTGCCCACATGGAAATGCTATTTCCTCAACCAGGCTCTACGGTCGGAGTGGACGTATGGGGGATACCTCTCCGGGCCAGCTCCTCCTCTCACTCGCACCCGGGTGGGAACAGAGAAAAAACACGAATTAATATGACAGCTTCAGCCAGTCACAGGGTAAATGCTTATTAAGTGCCACTTACCCTTTAATGCAGCTGGGAGGCTGTCCTCGTGTTTTCTCGGTCCCACTTCAGGCTTTCCATCTAACCGGCAAATGAGAGGAAGAGTGACATCACTGTTGGTGTCTCTGCCCACAAAAGTGCCCAAAATCTCCACCACTGTGCAGGGTGAGCAAGAGATAGACAGTGGGTGTGGCGTCAAGCCTCGGAGAGGCATATATTGGAAATAATAATAAACGTAAAAACGTCCAAAAGGTGTAATAAAGTGTCAAAGGGGGAATAGTGTTCATAATAAAGGGGGAATCTGGCATCCTTGCGGTGAAACGGAGCTCCATGAAAGGGCGGGGTAGTGTCCATAGGATAGCCCAGGCACGGGCTGGGTCAGTCGGCCATTCACGCTTCCCTCCAAAGTGCACGGCATGAGGGGCAGTGGTGTCACTGGCGGCCTGTCTTCCCAGGCCCGCAGCAAGCGTGAGGGGAAGGCGGCCCGGCATCTAGACTGTCGGCGGCAACGTGAGATGTTCACCTCTGGCGACTCATTAACGCGCCCGGGGGTCCGAGGAACGGGTCCGGCAGCACACCATTTCATCCAGCTCCGAACCCTCCCAGCTCTGGTCCTGGGCATGCGAGGATGCCAGTGTGTGCACACGTGGAGATTTGAAGCTGGCTCCCAGAGAAGAGGTGCACTTTGTGTTTTAAAGCCAGCGGTGATGAAGCATTATCCCCATCAGGTGTGCTTCATTCACCGCTGACTAAACGAGGCTTATTAATTATGCACCTCTTCTCGCTCTCCCACCCAACTCCTGTCATGAGCCTGGCTGAAGGGTGGCCCTAAGAGTCGGGGCGATGATGACGAGCCGGAGGGGCGGATCATTCCGCCACAATAATAATGAAAAAAATTATAAATAGGCCAATAATATAATACATATTATACCATGGGTCTGTTGAATGCTTGACTCTGATTGGTTAACAGACGTTCTAAGGTGTGCAATTATTTTTCCAGTAAATGCACGGCTGTGAAGTAGTTTCAGATCTTGACCGCGTAACGGTTCATCACTTCGCCAAATTATTTCAGTTATTTAAAAGAGCCCAACAGGCTACCACAGCAAAAGAACCAGTTAAAACAAAGACATTGATTAAGTACTTCATATAAGAATTACAACATCTATAATATCATAAATTTATATAAATTTAGGTTTAAAAGCATCCTCGCACTCCCTGTCTCTCTCTCTCTCTTTTGCTCTTGAATTGCTCACACATTCTCTCTCACACACACACACTCATAGAGACTTGAGTCGTGACAGAGCCGCACCCCTACGACTTGATCAATATAACAGTTTCTATATTATCCGAAATAACTTTTAATATGTGCAAGTGTTAATGTTTTTGACCCTAACCAGCATCCTATAGTGGAAGCACCCTCGTGCTCCCCCTCTCTTTAGCTCTCACACAAACTCTCACACATGGACACACACATACTCAGGAGCAAAGTCAGGGCACAGTTGTTTAGCAACAGAAAAGCTATATACAAGAATGGTGTCTTGCTTCTGCTGAGAAGTATTTAAACTTACATCTTGGCAATTTGGAGCAATGTAATTGCTGATAAGAGGCACATTAAACATAGGTAATCCAACACAGTTTCTCTCTCTCTCTCTCTCACTCACACACACACACACACGCACACAAACACACACATACCTGCACACACAATCACGCACATACACCACCTTGTTACGCCAATGTTGAAAAGCAGCACATCCTCCATTACTAGTTCTAAAGTGATGTTTTTGAACTAGCAACGAAGGCAAGATGCTGAATCCGTGGTGGAAGAAAGTAGTTCCACTCACAAGAGTTTAGGGACGAATACCAGAAAATGTCTTGATATAAAACCCTTAACGATGTCTTAAAGTGTGGTAATGTCTCGGTTATGTACGTAACCTCGGTTCCCTGAGACGAAGGGAACAAGACATTGCGTAGTTATGCACATTACGTAGAGACCTAATTGAAACCTCTCTACAATAACGCCAATATTCTAATATTGGCTATGGTATTTGAGCCTCGCCTGTTTTGGCACTAAACTGTCCACTATAAAAACAGGTGCACAAACACCATTCCTCAGAATTTCTGACTGAGAACAAGGAACACATCGCTCATGCCTGAGTCTCTGAGAACTCTGAGTCTTCTAGTGCAGCTAGCATTCGCAATGTCTCGTTCCCTTCATCTCAGGGAATCGAGGTTGCGTATGTAACTGAGACGTTCCCTTACGACTCCGTACACTTGACATTGTGTAGTTACACATATGGGGAACAGAATCCCATCACGCCGCACTACACGACATAACTTCCCAGAGAGAAAACATGTTGGCGCAGTCTTGTGGGACGGCGACTGACATGAGCATGCCGCAGTGAGTGATCCTCGTGATAGCCAGGAGGAGAGCATTTATAACGAATATATGAACTATTGTCGTATAGTATGAATGAACTCCTTATGAACCCAGTCAGGAAGGGAGTATATTTATAATTAAAGTGCCTGCAACTTTATGGTAAATTATAACGGCCTGACTGCAGGCGGTTGTGCAAATGATGGGGAGCCTGAACTTAAAGGGAAGGGCACAAGTATACATATATTTGGCTAATTCATAGCAAGTGCTCTAAACAGAGAGGACTGTGAAAAAAAAAGAGACGTTATGTCTAGGTTGTAAAACCTTGCGAATGTGTTTTGAGAGGACCACCCTGCTGCAAAACATATGTCCATGCCCATGAGGAGGCTATGCCTCTAGTTGAGTGTGCTTTAACACCAATTGGGCAAGTCTTACCCTGCGACTCATAAGCTGGGGTAATTGCATCGACAATCCAGTGAGAGAGCCTTTGCTTGGAGACGGACATTCCTTTTGTGCGTCCTCCATAGCATATAAAGAGCTGATCAGACAGTCTGAACTGGCAAGTATGCTCAACATATGCATGTAGTGTGCAGAGATGGGGAGGGTGGCAGTGTTTGAAGAAGGGGTATCTAGAGGATTGGGTAATTTGGACTTGTTTGTGGGAAAGTGGGGCAAATATTTGGCATTTTTGGAGGGCTCTCGGGGAGGGACAATGGAGAGAGAGATGTAGAGGTTATGTGTGTGATTTATTATATTTTATTAGTTATTTTATTTTTTAATATTTGTTTTTGTGTGTCTATGATTATGTGGGACCACTGGGATGTTCTTATGGGTAGGGTTGGGGATTGGGGGGTGGGTAGTATTAGAGGGGGTTAAGTATTGATTCTGTTTGTATATGCTCTTGCTTTTATGTGTTAATATAGGAATCAATAAAAAAACATTTAATGTAAAAAAAAAAACATATGCATGTATTGCCTGTACAGGTCATAACAATGTAATGATTGTTCCTCATCCGAATTAAATGGAGGAGGGAAGAAGGCCTGAAGGTGAACCACCTGTGCTTTGACGGGTGTGGTTAGGACCTTGGGTACATAACCTTTCCTGGGTTTGACTGTGGCTCTTGAAAGACCGGGGCCAAACTCCAGACATGAATTGTCGACTGATAGTGAATGCAGGTCACAGACCCGTTTTACTGAGGCCAGAGCCAACAGTAGTGCGGACTTAACGGAGAGCATGCGCAGTTCAACAGAGTCCAAAGGCTCGAAGGGAGGCCCTGCAAGAGCTTTTAGGACTTAAGTTAAGTCCCAAGTCGGGACTGTAGCCGGCCAAGGTTGGTTAAATCATCTTGCTCCATTAAGAAACTTTGATTAAATCATGCTTGCCTATAGAGGCACTGGCTTCATGTGCGTGATACACAGATATAGTTGCCACATACACTTTGAGCATTGACGGGGTGAGTCCTGCATCTAATCGCTCTTGAAGAAATATTAGAATTTCATGTATGGGGCAGTTTACTGGGTCCTTGCCATGTAAGAGACACCAATCAGTGAACACTTTCCATTTTAGCGCGTAGAGGCATCTCATGGACGGTGCTCCGGCTTGTAAAATGGGGTTCGCGCCCCGTTCAGAGGCCACACATGCAGGTTCCACAGCTCGGGCTGGGGATGCCAGATTGTGCCTCACGCCTGAGGGGAGATCCTTCCTCAGTGGTATTTCCCATAGTGAGCAAGCTGTACAGCATCTCTATCATTTCCGGAAACCATGGCTGGTTGGGTCCTCTCGGACTTTGCATATGACAGAGTGAATAAGGCATACGGGGGGAAACGTATATTTGCGTTTCGTTGGCCATTTGTGTGCCATTGCATCCATTCCCAGTGGGGCTTGGGACTTCGAATAACAGAGGGGACAGTGGGCATTTTCCACTGAGGCAAATAGATTGATTTCTGCTTTGCCGAATATTTCCCAAATCCTCAGTACAGTTTGAGGATGAAGTCTCCATTTGCCCAGTATCTCAACAGTGGCGGTGAATGAATTCTGCCTTGGCTGTTTATATATGCCACAACTGTCATGCTGTCTGAGCAAACCAGGACATGACAGCATGCTATTTTTGACTGAAAGCCTTTAAGGCTAGAATTACAGCCGATAGCTCTAAGCGGTTGATGTGTCACGCCCTCCTCGCACCTGTCCAGGTGCTGAAAGTCGGGCGTCCATCGCACACCGCCCCCCAACCTGTGTTGGAAGCATCCATGGTCACCCCTTTCCACCTGACAACTTGGGACTTTGGGACAGTGGGTATTCTCCACTGAGGCAAATAGATTGATTTCTGCTTTGCCAGATATTTCCCAAATCCTCAATACAGTTTGAGGGTGAAAACTCCTAAATTCCGCCTTGGCAGTTTATATATGCCACAGCCGTCATGTTGTCTGAGCGACCCAGGACATTACAGTTTGATATTTCTGATTGAAAAGCCTTTAAGGCTAGAAATACAGCTGATAGCTTTAGGCGCTGTGTGACAACTTGCCCCAGCACAACACCTCGCTGGTAAAATGCAGGAGCTGTCCGTAGTGCTAAAGCAGCTATACAGCGGCAGGATATAGTGATGCGCATGCGCCCTTGGTGCCAAGCATGTCGTGGCACACGACGCTTGAGCCAGCACTGAAGAGGTCTCATGTGTAAGAAACCTAATGGAATGATGCCGCCGTCACAAATCCCAATGCTTTCTGAAACAGTTTCAGTGGAAGTGTTCTCCCCTGTTTGAACTGAGGCGGACACTGCAGAATGGCTGAAGCAGTAAGTCTCTGTGCTGGCATAACAGAGCCTTTGATTGTGCCAGTAACAGCCAATCGTCAAGGTAGTTCAAGATGCACACGCCGCTCAGTTTAAGAGGGGCGAGAACCGAATCAGTGCGCTTTGTGAATGTGTGAGGAGCTAGAGACAGTCCAAAAGGCAGGACTTTGAATTGATACACCTTTCCCTCGAACGCAAATCTCAAAAACATCCTGTGATGTTATACAATTTGGATATGAAATTACACATCCTTCAGATCTATCGATGCAAACTAGTCGTGTGGGCGTTCATGCGATAAGATCCATTTCTGAGTATTCATTTTGAATGGGTGCTTTATAAGTGCGTGATATAAATGTCTCAGATCCAGGATTGACTGAAGCCCGCCGTCTTTCTTTGGAACAAGAAAATAACGGCTGTAAAACCCTTTTTGTGCTTGACAATTTGGCACAATCTCTAACATGTTTTTCATGATGAGACTGTGTATTTCGGCTCGTAACACTGGCGCGTCTTCGGATGAAACCGTGGAAGACAGAATGCCGTTGAAACGGGGTGGCCAGTGTGCAAAATTGGATCGTATAACCATGTTCGATCGTTTTTGCACCCATTCTGAAATACCTGTTAGGGCTCGCCACGCATCCGTTTAATGGGACAGAGAGCAATTTGATATGATGTGACACTCACTATAGGGAAGCGGTTGTGCATAATGTGTGTGCTTTGAAGAGGAAAAAGAGGCTCTTTATTGAGAATGTGTGAGCATCTCGTGCATTTGCAATGAATGCTGTATTCTTTTTTGCACTTATTGCATTTTTTATTGCATTTATTTGAGTGCAAGACACAAACAACATTTTGAACAATATTGTGAACAACAATATTCCTTTCCCGACAAACAATAGTGGGGAGATTGGGAACAGTGTTTTGTGTCTCCAATCGAGCTTTTTTTGGAGTAACCATGGACTTTCCGCTTCAATGGGTTGTGCCTGTCAGGAGTGCTTTTGCTGCGCATGCTGATATGCAGGTGCTGGTGAGGCAGCAGGTATGGGGCTTTTAGTTGGGCGCTGGCTCGAAACAGAGCGAGGGCGAACCGGCTGTGATATACTCTGTTTGGGCATAAAGTGTCTCATAGCCTGTGACTGCTAATGAATCGCAAAGTAACGCTCAGCAAACTTATTCACAGAGCCACCAAAGAGGCCGGCTGGAGACACTGGAGCATCCAACAGAGTGGCTTTTTCCTTATCACTCATTTCTGTGAGGGTCAGCCATATACGTCGATCCAGAACTGCCAGGTTGGCCATGGACTTGCCGATGGCCTGCGCAGTGACTTTCGTGGTATGCAGCGCTAAATCTGTAGTGGTGCGGAGCTCTTTGTATATCTCTGGATCGAAGCCGTGCTCATCCATTTGCCTGAGGAGCTTGGCTTGAAATTCCTGGTGCACCACCATTGTGTGGAGTGCTGATCCAGCTTGTTCTGCTGCTGAGTAAGCTTTTCCCGCCAGTGCGGACGTTTGTCGACATGGTTTGGAAGGATGTATGGAGTGTGATTTCTACGCTCTGTTACTCGCTGGGCAGAGGTGTGCCGCTTTAATAACCGTTTTCTTCCCCGTGATCCACATTAAAGAGGATGGCGTCACTGCGTGAGCGCGCCGTATAATGTCGTGCGCCAGGACTTGAATAGTTCGTTATGAACTTCGGGGAAGAATTTGCGGGATGCTGCCGTTTGACGGCGTCCGGACTGCTGGAACCATTCATCGAGGCGAGACTGTTCAGGTTCCCCTGGGGGAGACCACTCAGGGTGAAGCTTTTCGACCACCCTTGTAAGGACGCGGAGCATCTCCCTGTCAATGGCACATGCACGTCCCTCGCCCTCGCTGGGGGGAGGGGTGGCAGCATCATCTACTGACCACTCGCCTGATGCAGCAAGAGACATGAAATCATCATTATTATCCCCAGCGTCAAAACCGCTGCACGAGACGAGGCTGCCCGCTCTTTCAGAAGGTCGGAGCTCGTCTCGCACATAGCATATCAGAAAACATGCGCTTCTGAGAGACTGAGGGGCTCACGGGGCGTGTGCCGCCACAAGGACCACCTCAAAGTCATCCTGCTCGATCTCGCGACCCTGCCGTGCCTCCTTGTGTGAATCCTCGGGTGTCACAGAAGAGGCGGGTGGGAGGGCTTGTGAGGCTGAATCATCCCTCAGAACGAAGGTGATTCACGAGCGAAGCGTCTTGAGACTCATGCACTCACAGTGAGGGCAGTCTGTCTCCATGAGAGCTGACTCTGCGTGGGCGCAGCCCAAACAGCAAACGCAGTTCTCATGCTGATTTGACGGCGGGATGTGCCTCTCGCACAAGGAACACTTACGAAACGACATCTTTAAAAAGACGTGAACACATAAGTGACTCTTTTATATGTATAAATATATAAATTAATATATATTTATATTTATATCACACAGTATACAATATACCATATACAATTGCTTTGTAAGGATACACAAACCCTGCCGAAGCGCTGCGGAGAATCAGGATGCTGAGGCCCGTTCACCCGCGAAGCATCAATCGGCGAGGCGGTGTGATGTTCACCAGAACACTACAGGGGAGTGGAAAGTTTTTCCGCGAAGATTCCACCCACTGACTCGTATATATATCGACGGTGAAGGTAGAAGGCTTCTAGACAAGAGATGATCGCTGCCTTGAAGGAAGAAATTCTGAGGAATGGTGTTTGTGCACCCGTTTTTATAGCGGACAGTTTCGCGCCAAAACAGGCGGGGCTCAAACACCATAGCCAATATTAGAATATTGGTGTTATTTTAGAGAGGTTTCAACTAGGTCGTGTATGAAGGCACTCCCATATGCGTAACTACGCAATGTCAAGTGTACTGAGTTGTAAGGGAACCATGGTATAAGTGGAACAATTGACTCCGGCCCATTAAATTATTGAAAAATAATGCACACCTGAAATCCTCAAACCTGCCCGTCTGGCAGCAACAATCATGCCATGGTCGAAATCATCAAGGTCAAATTTTTTCCCCATTCTGACTGATGATGTTAACATTAACTGAAGATCCTGACCTGTATCTTAATGACCCCCAGATCATCACTGATCCTCCACCATATTTCACAGTGAGTGTGAGACACTGTGGCTTGAAGGCCTCACTAGGTCTCCATTTAACCATTAGATGACCAGGTGGAGGATTGGTGATGATCTGGGGGTGCTTCAGCAAGGCTGGAATCAGGCAGATTTGTCTTTGTGAAGGGCGCATGAATCAAGCCATGTACAAGGTTATCCTGGAAGAAAACTTGCTTCCTTTTGCTCTGACAATGTTTCCCAACTCTGAGGATTGGTTTTTCCAGCAGGACAATGCTCCATGCCACACAGCCTGGTCAATCAAGGTGTGGATTGAGGACCACTGGATCAAGACCCTGTCTTGGCCAGCCCAATCTCCAGACCTTAACCCCATTGAAAACTTCTGGAATGTGATCAAGAGGAAGATGGATGGCCACAAGCCATCAAACAAAGCCGAGCTGCTTGAATTTTTGTGCCAGGAGTGGCATAAAGTCACCCAACAGCACTGTGGAAGACTGGTAGAGAGCATGCCAAGATGCATGAAAGCTGTGATTGAAAATCAGGGTTATTCCACCAAATAATGATTTCTGAACTCTTTCTAAGTTAAAACATTAGTATTGTGTTGTTTAAAATGAATATGAACTTGTTTTCTTGCATTATTTGAGGTCTAAAACACTGCATCTTTTGTGTTATTTTGAACAGTTGTCATTTTCTGCAAATAAATGCTCTAAATGACAATATTTTTATTTGGAATTTGGGAGAAATGTTGTCATTACTTTATAGAATAAAACAAAAATGTAAATTTTACTTACATATACCTATAAATGGCAAATCCAGAGAAATTGGTAATTTTGCAGTGGTCTCTTATTTTTTTCCAGAGCTCGGTGAATATATATATATATTCACAAGTGCTGTCAATTAAAATTTTTAATCGTGATTAATCGCATCATTTTATGTAGTTAATTCTGATTAATCAGATTTTGAAAGTGCTGAAATTTGACACTATATATACTTATTTTCTTACCAAAATCCATTTATTTCCATCTTAGGAAAGAAAACAAAATAATATGTAACAATATAATACTTTATTAACATTTTCCAAATAAAACCTTTTAAAGGAAATGCACTAAAACAGCACCAATTCAAGTAACATTAAACATTTCCAAAAGTGTAAGTGGGAGGTTGACTTATTGAAAGAACTAGTTTCCCTATAGGTTGCATATTCATTGCAATGGCCATTAAATCTATTTAACTTTCATCCTCCACAATATTAATTTGCCTGTATATATTGTTGCTATCAACTTTGTTACAGCAATCGTGAAGCTGCGTTCATGTTTCGCGTCAGGCCATCAGGCCATCAGCGCTGCTTTACACTCACCATGAAAAGCGCTTCCAGACAAAAATGTCTCTTTCTGCATTTTGGTGATAGTTATGACTTGACTTGCTTCTGTGGTAATTAAAATGTGGCTTACAAGTCCCATCTGGGCTTGTTTTGTATATTAAATAGTGCTAAGAGCTCCTTTCGCCATCATTTTATCACTGACAGGAAAGCACTGTCAGAGATTCTTTTATTTATTGAGATAATAACCTCCGCGGCTCTATCATAGGAGAATATTACGACAGTTCCACCCATAGAATGTCAATGGGACCGCTGTGTTATGCTAAGCTTGTAGGCTCATCTTGGTAGAAGGGTTCTGGCGCTGCGTCTGTTTGTGAAGTGTGCGTAAGTGTAATGACTCCGGGTAGACACATTACAAATGTTCCGCCCTTCACACAAGTGTTTATGCTGTATTAACTTTTTAACTCCACTTTCACATTCTTATTTGTTTTTGGTGATTTACATTCTTTGTGAATATTATCACCTACTGGGCAGGGAGGAGAATTTATAGTAAAAAAAGGACTTAAATATAGATCTGTTTCTCGCCCATGCCTATCATATCACTTCTGAAGATATAGATTTAACCACAGAAGTCTTATGGATTACTTTCATGCTGACTTTGTCCTTTTGGGGCAAAATTTTGGTCAACATTCACTTGCATTGTATGGATCTACATGAATGGATTATTCATTTAAAAATCTTCGTTGTGTTTTGCAGAAGAGAGAAAGTCATACTTATCTGGGATAGCATGAGGGTGAGTAAATTTGAGAGAATTTTCATTTTTGGGTGAACTATCCCTTTAAATATAAACACAATTCGAATTTTAAAGTTACCAGATTTTTAAATTGATGTTGTTTCTTTAGTCCACAAGAGGGCCCAACGAATAAATAAAAGTCAAACAACATGTTTAATTGTTACAAAGAGCATTCCTGGCTGTAAAAAAAAAAAAAAATGAATTGCATGAAATGAAACCCCCTGTCTTCATAAATATATATATATTTGGAGAAGGCATGATATTTATTATTATAGTAATGATCAAAACATCCATTATTGATGTATTTTGTGGTCCATTTTACGTTGGCTCGTCGACAAGTCTAATCCCAAATTGTACCCCTCTAAGCGTCATTGAAAAGCCCCATCTGAGAAACATGGGCGTTTAAATGACATATAGTTATTTATTTTGCAGAAACACACACAAACACTGCCATCTGTGCCACCTAAATGAGTGTTGTCTGAGATGAAATGTTAGCGAAGGCTCTCCATCCATTTAAATCTAGAGCAAATCCATATTTCCAACTCTCTCATAGTGGTGATATTTGTGGAGTTCCTTAAGGAAACATAGCGCTTTCAACACCTGCTTCAAAGCACTGCAAGACGGTCCTCTGCACACCAACAGGCAAATTACAGTTTAGCATTAGTTTCCACTACGGTTGCCTTTTCCCTCCTTTTCCCCTACTCTTCCTAATGCAGAACAGAGTGAAAACATGCTCAGAGGTGAACCGTCTGATAATAATGTATCATTTGAAGGGGAAACAACGAACATGCTCCAACAACTAAATCTGATTTATATTCTGAAGGAAAGTATTTCATGCTGACAGAAGATTGTAAGGTGGCCCAAGATGAGAACTTTAAAATGCTTAACCTTTACTGGTTCATGTGTTTTTGTGTTTACTACCAATCATAGATTGATCTTTATACATTATGTGTGTATTTATGCAATCACCCGCCATGGAAACGGTATTTATCTCTCTTTCCCAGACTCTAGTTTTCAACCAATACTGCTTCCATGCCACTAGGGGGGAGGCCATAAGCATGGTTGGAGCATTTGAAAGAGCATTTGAAACTGTTTGGTGCGTGAACTGGGTTATTTACACATTGGAAAGGACCAGACAGTGTTTAATGTTTGTGGAGTTTTAAATTCATCCTCACTGAAATCATGCAGCCGTATTGCTTTGTTTTTGTTTATTCATTTGCACTCAAATGTTAGTTTTTAGAGTGCACATGCTGATCAGGGAATCTCTTTATTTAGTACCAAGAGATATCAGATATGACAGATATATAACATTTCTGAAGTCTGGAAAGAAGAAATAGGCTTTTTTTTTTTTTTTGGCGAAGCAGACGGGATCCAGACAAATAACAATCCCCTATCATTGAAGATAACATCACAGACGTTCAAGAGATGAAATGCTGATGAACTTTGCTGTCAAATCTGTGAGAGCAGCAATAGAAAACGCTAGCATATGGGAAGGATATTTATGTTTATAATTGTCTTTTATCTCTGTGATTTAAGAGCGTGGCCTTGTTTTTGTCATAAATCAAGTAGGCAACTACAAACACCTGATGGTTCTCCGAATATATTACTCACCATGATGTCTTCAGTCTTACTTGAAGTCTTGTCAGTTTTCCATCTTTTCCGTTCTAGCCGTAAATATGATTCTTTTGCTGTTTTTTTGGCTGTTTTTTCCAGTGTCCGTAAATCGGTGCCAAACCCTGTGCCAGACTTAACATTTCATGAAGCAATCATGAGCTTAAGCCAAAGTAATTATTTCACTTAATTTTCAGAACATTTTTCAAGGCAAGGAAAACAGACTCTTGAATGTTGTTGTTAGACATTTGAATCAGTAGTTCAAATATGCAGATTATTATATTAGCGCTCTTAGATGTTGCTCCCTGACTAGGGAGTGATAAAATTCGAGTTGAGTTATTGAGTTGAGAATGCACAAACCATATGTACATTCTCTATGTCCATATGACTCTTGATACAGTGCTGTTAATCTTTTGTAGGCGGTGCCAGGGCTAGTTTACTACTTTTTACTACAGTGAAAATATTTCAGGGTAGGTTATATTTTTGAAGGTTAGGATTAGGTTACAGTAGGTAGGGTTAGGTTAGAGTTTGGGCTTATAAATTAAACAAAAAAACTAAAAATCAGGACATATTATTACACAATACCATAAACGTGGACAATGTAATGATATTCTTGATAAAACAAAAAGTTAAAAAAAAAAAAAAAATGTGCGAGTTTTGAACAACAGAATGATTTGCAGAAGGTGTGACTTGATTGGACTGACCACATGTGAATGCGTTAAAGGGATAGTTCACCCAAAAATGAAAATTCTCTCATAATTTTTAGAAGAAAAGTTCAGCTCTGTTTGTCCATTCAATGCAAGTGAATAGTGGCTAGGACTTTGAAGCGCCAAAAAGCACATAAATGCAGCATAAAAGCAACCTATCCGACTCCAGTGGTTAAATCCATGTCTTCAGAATAAGTCCTTTTTTACTATAAATTCTCCTCCCTGCCCAGTAGGTGGCGATATGCACACAGAATGTGAATTGCCAGAAACAAAAGAAGAGAATGGAGAAGAGATCTTTTTCTTACACCTATCATATCGCTTCTGAAGATATGGATTTAACAGCTGGAGTCTTATAGATTTACTTGTATGCTGCCTTTATGCTTTTTTGAGCTTCACTTGCATTGAATGGACCTACAGAGCTGAGATATTCTTCTAAAAAATTTTGTTTGTGTCTGCAGAAGAATTAAAGTCATAATCATTTGGGATGGCATGAGGGTGAGTAAATGAGAGACTTTTAATTTTTAATATCCCTTTAAATGGACACACTGGGGTACATGCCCCCCTCAGTTTAAATGAACCTGACGGTTCTGCATTAACACAATATGACATCAGTTTTTGAAAGTTCTGATGTCATGTACTGCACATTTTTAAGATGAAAAACAGCAAAATAATGCAGATGTTGCTCAGTGAATTTTCATGAACTTTCTCTCCCTTGCCGATCTTTCTGAATAAAGCTCGTTGAACGTGATTTCCAATATCCTGCGTGTTTTGGAGAGGTGCAGAGTGACGCAACGGCCTGTCTGATGTGTTCAGGATGTGAAGGGGATTTACGAGACCTTGCAGTTCGTCCTCGGGCTTCGGCCCTCCCCTCCTGTATATTTTTCCCCTCATAGACACTCATAGTAATGACACAATGGAATCACTTCTCCTCTATCGGCCTGAGAACAAATCCTGAGTGAGCTTTGCACACTTCTGTACACTTTCCATGGCCGAATGAGGTTTCTTTGCCAAGTTTTTTGTTATTAAAGAGAAGGGAAAGACTCCAGAGGATGTGTAAAAGTGTCCAGTTACACACTGAACTGTGTTTCTCATGTAGGAAAAGCGAGTTTGAATCTGGCTAGCAACTTTTGCCCTTTCCTTCTTCACCCTGACATCTCTTACCATTCTTTTATCAATAAAAGTATGATATCTAACCCTAGGGAAAGCTTTGCAGAATTCATACACCCATCATTTGCAAATTCCACACATTCTCCCGCCCAGACTTTGGTGATGTAAGCGAGTGCAGATTGACAGGTTGCTTTTCAGCAAGGCCATTATGGTGCACGTGTTATAAAAGCATGCATTTGGGACAGACTTCAAGACTTCAATATGCTGATGTATTCTTGTATATTATGTTTACCATACATGCATTTTACAATAATAATAAAAAAAAAGTCATGCCATTGGTAGGGAATAGGAACACACTTTAAAGTCACACTTGGATATTTGTTTTTGTTAAATAATTTTAAATAACACACACAGACAATAAAACATTACAAAATTAAATCAAGAACCTCTGAAATACAAAGGGCATATACCTGTATAACAACAACAATAAAACCCCATCTTTTTAAATATTTAGAGAACAATTAAACATGATTCTCACACCTGGATGGTTACATAACACAAATGTATAGAAAGGAGTCCCAAACACAGAAGTAGCTCACAAAAATCATTATATTTATTTACACAACCGCACTTCTTCAGGTGTATATATATATATATATATATATTGCCGGTAGACCGAACACTGATATTTAAATAATATTATGAATTTTGCCAGCTACAGTGCAGGGAAAAGCATTAATTCTCTCCTGTCTTAATATTTTAGAGACAATAATTCTAAAAAACAGACCTTGTATATCTGAAATAATTGTAAACAGAATAATCCAGACATATGTTAAATTTCTTCTGGAGCATGTTCAGAAAAGTACTCATTACAATTGTATTTATGATTTCATTTTGACTAATAATTTTCCATCTGTCGTAAAGTGATTTTAAGTCACTGCGAAAGGGGCCGGTGGAAGAAGGTGGAGTAAAAATCCATACTAAAAAGGATTTAGTATGAATTTTTCACCACTTTGTTATTTTGATAATATTTTCATTTTGTTTGAAGTGTAATTTGAATTTAGAAATATTTTTGCTTTAATTGTTTTTTGTTTCAATACATTTAATTTTTTAAATCAATGACGACCGGCAGAAGTGAAGTGCGTGTCGATACAAACACTGTTAATACTAGCCAGGATTTGTGTGTCAGTAGATGAAAATTATTAATAAAACTTACATTCTCTGTAATTTACTACATTCATATGAACCATATTTTCTGTGTGTATAAAAGGAGTGTGTCCCATTTAATGCACAAAATAATGTAAATCCATATTTCTTTTCCTCTAATTCATGTCTTTTTTTTTTTATATCGCTGGTGCGTGTGATTTCACCAATCCACTTGCCTAGATGCTTGCTTGCATGAAAATAACAAAACTTCATGGCCATGCCCATTGACTTTGCGCTTATGACTGAAGGCATTACGTTGCGCTTATCGCTTGCACTCTTAAAATAGGGCCCTACATGTAAAGATTTAGTAGAGGCCCTAAAAAAATCATCATTGCTCACCAAATTTGTTTAAAAGTAAACAATAATAAATAATTGATCTCATTACTGAAACACACCCAACAAAATTCGGACATTTTTTTATTTATTTTTTTATGTTTCAGATTAATCTAAATAGTTTTTAAATAACTACATGGCTAATGATTGATCTTAAATATTCTGAAGACATGGATCTAAGCATAAATTATCTGATTTGGCATTAATAATTGTCAAAATTTTCAAAAACTGAAAACTGAAAAAGATATTAAGCAAACCGGTAGGGTGTGTCTGCGTATATGTGTGTGTGTGTATGTAGACCACTGCAAAATTATCAGTTTCTCTGGATTTGCAATTTATAGGTATGTGTTTGAGTAAAATTTACGTTTTTGTTTTATTCTATAAAATACTGACAATATTTCTCCCAAATTCCAAATAAAAATATTGTCATTTAGAGCATTTATTTGCAGAACTGGTCAAAATAATGAAAAAGATGCAGTGTTTTCAGACCTCGAATGATGCAAAGAAAACAAGTTCATATTCATTTATAAACAACACAATACTAATGTTTTAACTTAGGAAGATTTCATAAATCAATATTTGGTGGAATAACTCTGATTTTCAATCACAGCTTTCATGCATCTTGGCATGCTCTCTACCAGTCTTTCACACTGCTGTTGGGTGGCTTTATGCCACTCCTGGCACAAAAATTCAAGCAGCTCGGCTTTGTTTGATGGCTTATGGCCATCCATCTTCCTCTTGATCACATTCCAGAGGTTTTCAGTGGGGTTCAGGTCTGGAGATTGGGCTGGCCATGACAGGGTCTTAATCCAGTGGTCCTCCATCCACACCTTGATTGACCAGGCTGTGTGGCATGGAGCATTGTCCTGCTGGAAAAACCAATCCTCAGAGTTGGGGAACATTGTCAGAGCAGAAGGAAGCAAGTTTTCTTCCAGGATAACTTTGTATGTGGCTTGATTCATGCATCCTTCACAAAGACGAATCTGCCTGATTCCAGCCTTACTGAAGCACCCCCAGATCATCACCAATGGAATCAGGCAGATTTGTCTTTGTGAAGGATGCATGAATCAAGCCACGTACAAAGTTATCCTGGAAGAAAACTTGCTTCCTTCTGCTCTGACAATAGCAGACACTAATAGCATAATCACATTGAGAAACCTTTAACTACAACTTTCATATTTGTAATAAAAATATATTCTAATAGATTTGCCCAAATAGATTTAATATGAATTTATACAAGTTACCAGTTAGTGTTACGGCAGTAGAAAAAAAGAGAGAGAAAAACACCCATTTTAGTAAGGATGATGTTTATTTGTCTCTTCTTTTCCTTGTCAGTGCTGTTTATAATGTCGGGGCTGTCTTGCAGTTTGAGAGGTTTGACTTCCTCCATTTGGAGCTTTATACAAGAATGTTCTCTGTAGAATTTAAATGGGTCACATAAGTTTTTTGGTCTCCGCTGCAATATTGAGTGAAGCCTAACTGAATAACACAAGTTTTGCTCTGCTGTGTCCCAGAGCTCTGGCAATCTTATCTCTGGAGCGCACTGTGCACTGCGTCACTTCGCGCAAAAGTATGCTTCATTTGCCCCTCACAGATGCTTGTGTAAGTTATGAGAGGCATATTTAGTGCTTATAAAGCACTAAACGCAAGATTAATACAATTAATACACATACAGTTTCGGTTCAGTGCGCATTAACAAGACTTGCACAATTTAGTTACCTCACGTGGGATTAGAATTAATGTTTCTTTTTACTTTTTGATCAACAACTCAGTGTAAATAACAGAAAGGATACTGAAAAAAGCAATAATTCGATGAAAATGGATTGCGTGGATCTCATCTTTAGACACACGTTACATGGAAAAAGTCAAACCAAACATATACTATCACAATTTGTGCGTGTACAAAGGCTTATTGTACATAGTTCTTAGTAGTCTTGCAACACCTTCATAGAAATCCAACAGTTGCGTTACACTGGTCTGTAGAGACATATGTGGTGAACGGAGAATGTGTTGAAAACACTCAATGGAAAAGTTGAACAAAAATCAGAGCTGACCTTGTTAAATGCAATGTACTTTAAATGTAACTATGGCATTTTCATGACTCAATTTAAGCGATGGTGACTTCCGTGACTTCCGGACCCATTGCAGATAAATAAGGTACATTTTTGTTAGCGTGCATGCTCATGCGACACAGCACGCAGTGAAACGATCTTGGTGCTGAACAACTTCTTCGCCACTACACAACTCAATCACTGGGGAATTTACTAGCCACTGGCAACAGACATTTTCTAGTTGCTGAGGGCAAAATTTAGTCACACATATGAGGGGTTTAATCAGATTGTAAATGGTTGTATTATTTCAGTAATATGAAGTTGCGGTATTGGGAATCATTTATAGTTAAAAACTCAAACGTAGACTCTCTATAATTGATCAAACAACCTCTTACAATATTAAAACTCTTGAATTAGCACAGAAAATGTGAAAATATTCTGTGTGGGCCTACTTATGAGAAAAATCCCTATAGCTGCTATCAGATGAATCAGAATAGGGTTAAATATGGATTTTGTATAATACAAAAGTATGCTGTCATACATGGATGATTATTGAGTTAGGAAGTTAATCCGTTTTTATGTTCGTACAATTTTTTGGCATTCCTGCTGAGACGACCGACACTTCATGTCAAAGAATGCTGGACCATTGCCATCTCCACATCACTCAACGTTTCCACTCATGGTATCCATTTAAAGCTGCTTTTTTAATGTGATCTCTGTTAGATATGAAAACACTCTCTGTTTTCAAATCTAACCGAGTACCCAGTTCATGTATCAAGCCCTGACAGTTTGAAAGGGAGTGTGCCTGTGTGTAAGGGGGTTTGGGGAAGGAGGGGTGCAGTTCATCCATCTTTTTCTTACTTTCTTCGTTCAGGCCTGTCTTGGTAAGGCAGCATGGCTGTCACCAGGTTGTGTGTGTTTGTGTGTGCGGCCAGGGGGTCTCGGGTGGAGCGGTCAGTGGAGGTATGACCCCAGCTGCATATTAAACTACTCAGATATGAGACAGGAGCGGGGGTCACACACATGTGCTGGATGTTGTTTGCCCTTGACTGGGGTACTTAAACCACTCACAGCTGTTGATCTGCTTTGGTTAGGATAGGGGGTGGCGGCACATGTGATCAAGAAATAAACTTTCGAAAGAGGTGAGAAATTGAGAGAGACAATGGCTGTGATTGGAATGGAATAGTAGTTTACTAACTGAATGCTGTGAAGTATACACTGTTTTTTAAAAACAGTAGTATGCAACATTTTTGTCACCAGTGTTGTGTGTAATCTGATTACAAATTGGATTACAAAGTAATTAGTTACTGTAATATAATTACTTTTAGGCAAAAAGAAAGGTACCACATTACATTCTAAACTATTTACTGACCTTCAATTAAATTAATTACTTTTAAGTACATGACTTGGGTTTCACATATTTCTAAAATATCATTTATATACAAGACATATAAAACATTAATTCTGTTTATATGTACTAGGGATGTCAAAAGTACTGGTACTTTGGTACCATGTCCATACTAAAATAAAAAAGATGTCAAGATACCAGTGTTTCTGTAGTACTAGTTTCTGTAGTACCGAGCACTGACTCAATTTGATACTTGCGTACTGTCTGACTGACACAAGACTGCTTTCAAATGCTCACACATGAATTTTACACACAATTAATTTAATTAAAATTGTGATAGGTCCTAGTGTGATTATTAAACCGCAAAAGGATGTGATTTAATTAAGTAAAAATACAGTCGATTTAATTAAATAAATATACTGTCTACATGTGCTGCATGCTTTTACAGTGAATGTGTGAAGTAGGTCATATGCTAAAATCACCGCATTAAGAGAATCACATGCTCTGTACATTGAGGTAGATGACAGAACTGAGCGCTTATTCATTGTAAAGTGCGTAGTGCCTGCAGACTATGTTTATATGATTAAATCACAGCATTTTCTGCTTTAATAATTACACTGAACCAGGGCTACTCAACTTCAGAAAGGTCAGGGGCAGCAAAGTTGGATCCCTGTACCCTCGAGGACCACACTTTTACTTTTTATGTTTATATACAGTATACTGTATATATATACTTAAAAAGAAATATATATATATGTATATATATATATATATATATATATATATATATATATATATATATACGATCAGTCACAACATTAAAACCACCTGCCTAATATTGTGTAGGTCCTTCTCATGCCGCCAAAACAGCGCCAACCCATATAGAATAGCATTCTGAGATTATATTCTTCTCAACACAGTTGTACAGAGCGGTTATCTGAGTTACCGTAGACTTTGTCAGTTCGAACCAGTCTGGCCATTCTCTGTTGACCTCTCTCATTGACAAGGCATTTCTGTCCACAGAACTGCCGCTCACTAGATGGTTTTTTGTTTTTGGCTGCATTTGGAGTAAATTCTAGAGACTGTTGTGTGTGAAAATCCCAGGAGATCAGCAGTTACAGAAATACTCAAACCAGCCCGTCTGGCACCAACAAATTTTTATCCCTCAACAATAAACCTCATCTAGTGAAATTAGATGTATACACTCACCCACCACATTATTAGGTACAACTGTACACCTACTTATTCAAGTGATTATCTAATCAGCAAATTGTGTGGCAGCAGTTCATAAAATCATGCATATACGGGTCAGGAGCTTCAGTTAATGTTCACATCAACCATCAGAATGGGGAAAAAATGTGATCTCAGTGATTTGAACCGTGGCATGATTGTTGGTGCCAGATGGGCTGGTTTGAGTATTTTTGTAACTGCTGATCTCCTGGAATTTTCACACACAACAGTCTCTAGAGTTTATTCAGAATGGTCCCAAAAATAAAAAAACCTAGTGAGCAGCAGGTCTGTGGATGGAAATGCCTTGTTGATGAGAGAGGTCAACAGAGAATGGCCAGACTGGTTTGAACTGTTGGCGCTGTTTTGGCAGCACCAGGGGGACCTGCACAATATTAGGCTGGTGGTTTTAATGTTGTGGCTGATCGGTGTGTGTGTGTGTGTGTATGTGTATATATATATATATATATATATATATATATATATATATATATATATATATATATATACACAGTTGAAGTCAGAAGTATACATACACCTTAGCCAAATACATTTAAACTCAGTTTTCACAATTTCTGACATTTAATCGTATAAAACATTCCCTGTCTAAGGTCAGTTAGGATCACTATTTTAAGAATGTGAAATATCACAATAATAGTAGAGAAAATGATTTATTTCAGCTTTTATTTCTTTCATCACATTCCCAGTGGGTCAGAAGTTTACATACACTTTATTAGTATCTGGTAGCATTGCCTTTAAATTGTTTAACTTGGGTCAAACATTTTGCATAGCCTTCCACAAGCTTCTCACAATAAGTTGCTGGAATTTTGGCCCATTCCTCCAGACAGAACTGGTGTTACTGAGTCAGGTTTGTAGGCCTTCTTGCTCACACACGCTTTTTCAGTTCTGACCACAAATTTTCTATCTGACTGAGGTCAGGGCTTTGTGATGGCCACTCCAATACCTTGACTTTGTTGTCCTTAAGCCATTTTGCCACAACTTTGGAGGTATGCTTGGGGTCATTGTCCATTTGGAAGACCCATTTTCGACCAAGCTTTAACTTCCTGGCTGATGTCTTGAGATGTTGCTTCAATATATCCACATAATTTTCCTTCCTCATGAAGCCATCTATTTTGTGAAGTGCACCAGTTCCTCCTGCAGCAAAGCACCCCCACAACATGATGCAGCCACCCCATGCTTCATCTCAGTGCCTTTATGACTGATGATATACCCTAAGAATGTTGTATGGGTAATGTGGAACTCACACTTCTCTGCTTTCACGTAGAGTTGGTGTTTCAGAAGGCGGGAGAGGACCATTTTAACGTCTTTGATGTGTTGTGCTTTATCTTGGGAGTATATAAGTATGTCGTCAATGTAGGTGATGACACATCTGTTGAGGAGGTCTCTGAAGATCTCATGACTGGAACACAGCTGGTGCGTTGGCCAGGCCATAAGGCATCACCTGGTATTCATAGTGACCCCTAGTGGTGATAAATGCGGTTTTACACTCTTCTCTCTCTCTATTACGAATCAAGTTGTATGCACTTCTCAATCCAGTTTTGTGTAGATGCGTGCTTCACGTAGTTGTTCTAGGGCAGACGGAACAAGAGGGAGTGGGTACCTGTACTTGATAGTCACTGTGTTCAATCCATGGTAGTCAATGCATGGGCGGAGCCCTCCATCTTTCTTTTCAACAAAGATGAATCCTGCTGCAGCTGGTGAGGTGGAAGGACGAATGAACCCTGAAGCTAAAGCCTCTTCAACGTAAGTCTCCATGGCCATGGTTTCAGGTCTTGACAATGGATAGGCTTTGCTCCTAGGAGGTGCCATGTTGGGTACTAACTCAACAGCGCAGTCTCATGGACGATGAGGGGGTAATTGTTTAGCCTTGATTTTGCTGAATACCTCGGAGAATTCAGAATATTCCCTCGGGACCTGGACTTGAGCTTGGTTCTCAGGACTTTCGACGCTGGTAGTCAAACATGGCATGGTGACTGTGACATGAAGACAATTAGACTGACAATAATCTGACCATTGTTTTAACTCACCCTGGTTCCAGGAGATGATGGGATCATGGATCATGGGCATGGGTGACCCAGGATGAGATGATACTTGGGTGAGTCGATGACATAGAGAGATATGATCTCTGTGTGAAACAATCCAACCCTTAGTGTCACTGGAACAGTTTAGTGAGTGATGCCTGTGCCTATAGATGCATTATTCACAGCAGTAATGTTAATGGTGGGTATACAAGGTACTGTAGGGATATGGAGTTCTTGTACTAGACCTTGTTGAATTAAATTCACAGCAGCCCCTGTGTCGACGAGTGCAGAAACAGATGTCAGTTTATCATCAAAGGAGAGCTCAATGGGAAGAGAGAAACTGTGGTGTGTGGGAGATGAAATGTTCATGGTACTCACAATAGTTCTGGAGTATTGATATTTCTTGCCTTTGTGAGGGCATGTGGAGTTTCGCTGATTCCTTTCACCACAGTAATAACACAGTCGCTCCTGATGATGACGATCACGTTCTTCATCAGAAACTCTGGTATAGGTGATCTGCATTGGTTCAGGAGCTTCGGGGCATGCCTGAACTTGACTATGGACTGATGGTTGTGACTTGGAGCTAATCTTTGAGCATGGTGAATTGCGCAGTAAATTATCAATCCTTACTGCCAACAAAATGAATTCAGTGAGTGTTGAATCCTCACCCTTACATGCGAGTTCGGCCTGCAGATTGTAGTTCAGTCCCTCTCTGAACACATTCTTGAGTGCAATCTCATTCCATCCACTCTGGGCTGCTAATGTCCTAAAGTGTATGTTAAAGTCAGCTGCAAAATGTGAACCCTGGCGTACATGAAGCAGCTGAACAGAGACATCTTTACCTCCCTCTGGGTATTCAAACACTTCATGGATCTGGGAAGCGAAGTAATCAAATGACGTTTGAAGCTGATTATCACTCTCCCAAACTGCTGAGGCCCAGTCTAGTGCTTTACCGGTAAGTAATGTCATCATAAATGCACATTTCTTGGACTCCTGACTGAATGACTCTTGTTGATTGGAGAAATATACTTTACATTGATGTAAAAATCCCTCACATTTCTCTGGCGAGCCATCAAACTTATCAGGAAGAACGAATCTTACCGGTGTAGCTTGTGGAGAATGAAGAAAACGGATATAGCGGGTGATGTTCTCATTTTCAGCTCTTAGGTGGTTCAGTTGTTCATGGAAACATTTGAGCAGTTCGCTCTGGTGAGCAAATGCAGCCTGGAGCTGAGAAACTTCTGTTGGATTCATTAGTGGTGAAGTATTCTCTAAGGGACTCGACATGGAGGCGAAGGTAGAATCCATATGCAAGAAGTTTATTACAGTCAGCAAACAAATCCAAGACACAAGGCAGAGACGTAATCATTGAAGCATGGAAAGTAGTCGTTACACAGGTAATCAGTCCAACCAGGCAAACAGAGCAAAACAGTAATCCAAAATCGGTAATCCAGTAAAGCAGGCACAATGGTGATAACAAGTAGACAATGAAACAGACAATGAGAATAATGCTTGGTAAGGTAGTGAAACTGGCAATACTTCGCAAAGTCACAATGGAGAAGCATGGCTATTTATATAGTACAAACAGGAAGTCACCATAGAAGAAACGGTATAGTGTCAGTATTCAGAAGAGGGCTCCCTCTGTTGGTCGGCTGAAGGGATACCAGCCTCATTCGTTACACAAACTGTAGTCTGGCTTTTTTATGGCGGTTTTGGAGCAGTGGATTCTTCCTTGCTGAGCAGCCTTTCAGGTTATTTTGATATAGGACTCGTTTTACTGTGGATATAGATACTTGTCTACCTTTTTCCTCCAGCATCTTCACAAGGTCCTTTGCTGTTGTTCTGGGATTGATTTGCACTTCGCACCAAACTACGTTCATCTCTAGGAGACATAATGTGTCTCCTTCCTGAGCAGTACGATGGCTGTGTGGTCCCATGGTGTTTATACTTGCATACTATTGTTTGTACAGATGAACGTGGTCCTTTCAGGCATTTAGAAATTGCTCCCAAGGATGAACCAGACTTGTGGAGGTCCACAATTTTTTTTCTGAGGTCTTGGCTGATTTCTTTTGATTTTCTTATGATGTCAAGCAAAGGGGCACAGAATTTGAAGGTAGGCCTTATGATACATCCACACCTCCAGTTCAGTACACCACCTATAAGAAGCTAATTTGCTTTAAAATATACAAATTATTTAATCATTTACTCACCTTCATGCCTACCAGATGTGTATGACTTTTTTTCTTCTGCTGAAGACAAATCATGATAAATTCAAAAAAATATCTCAGCTCTGTGGATGAGAGATAGATCAATATTAAAGTTTTTTTTTTACTATAAATCTCCACTTTCACTTTCAAATGTGAAAATGAAACTAAAAAGTGGCTGCGTGTGACTACAGATATGAAAGTGATAGTTGAGATTTATAATTAAAAAGGACATTAATATTGATCTGTTTCTCACCCACACCTATCAAATCACTTATAAAGACATAGATTTAACCACTAAGTCTAATGGATTATTTTTATGCTGCCTTTATGTGATTTTTGGAGCTTCAAAGTTCTGTCCACCATTCACTTGAGTTGTTTGAACCAACAGAGCTGAGATTTTCTTCCAAAAAGCTTCATTTGTGTTCTACAGAAGAAAGAAAGTCACAGAGATCTGGGATGGCATGAGGGTGAGTAATTGATGAAAGAATTTTAATTTTTGGGTCAACTATCCTTTTTTAGTAATTATTTTAATCATATGGGGTGTAACAGTTCGATTTTCTGATATAGATCATTTCTGTTGTCACTGTGATTATCAACTAACAAACACCATGAGTGTTCAACATCACATACACCAGAGATGTGCTCAAAAACGTCCTGGTTACTTTCGTAACCTCCATTCCCTGATGGAGGGAACGAGACTTTGTGTCGATGTAGTGACACAAGGGGTCACTCTTGGGAGCCCCAAACACCTCTGATCTTTGAGAAAAGGCCAATGGGAATTGGCGAGTGGAATTTGCATGCCACTCCCCCGGACATACAGGTATAAAAGGAGCTGGCTTGCAACCACTCATTCAGGTTTTGTGCTGAGGTGCCGAGACAAGGTCCCAGCCATTTCAGCGAGTATTTCAGTGTTGTGGCAGGAGGGACACAACGTCTCTTTCCCTTCATCAGGAAAGTAACCATGACGTTCCCTATCTGTCACTCACTCGACGTTGTGTCGATATAGTGACACTAGGGTTCCCTATACAAAACGCCACAACTACCTGAACTGTGTTACATGAACTGGCGATGCGAGACGGTCAGACCATTGTGTGCCTCGTAGCCAGCGCTCCCGGCTGTCACTCCAAAAGGGAAGACACCGTGGAGACCACACCCTGCCCGAGGGGGAGGAATTGTGTGGAAATACATCACATGGTCTTACCGAGTCTTGTCGGCAGTGTCTCATGTGGAGAAGTCCCTGTGGTAGGCCCTACCCAGGGGGGGAGGAGCTCTACAAACATGGTGACCAGGGGCAGAGGGGCCTCTGCACAAGGAAGATGTGGGTTCACCAATGGGGGAACCGTCTCACGGAAGATACATCACACGGGGTTACAAATGGGTAACCAGCGTATGTTGAGCACCTACCCAGTACAGGTCCAAGTTAGCACATGTACTGGGCCGGCAACGAGTTTCTCCGCAAACTCGCCTGCCATAGGGCTAAGGAGGAAGGACATCCAGGGTCCACGACTTCGTGAACACGACTGGGGGTGAAAAGCGCACGTCTTTGCCTCCGGGAGGGGAAAGGTGCTATACACAAGCGGTACACCTGGTCAGCTGTCCCGCAACTTACCTGCTCCTACCTGACAACACACGGGACGAGACCGGCTCAACCCGGAGATTGTAAAACCTTGCGAAGGTGTTGGGTGTTGCCCAGAGCCCAGGAGGGCACCACACTCCTAGTAGAGTGTGCTCGTAGCCCCAAGGGGGGCGGCACCTCCTGGGCGTGATATGCCAACGCGATGGCGTCAATGACCCAGTGGGCGATCCTCTGTTTGGAGAGAGCGCTTCCTTTCCGCTGTCCTCCAAAGCAGACAGAGCTGCTCAGAGCGTCTAAAGCTCTGTGTGCAATCCAAATAGATACGTAAAGCATGCACCGGACACAGCAACGACAAGGCTGGGTCTGCCTCTTCCTGGGGCAGCGCTTGCAGGTTCACCACCTGATCCCTAAACGGGGTCGTGGGAACCTTGGGTACATAGCCTGGTCGGGGTCTCAGGACCACGTGAGAGTATCCCAGACCAAACTCCAGGCACGTGTCGCTGACAGAGAACGCCTGCAGGTCCCCTACCCTCTTGATGGAGGTGAGTGCAGTCAGGAGGGCAGTCTTCAAAGAGAGTGCCTTTAGATCGACTGACTCCAGGGGCTCAAATGGGGCTCCCCACAGGCCCCATAGGACCACGGAGAGATCCCATGAGGGAATGAGGCATGGTCTGGGAGGGTTCAGCCTCCTCGTGCCTTTAAGGAACCTGATGATCAGGCCGTGCTTCCCGAGAGACTTACCGTCAACTGTGTCGTGGTGCGCCGCTATAGCGGCCACGTACACCTTCAAGGTGGAGGGGGACAGCCGCCCCTCCAACCTCTCCTGCAGGAAGGAAAGCACCGGCCCGACTGCACATCTCTGGGGGTCTTTGCATCGGGAAGAACACCACTTAGTGAACAGATGCCACTTCAAGGCATACAGGCACCTCATCGAGGGAGCCCTAGCCTGAGTGATCGTGTCTACCACCGTGGGCCTCGTGAGAAAAGAGATGCTCTGAACCAGGGAGAGCTTGCTTTTTTCCCAGCTGACCCAAAGCCCCAGCCGGCTGAGGTGCCTGAGCACCAGGTCCCTGTGCACACATAACAAATCCAGAGAGTGAGCTAGGATTAGCCAGTTGTCGAGATAGTTGAAAATGCGGATGCCCACTTCCCTTAGCGGTGCAAGGGCTGCCTCTGCGACTTTTGTGAAGACGCAAGATGACAGGGACAGACCGAAGGGGAGGACATTGTACTGATACGCCCGGCCCTCAAAAGCAAACTGCAGGAAGGACCTGTGTCGAGGTAAAACTGAGACGTGGAAGTATGCATCCTTCAGGTCTACTGCCGCAAACCAATCTTGATTCCAAACGCTTGCTTAAATGCGTTTCTGAATCAGCATCTTGAACAGGAGTCTGTGCAAGGCCCGGTTCAGTACTCGCAGGTCCAAGATTGGCCGCAACCCACCGCCTTTCTTTGGTACAATGAAGTAGGGGCTGTAGAACCCCTTCTTCATCTCGGCTGGAGGGACAGGCTTTATTGCGTCCTTCTGTAGAATGGTCACGATCTCCACACGCTATGGCTATGGCCCTGTCTGGAGGTATGAAGCTACCATCAAAAGCACACACAAACTGAAAAAACTTTGTCAAAATAAAAGCTTGATTCAACTTTTGACAGAAATATGTTAATACTATATTGTAAAATGTTATATTCATGATAATTATAATAATAATGTTTAACTAATATCTCACAAGCAAGAGTGCTGTTGTACTGAATAAAACATTTTATCAGTGTTTTCATTTATAAAGTGTTGCTCTGTTGTGCAGCAAGACCAATTTTGTGTTTCAGATTTTGCTGTGAGGTTGATGTGAAAATTAAAGCTCCGCCAATATAAAAGCTCAATTTCAATTAAACAAGTATGACAGAAATGTAACATTCACTGTTATACAACTACTACTACAACTAATAATAATAATAATAATAATAATAATAATAATAATAAATCTATAGTAATTGTATTATAAGCAATATCATCTGTGATGCTCTGTAGTGCAGCACTTTATTTGATCAAATATAACTCCAGTGTATTTTAGATTGTGCTGTGAGGTTCTGAATAAAAGCACTTCATTTGATAAAAATAATACAATATCATGTTGAGAATTAATTGCTTACTTTCATCTGATTAAAGTTTTAATGAATTTATTTATTTATACACCATTTTGATGATAAAATTGAAAGTTGATATGTAGTTCAGAAAAAAAACTCTGTAATCTGAGTACCAAAAAAAAAAAAAAAAAGTAGTAGTGGTACTAGTACTCGGTCTCAAAAGAATGGTATCGGAACATCGCTATTATTTACATTGATATGAAACTTTTTAAATGGGCAAAAAAGAAAAAAGAAAAAAAAAAGAAAGTGTGTTCAGGAGCTTATTATCCATTTTTGCTGTGGTATCGAAAGTGGTATTGAGAATCGTGAAATTTTACTGGTATTGGTACCAACTACTGAAATGTTGGTATCCTGACAACCCAAATATGTATGGCTGTTTGAGTTACTGTGATAGCTGAAGGCTGTGTGCCAACGTGTCAATGAAATATAGACATTATTTTGAATCGGTTGCAAGGAAAAAGTCTTTCTGTAAAAATGTTTTTTAGAAAGTAATAAAACTAATTAGTAATTTTATTACTTTATCAAAGAAGTCATCAGTAAAGTAATCTGATTACAGTGTCAGGGAACTAATTAGTAATTAGTAGTGGATTCATTTTTTTGAGTAACTTACCCAACACTTTTGTCACAAGACCTCATCACATTGCATGTTTAATTCAGTGAGTCGTGTACAATAATCATCTTGGAAATAAACACTGCTTTTTTACATTTTTAATTTCATTTTTGTAAAAATGTCTCAAGTTTTGCCAGACAGGTCAAATAATGATTTAAGTCAAAGAAATTACTGACAAAAATCTTTGACTTAAAAAAAACAATGTCAGCGCTAAAGAAATGAAAAATATGCATCAACGTTAATCAAACAAATGTAATTAAAATGTATTGTTGACTAATTTTTTTTTTTGCAAGCACTGCAAATAATGCAAATACTCACTCCAATGCACTAAAAAAAAATTGTCAGTGGATACAGTATTCCACATAATATGTTGTGTTGTATAGCTACTGCTCATTTCGGCAAATATAGTATGTCACTCAGATATTCTGTTCATACAATAGGTTTCGTTTTAAAGTTCTACTTTACAATACATGCAGGCATTATAAACAAAACTGAACAAGTGCTTTAAAATTGGCAGACAAATCAGAAATGTTCCGTTTTGATAATATGTACAGTGCAAAATTGTTAATAAATTATCTTAATCGGTAAAAACATCAAACTGATCAAATAGCCATGGGTCATGTGTCATTGGAAAGCTCTCAAAGAGTAGAATACAACCAGCCTATTTGTTTAACTCACTGATAAAAATTTAGTGAGTAATAGCTAAGTATATGTCTTTGACATACATATTACATGTAAACATGCGTTGCTTATAAGACGCATTTTCACTTATAACTTCACTAAAAATAAACAGAACATAAAATATCAGACATCATTACTTAGAGGAGGGTATTCCTGTTAAAACAAGCCAGAGGTGGAAGTCATCCAAATATGGACAGAGAGAATCGTTTACTCTAATTACATATGGCCACCAGGAGATGGTGCCAAGTACATGACAGACTCAATGATGGCTCAAATTACACAGAATGGAACTGAATGAGATATCGTTACTCATGCCTGCATGCTTTGGAGAGAGAACATACTTAAGTCATTGTTGTATTTGCATGTGTGATTAGTTCTTATGCACAATTATTATGTTTTATTTGTTTTGAGAAACTTTTGGACACAAAATTATTTTTGTAATACTATAACTTTTGATTGGTTTGTCGTATCAACACAATTTTTTTTTTTAGATCTAGCTTATTTAAACCCTGATATAAATACACTAATGAGCCAAAACATTATGACCACCTGCGTAATATGCTGTTGGTCCTCCAGATGCCGCCAAAACAGCACCGACCTGCCGAGACATGGACTCTACAAGACCCCTGAAGGTGTCCTGTGGTATCTGGCAGCAAGACATTAGCAGCAGAACCTTCAAGTCCTGTAAGTTGCGAGTTGGAGCCGCCGTAAATCTGACTTGTTGGTCCAGCACATCCCACAGATGCTCAATCGGATTGAGATCTGGGGAATTTGGAGGCACATTATCCTACTGAAAGAGGCCACTGCCATCAGGGAATAACATTGCCATGAAGGGGTGTACCTAGTCTGCAATGATGTTTAGGTAGGTGGCACATGTCAAATTGATGTCCACATGAATAGCCGGACCCAGGGTTTCCCAGCAGAACATTGCCCAGAGCATCATACTCCCTCCACCGGCTTGATATTTTTCCACAGTGCATCATGGTGCCATCACATCCCCAGGTAAATGGTGCACATGTACACAGCCATCCACGTGATGTAGAAGAAAACGGGACTCATTGGACAAGGCGACCATCTTCCGACGATCGCGTGCCCAATGTAGGTGCTTTCGACGGTGGACAGGGGTCATCATGGGCAACCTGACCGGTCTGCGGCTACGCAGCCCCATACGCAGCAGGGTGCGAGGCACTGTGTGTTGTGACACATTCACGTAACCATCATTAAAATTTTCGGTGACTTGTGCCACAGTGGACCTTCTGTTGGTTCAGATCAGACGGGATAGCCTTTGTTGCCTCGTACATCAATGACTATTGGGCACCCAACGCCCTGTTGCCAGTTTGTGGTTTGCCCCTCCTCGGACCACTGTCGGTAGTTACCGCTGCTGACCGGGAGCACCCCTCAAGCCTTGCCTTTTCAGAGATGCTCTGACCCAGTCGTCTGGTCATAACAATTTCGCCCTTGTCAAAGTCACGCTGGCTCTTTTCTCCTGCATTCAAAATGTTTACTATGAGAACTTATGGTTCACTTACCATCTTATCACACACAGACCTTGACATGTGGCCTTGTTAGGAGATGATCAACGTTATTCGCTTCACCTGTGAGTGGTCATAATGTTTTAGCTCATCAGTGTAATGTCAAATCTGAAAAATAAGATTTCTTTTTTTTTAAGCAGTTTCTTAGGCTGAGAGTCTCATAATTTTTCAAAATCTTTTTTCAAAGTTTTCTTTAAAATGTTTTCAAACAATTGACCCTCCTTTGCTTTTTTTGTAGAGTTATAAGCCTTCATTTTTGGTCATGCCACTGAAACTGAAATCTGTAAAAATATCTTCAGAGCTTAAAGGGTTAATGGAAACTAAGTTGCAAAAACGAGATTGAGATATTTTCATGGTTACGACCTCACAACCATTAGCGCATTAAGGGCCTTCAGACCTGTAGCTCATTAAAATTGTTCTGAAACAGAGGCTAAATTGTTACAATGTTGCATTTTCTTCTTGGTTTGGTTCACTTTCACAAGGCAACATTTCAAAACGGACCAAAACTGTGTTAATAAATGTCACATGTGAGCAAACTGTCCTCTTATTGGTCAATGTTTGTGTGCTGTTTAGGTATTTAGCTCTTACATCCAAATACCAGTTAAAATTATATACCTGCATAAATTTGCCAACTGTTAAAAATTTCCGACTACTGCTTATGTCACGGTTATGCAAAAAACTTCCGCATGGCACAAAATGTGCGTTCTAGTCAGAGGTTGCACTGCAAATAAAATCAGTCACTCGGATGGATATGAGTTGTAAAATTTTCGCTGTGGTCATTTTTATCTGACATTAGCTGCTTTTGCATTATTTATGTATTGAAAAGTGCCTGTTCTCATGGACACGGAGCTCTCTCTCCCATGCACACACAAAAACACACATCAAAAAGAGTGAAGCTATGTACAGTAAAGATGTTTTACATCTGTCATAAAGTTGCTAACGTCATCCTACCTGTGTTTGTTTTGATGCCATCCCAAAGAAAGGAGCGATTATACTATTTATCTCAGGAATTATAAAGTAACTGCTATTTTAAATGTTCAGTTATGTCTAATATAGTCGCCAAATGGCTCTATCCATGCTTTGATTATGAATTACAGCGACATGCTGATCCATCAGTTATGAAAAATATTGGTTTTATAGGGATGTTATTTGGTGCGTTGGTCCGTTGGGTTGGTTTGCATTCTCACCACAAGCGAACCGCTCCAGAGTTCGTTTGCAATCGGTATGAGACCACCTCAGGAGGTCTCAGATCGATTGTTTTGGTGCGGATCTGAATGCAATTGCTGTGTTCATATATGCCTAAATTAACCGAACTAAGGGAGAAAACACTCCAGGTTCTGAATCAAATGCACCAAATGAGCCAGGTGACAAGCCCTACATGGAATCTTTGCCTTCAGAATTTCTCAGAAAGCATGTATTTCCACAGCATTGAAATAGCCGGGAATCACAAAGTTCTTCACATTTTATAAGGGTTTATTTATTTATTTTTCCCTAATTTGATTTATATTTTCAGCTACCAATAATTGTGTATACTCTGAATTCTGTTTATCATATTTTACCATGTTTAAATAAATTCTGCACCGAAAAGCACAGTTTCCCTCTATGCCTGCAGATGACTTCCCATGTTTACATACATTATCAGTGCATATTCCTTAACATATAGAAGTCTAAAACGTACAGTACGTACACGCACCATTGGTTGGGCCAATTTTGCTGTGTCGGACTTTTCTGAATGCTCAAATAAACAGCAACATTTGATAGCGCCACAGTGTTTATGCTTTTCAGGGAAACCTGCGAATTATGTAGTTGTAACTGCATATTAATCTGCAAAAAGAGCAAGTGTTTCATTGAGAAAAAAATCACATTTAAAGAACTGCTCCTAGAATTCTGAGAGATACGAGTCATAGCGGCTGCACTGACGTTGTCTGGAAGGACTATTAAACAGCGCTAACACGTACAGACGCACAGGCGTTGAGTAACTCTCTCCTCTCATGAAAGTGTCACTTTAGTACGGCGCCTCTCAGTTCTGCGATCCAGCTGGCTGAGAAAGCAGTCCGCATAAATGTTCGTTTGCCTCATTAAAGTGTGCCATGCTTTTTGATTCTCAGCGTTGTAAGTTGTGTTCCCTCCTCTTGTCCTGGATCATACTCTGTCTGTCACACTGACTTCACGTCCCAGTGTTGCATGAATGAGTGTAGATTGTGTCTCTGTGTTTTGCCTAGGTTTGTGTTGCCCGAAGGACTGAAGTTGCTTATTTTGCAGTAACAGCAAGAGATGGATTGTGATGAATCCAAAGTATCGCTCGAAATGAAACTCATGCACTGGAACATTTGCCATTTTCACTCACCTTGGGTTATTTTTTGCTCTATAGATGTCCTTGACTGGCAGTTTACTTTCTTAGGTACCGTGAACACCATTGACTGACTGACCATGCAAGAGATGAATGGACTCCAAAGCTTCCAGAACCTTAAAAGGACCTTTTGTCCACAAATACAGCTCAACAGAATATATTTTGATGTATTTTCCCTCAGGAAAGATCTGCACCAAAAGCTCTAGTGTTAAAGCATGCTTATTTCTTTGCACCTCGACTCAACTCTTGTGCCAGTCACCAACCTCATGAAGTAATTCTCCTTGTTGTGTATTTATGCTTTTTTTTTTTGTTCTTGCTTGGAGTGGAGTGCATTTTCGTAGTGAATAGATGCAAAAAAAAAAAGTAGCTTGGAGGTGAATACTCTGTCCAGAAAGCCTCTGAAGCTTAAGATAATATCAGAATTTAGATGGGCCCCCCAAAGGCAGTCATCTAACGAACCACTTGAAGTTCAGTTTGCTTTGCGGTTTTACCAACATGTCACTTTGTTAGGACCCAGAAGGGGATCTAACAAAGATCCTTTTCATGGAGAAGTTCAGGAACAGTACAATCTCGACTCTATATGAATATGATTGTTTTGTTTTTCACAAAGTCTTCGCTTTCACGGGTTTTGGCTGGAGTATAATGTGGGTTTGTGTCACAGTTCCTTAGAGAATTACAACTCATGCAGAGAGATCTGCTTCCTCCAGTGTCTTGTCTGATGGAGAGGCAAGAATAAAAGTCCCGCCTTTCAGCTAAAAGAGTAGCCTGATCTCATGAAAAATATGTAACTGTGGTGACATATTTGCAAATGATATTACTTGGCTCCACTGTGTGGTGCTATAAGCAATTTATATTTTCTCCAAAATGGATTAGGTTAATGCTCCAGTTTTAAATCAACAAAACCTACCTCCCTACCCTAAACCTTTAACCAAAACCTAACCGATAGCTTCATAAAATCCAAATGTGAGATGAAAGACGAAATTGCTGATGCAACCATGTCATTTTGTAAAAAACTAAGTGCCCTGGGTTCTTTAATCAAATACAGTGTCAAGAAAAAGTGTGTGAACCCTTTGGAATTAGCTGGTTTTCTGCATTAATTGGTCATAAAATGTGATCTCATCAAAGTCACAAGTATAGACAAACACAATGTGCTTAAGCTAACAACACACAAACAATTATAATCTTTCATGCCTTTATTGAACACATCCCATTAAACATTCACAGTGTTGTGGAAAAAGTAAGTAAACCCTTGGAATTAAAAACTGGTCGATCCTCATATGGCAGCAATAACCTCAACCAATCATTTCCGATAGCTGCGGATTAGACCTGCACAACATTCAGAAGGAGTTTTGGACCATTCTTCCTTACAGAACTGCTTCAGCTCAGCCATATTCTTAGGATGTCTGGTGTGACCAGCTCTCTTGTGGTCATTCCACAGCATCTCTATTGGGTTAAGGTCTGGGCTCTGACTGGGCTACTCCAAAAGGTGGGTTTTCTTTTTTTGTAGCCATTATGTAATGGATTTACTTTGATGTTTAGGTTCATTGTCCTGCTGTATCACTCAACTTTTACTGAGCTTCAGCTGGTGCACAGCCACCCTGACATTATTCTGTAGGATATCTTGATAAACTTGGAACTCTTTTTTTTTCCCCCTCGATGATGGCCAGTGGTCCAGGCCCAAGAGCAGCAAAGCAGCCCCAAATCATGATGCTCCCTCCACTGTACTTCACTGTTGGGATGATGTTTTCATGTTGGTATGCAGTGCCCTTTTTATGGCATTCGTAGTGCTGTGTGTTCTTTCCAAATAATTCAGCCTTAGTTTCATCAGTCCACAAAACATTTTCCCAGTAGCGTCATGGTGTGTCAAGGTGGTCTTTGGCAAACTTCAGGCATGCAGCAATGTTTTTGTTGGAAAGCAGTGGTTTCTTTTTTGGTGTCCTGCCATGGACACCATGCCAATTTAATGTTTTCTGTACAGTAGACTCATGAACAGAGATGTTGACCAGTTCCAATGATCCCTTCAAGTCTTTAATTGTCAATCTAGGGTTCTTTTTTTTTTACCTCATTGAACATTGTTCGGTGTGCCCTTTGAGTCATCTTGGCTGGACAGCCACTTCTAGTGAGAGTAGCCACAGTACTAAATCGTCTCCATTTATAGACAATTTGTCTAACAGTGGATATGAATATCTAAGCTCTTCAAGATAACTTTGTAATCATTATACAAAGCAACAATTCTTGATTGTAGGTCTTCTGAGATTTCTTTTTTGGAAGGCATGGTCCACTTCAGCAGATGCTTCTTGTAAATAGTAAATTCAAAATGTTTTAGTGCTTTTAACAAGTCCAAGTAGCTCTAACCCACACCTCCAATCTCATTTCATTAATTGGATGCATGGTTTGCCAACTCCTGACTCCTATAGTAGCTTTTGTTGATGCCATTAACTTAGGGGTCACATTATTTTTCCAACCTACACTGTAAATGTTTGAATGATGTGTTCAGTATGTACAAGAACTATACAATAATTTGTATGTCATAAGTTAAAATAGATTGTGTGTGTTTTTTTTTTCCATTATTATAACTTAGATGAAGATCAAACCAGATTTTAAGACAAATTTATACATAAATGCAGGTAATTTCACAGAGTTCACATACTTTTTCCAAACACCAATAAAATCTGACAAAAACGGCATAATAAATTTTGCTTCTTTGGCTCAGTCATAAAAATTTATATTTTTCAGGTTGTTCCAGCTAATGCACATGCACATATTAGAGCAAAAGATGGCGTAGTGCTTAAATAGCTAAAAGGTTTTTATTTATTTATTTATTTATTTTTTATATGTGCTCTTGGCTAAAGCAGCTCAATTTGAACATAATCTTCACCAATGGTTTTCGGGATTTCTGTCTTTCCCCATTCAAGTACAAATCTGTAAAAATCTAGATATGAAAAATCTAAGTCAAAAGTCTGCTGGTTTTTAAGCATTTTGAATGGTTTCCCTCATCATGTAGCTTATAGGTAAGTTCAGTTTTTACAGCTGTCACATCTGTAACACTGGTTTTTTCCCCTTCCCATAATATACCCTGCTTGCATAAGCATTTTGCCAGAAAAAAAGAGTGCACTACAGTTGTTATGGGAAATCAAGTGGTAAAACACATTGTTTAGCTGTTCCCTAATTAAGCTTTTGTTCTTTGACGCCGATTTTCAAGTGACTCACAACGAGTAGACTTTTTCATCATTTGAATTTGGCATTAGCACACAGGCCTCTTTCGAAATGTTCTCACCTTCTTACCTTTAGCAAGCAAGACTCCAAAGAAAATATGCAATTATGTTTTCAAATGATCTAACTATATCTGATTAGCTGAATACTTTGAAGCAGTATTGAAGTATTGTGGTGTTGTTTAAATTCATAACCCACTTTCTAGAATTCAACATGTGTTATTCGAATCCAGTCCCAGTAGTCAGTGTCAATAAATGCTCAGAAGTGACCATGCATGCACATATTCTACCCATAACTAGTAAAAACCTCTGACAATTCAGACATAATGACCAACAGTCTCAAGTTTCCAAGGTTTGAATAATTTTCTCACAGAATAGTGTCCATTTCCCCAGTGTTTTTTTTATTTTTTATTATTGGGTGTGTGAACTTTTTCCTCTGATTTTGTGAGCTTTCTTTGTTATATGGAAGGAGTGAAATCAAGCAAATTTAACTTAAAGTCACAGCCTCATACAAATGTTAAACCTACATCTGTAGATGTTTACATTCTCTGAAGAAAATGTGAGTGGTGTCTAATTTTGCAACTCCGAGCCTGGACTAAGCATCACAACTTGCAGCATTAATATAGAATTCAACTGATGGCTTCAAATGTGTCTCATCTAATCTGAATATAGAGTCGGAACTATTTATTTTACTATACAAGTTGTAATGTTTAGAATTTTTTGTTTTTTTATTTCATAATGTGAAGCTGTTTTTCCAGACTTATCATTCATTTGTTTTTGAATAATCTTCATCTTTTGGTTTCCGTCCATCAAGTTTCAAATAAAAGGAGAAAATAATCAAATGAGATGAAGATATCCAATAGAGGTAGGCAGTGTCTCTAACGCCTCCCTTCAAGCTCATTGCGATCTCATTAACTTCTGGCGTGGTGTCAGTGTGAGGGAAAGTAACTCCGAAATACAAGTGAAAAGTCACGTGTATGGAGACATTGCCTCAACTTTGCACTGTCTCACTGTCATCTGAACCAGTGTCAAAAGTGCAATCGCATGAGCGAGACCCAGCGTGTACGTGATAGAGATTGAACAGCACCCAGAAAAAATGATAGTTTTAAGATTAATTAAACTTAAAGGGGTCATGACATGCATTTTTTAAAATTATTTTAATATGTTCCTTAAGGTTCACTTCTAATATTAGTAAAGTTTTTTTTTTGCACAAAAAAACAGTCATATATTTGTAAAACATGAGCATTTTCCACCCTCATTCTGGCCCTCTGTCAGAAACGCTCAATTTTGGTGCCGCTTTCCCTTTAAGACTTGACAGGAAACACCCACTGTTCTGATTGGCTCACTGCTCTTGACTGACCTGCTCTCTCTACTTGCCATCATACTGCTGACAGCTGCTGGGCTGGTTAAGGAAGTGATTAAAGGTAAAGTAGGTGTTGATGTGTTGTTCTGGAGGCAGTCAGATGCAAATGTCTAACAGTGTGACATCACAATGTGGAGGAAGTGGAGAACGAGTAGTTTTGGCAGCTTGCTTTCAACAAATGCTTTTTGCAGTGACGAGGAAGTTTTGAGTTCTAAAACTTACAGTATGTTTTTTTTATATAATTTTTTTATGATCACATTTTTATTACTATTTTGAAACAAGCACAACAAAACAAACGCATGAAGATCCATGGCTAGATCCAAAGACATAGGGGAGGAAAGAAAAAGAAATATATAAATAAATGAAATAAAATAAACGTGCTAGAGTCCTTGGCAGGCACATAAAAAACAACATCAGAGGAAAAACATTTCTAGTGCAGATCCTTTAAAATGTCCAAAAGAAAGGGAATTCCAAGCCTCCACAGTTGCAGGATTAGTATTATTGAGTCGTGCTGTAGTGCATTCCAGATTTATGATTCTCAGAAAACTGTGAGTCCAGTACAATCTTGTACAAATACCGGGTGTGAACCAATTTCGTATAATTGACTTTTTCACGGATGTAAACCCAGCATATAACATTTTCTTCTCAATTAAACTTAAATACAAATGTACATGAACCCAAAGATGTGAGACAGCCGGACATTCCCAAACATATGAAGAAAGGTACCTGGAGAGGCAGTGTTACAAATGTGACAGTCATGTGTAGGTTGTAGTTTCATTTTGAATCTTTTATAGGGAGTTACATATGCTCCGAGAATAGTTTTATAATGGATAAGTTGATGAGCTAAGTTCTTGAAAGTGAAATTGAGATTAGACCCACACCGTGTCCCAATCCACTTTTATATTAAACGTGTCCAATTCGCAGTTCCATGTGGATAAGATGGGGAGAGGTTTTGAGGTATTTTCAATTAATTGAAATTTTCAGACCTCTTATATGTCAATAGATAAAGGAAAATGTTATGCCTCATGTCATGACCTCTTTAAGCATTTAATTTATTTTATATCTAGATGCATAGTGTCTAATAATGCACTGGCAATTTACACTTAAGTTTATCTTGCTAATAAAGCTTGATATGAATCTGCCAATTTGATTATATTATTAAAAAGTCCACTGGAAAACAGCAAAAGATTTTCCCAAACTTTTAATTACAGCATGTCCACTGATTTTATGGCATGTAAACATATACGTACCAAAGATTTATACCTGTAAAAATGTGTCTTATTAACTCTCTCCACAAAAAAACTGAAAATTTTAACATTTACATATTTGAATAATTAAAATAAATGATGACTAAACAATTCCTTGCACATACTTTAAGATAAAGTAAAAATATTTATGATTATATTGTAATGTTTGTTTTAAAGTACCATGTACATTTATGCATTTTGGCAGACGCTTTTATTCAAAGTGATATTTTTCAGTTTGTGTGTTCACTGAGAATTGAACCCATGGTCTTGGACTTTGTTAACGCCATGTTGAGCTACAGGAACCCTGATTGTAATTAATCACAGAAAACTGTATGATTAATTAGTAAAAAATGTTTTTAATTGATTCACAGCCCTATATACAGCATGTGTGTGTGTGTGTGTGTGTGTATATATATATATATATATATATATATACACACACACACACACAACAGTTAGTTCCAGTCCTCGAATCTGATTGGACAAGAGACGTTCCTTGAGTACTGATGGTCTTACACCATCAGCACTCAGACGCTTCACTGTGTGTATCACTCTGCTTGTGTTCATGCCGTTCTAAACTAAAGTGTAAGAGCAGTGCAGATGTGTTAAGAGCTATCTGTCTCTTTACATTTAATTTTGTGACATTACATATTTTAGCCAGCAGGTGGAGGCAAAAGACCATTTTTGTGTGTAATATGAGCCCGTTGGTGACGTGAAGTAAGCGTCAGTCAGTGTTTTTATTCAACAGCACTCTGTGATCTCTCGTATTACTACTACACTACTAAAGCTAGGAAATAGCTTTAAACGGCTTTAAACTAACAACTTCAGCATTAAGGCTCATCACAGCTGAGAGACACAACAGACTGATTAATTACACAAACTCAAGGTCCTTACCTCTTACCGGAGTTTCCACATTGGAGAGGAAATACTGTTCAAAATGGCAGAGGAGATTGCGGTTTCTATAGTGAAAGACTCTTGCACACTGGCTACCGCGAAATAGGGAGGAATACCCACGCTTGGACGGCTATTTTTCCACTGAAAAAATACAATGAATTTCACCAATGACATTCTTCAGAAAGCTGATTAACACACTACAGCATCATCAACAGGTGATCGCACATGCTCCATCTCTCTCTCTATCTCTCTCTCTCTCTCTCTCTCTCTCTCACACACACACACACACGCACATACTTCCTTGTTTCTCCAATAACATGTTAGAAACAGCCCAACCGTGATACTAGTAGTTCTAAAGTGATGTTTTTGAGAGAACACATTTGTTTTGAACTAGCAACGGCAGATTTTGATCTGTGGTGTAAGAAAGTAGTTCCATGCACAAATGTGTTTTTAATGACCGTACTAAATTTTTCCTAATTTAAAAAAAATATACTTGTTCATTGAACTGTTGTATATAAGCAATATTACACTCGCAATCGTGCTATATGGCCTATATATATATACACAGAAATGTTTCCCATGATCTTAAAAATCTTTTGATCTGAAGGCGTATGCTTAAATGTTTGAAATTAGTCTTGTAGACAAAAATATAATTGTGCCACCATATTAATTTATTTTATTATAAATCTAAAATGTAATTAAAAAAAAAAGTTTTTGATGACTTGGACCAAATAATAAAGAAAAGCAGCCAATAAGTGCCCAGCATATAGATGGGAACTCCTTCAATACTGTTTAAAAAGCATCCCAGGGTGATACCTCAAGAAGTTGGTTGAGAAAATGTCAAGAGTACATGTCTGCAAATTCTAGGCAAAGGATGACTACTTTGAAGATGCTAAAATATAACACAGTTTTGATTTATTTTGGATTTTGTTTAGTCACAACATAATTCCCATAGTTCCATTTATGTTATTCCATAGTTTTAATGACTTTGCTATTATTCTAAAATGTGAAAAAAAATTATAATAAAGAATGAGTGTTTCAAAACATTTGACCAGTAGTGTGTATATATATATATATATATATATATATATATATATATATATATATATATATATATATATATCATAGATAGATAGATAGATAGATACTGTATGTGTATAGATATATACACAGTATATTAGTATAAATCTATATAATCTCTTAGAATAGCGTGATAAACTAGGGGTATGCCAATACAATCACGCTTCGATATATTGCATCAATCCTTTATCTTTCTAGCAATATTTTATTTCAACTGTTTGGCCACTTGGTCGATAGTCTGAATTCTTTTAAAATTATGATGCGTAACATGATGACGTATAATTTTTCCCTGAATATATATTCCAGATGGAAGTGATTATACACAGAGGGAGGTGTTTTCCAAAAAAAAAAAAAAAAAAGAAAAAAGAAAAAATGATAGATAGATAGAATCAGACTTCCTTACCTAAGTGCTTTCCCAAACACCCCAAGCTTCCCTTGAGACCTGGGATAGGTGGTTACATTACCAAACCTTGATCTTCAGCCTTTCCCTTCAGCAGGATCTGAGAAAGGCCAGGGCACAAGTCTGTTTCACCCAGCTGACTGCATGCATCTTCTGCTACTGCATTGATGGCAAAGCTCGCTGTGTTGCTTGATCTTGCATTTCCCAGCCTTACCATCAGTTGATTCAGCGATTACTCATGCTGTCCTTGTTTGTCTTTTAGAGCCGCGATTTAAAAGTGCCCTTGAGGAATCATGACCTACCGAGACCTTTTCCACTGCTACTCCTTGTCTTACATCCTTCTATTGCCCCCTTGAATATTTCATTTTTTAAATGTTAATTTTAGAGCTGAAGTATGTTATTTCTGAATCACTAGCATCACCAAACAGAGTTGCAAAAATAATAATTCCCCTGTATTCTATAGGTTGTACAAATAGATAGTCCCACCCCAAACTGAACCCATTGATTGAGTTAATGTTGCTGTGTCGGGCTAGATGGGCCACTCAAACAAACAGAGCAATGTTTTGATTAGTGTCACACTTTTTTCTCTTAAGTGAAATCAACCTATAAATGGCTTACTTAGTGGTCTCTACATATTAAGCTGGTATAGGAGAGAGAATTTAAACATCAACATTACAAATGTAATTTTAAAATAATAATAATAAATGATATTAAAAAGTAATTATAAACAATAACTACATTATAACCTTTATAAATCTGATAAAATGAAAAGTACATTGGTAACATTTTACAATAAGGTTTCATTTGTTAACATTAGTTAAGGCCACATAATCAGACAATTTTTGGCCAATTTGGACAATTACGTTTTCTCAATTCCAAAATCTACCGACAGCCTTTTCAACAGATAATACACCTTTCACACTAATTTTATTCTATATATTTTTTTGATTTTCCTGCAGTGTGACAAATAATTTTTTCCTAATATGAAATGTGTATATATATGTGTATATATTATATATATATATATATATATATAGATAGATAGATAGATAGATAGATAGATATGCTTAATAGCGAATAAAGAATTAGCTAAATGCTATTTAAAATAGTTTTAGAGGGAATTTTAGAGGGAATATATTATGTCACACAGCTTGCGAAAGGAATTAATGTCATTTACCCATATATCAGCATTATATTAGCCATCAGTCACCCTGCTCTCTAGATGTTGACATTAAAACATTGTTGCCATTACAAAACCCATATCGGTTGACACGTAGTTATGTTTTGTCATAGTGACTTAGTGATCTTATCTTTATGTTTGATGTTGTTATACTTGATTATCAGATCATTGATTGGGTCTGATTTGCTTCTGTCCTGGCTTACTCAGTTTCATTCTCCCTATATACAGTAACTTTTACTTTGAGTGTCAAGTATCGTGTGATTGACAGAGATTTTTAAAAGGTCTCACATGTCTGAAGTTTCAGTGGCAAAAGGCAACTGCCGGTGTCACGTTTAAGCTGTATTAGTTTCAGGCAAAACAGAACCATATTAACTTATGGATGATTGACATTTATGTGTTAATATTTTATAGCTGTATTACTCATACTCTTGGCTATCTAGAAAAGTTCAGGAGAATTGATTTTTAGTATTGTAACCAAGTTTTTGTCACATTTTTAGGTTTAACCCTGAAGCAGCCATATGGTGTGACGGATCAAGTATTCAATAAAAATATAAAAAAGGGCATATTTCATCTACAGTAAAGGAAAAATATCACAATGTTTCCATCATTAATGTACTGAAATTAATGTACGATCAGCATTTGATTAGCTGCTAGCATACTCATAGCATACGCACTGACAAAAATGTTTTGTTTTTTTACCTTGTAACAAAATTCTTAGTTTTCGTGACAAGCGAGGAAGCAGGAGACAGCAAGATCCTACTCAAAAGGGCTTTATTTCCCATAGTTTCACAGTCTATATACTGTATATATTCCACTTTTCAGTGGGCACACTCAAATTAATGCTTTTCAGCACTCTGGAACACTCTGCTCCGTGCAGCTCTCTCTCTCCCCTCTCTGTGGACTGGGCCATCTTTTATCTCCCCTGAATCTCACTGTGCACATAGAAACAGTAATTAGTAACAGTTCATCTCAGGTGGATGTCCTTACCGCTTTCTCTCTCCCAAGACGGGCGCTCGACCACGTCCTCACCTCCACATACCCATATGTTTTCACCCTCATTTTTTCGTTGGTCGAGCATTGACACCTCAAACTCATGCCATTGGTTAAAGGAATAGTTCACACTTCTGCTGAACACAAACAAACATTTTTAGAATAATTTTTCAGCTCTGTAGGTCCATACATCTCAAGTGAATGGTGGCAAGAACTTTTAAGCTCCAAAAAGCATATAAAGGCAGCATAAAAGTAATCCACACGACTCCAGTGGTTAAATCCATATCTTCAGAAGCGATATGATAGGTGTGGGTGAGAAACAGATTGTGGAGTAGGACGTGGTCATGTGTCTGTCACTGAGGAGAGACGAAGCGATAAGGACCATCACCTGGTGATTGTTAACATTAAACACCTGTGTCTCATTTCAGTGACGATGGAGACGGGCTTTAAAAGGCCGCTGAAGCAACAGACAGGGAGAGAGAGTCAGGGACAAAGAAACTTGTAGTTGTGAAGCTAAAGTGTATATTCTGTGCTGAAGCTAATGTGTATATTCTCTTGTTAAGCTGAAAAGCCCAAAACTGTGTTTGTTAGACTGAAAATCCATTAAAATTTGACTTACCTGGACTGCCACCCTGCTTTCCATTCCCTTCCTTATACCTGGAACCTTTCACACAGATCAATATTTAAGTCTTTTTTAACTATAATTTCTCCTCCCTTCCCAGTAGGTGGCGATATGCACGAAGAATGTGAATTGCCAAAAACAAAAGAAGAAACTGAAAGTGGATATTTATAGTAAAAAAGGACTTAAATATTGATCTATTTCTCACTAACACATCATATTGCTTCTGAATATGTAGATTTAACCACTGAAGGTGTGTGGATTACTTTATGCTGCCTTTATGTGCTTTTTGGACTATCAAAGTTCTGGTTACCATTCACTTGCATTGTATGGACCTACAGAGCTGAGATATTCTTCTAAAAATCTTATTTGTGTTCAGCAGTAGAAAGTAAGTCATACACATCTGGGAGTAAAATGATAGGAGAATTTTCATTTTTATTCCTTTAAGTCAGTTCTTCTGTCAGTTAGTCAGCTGGTCTGGTTGGGATGCTCAAACAATCTTGACAAAGTTTCATAGCACCTCAGTGTTTATACTTCTGGCAAATCAACCTACAAAATGGCTTCATTTTGTAGATTAAATAACCCACAATTTGACTTGTGTTTCTGTATAGTAAACTGGAATTGAAGAAAAGTATTTTAACTTTGGAATTTTTTGTTGTTGTTGAAAACTTCAAATAAATAAATACAAATAATAATAATAATAATAATAATAATAATAATAATATTATATATATATATATATATATATATATATATATATATATGTATGTATGTATGTATAATTTTTTTCCTTTTTTTTTTTCTTGATCTTATACCAGTTAGATACAAGTAAAACATGTTACACCATGTGAGCATTTACATGTTCAGCTCAAATTATAGTGAACTGTTTGATCGCTGGCTGAAATCCTAGTATATTGTACTGACGTTCCATTAGATTAGCAATACATTGGACAGGTTTCTACTTTATCTGTGTGTGTGACACCTCGGACGCTCATCTGAAGGTTTTTGGTCCTGTTTCAGATGCTTCTGGTGCGTTATCAGGTGAGAGTTTGATTCTTATCTCTTCAAAGCAAGTTCCTGCTTGCTTCTACATCCATCAACTCTCCTCAGGACTGGAGTCGCTAAAACAACACATTCGTTCCTTCAGCAATGCAGTTTAAAACCTGTCCTTGCCTGTTCTAATAAATCGCCTCAACTCAATCCAACATCTTGTTCTAGGTCTTCAGATGTAGTCCATTACAGTCCAAAACAGTGACCCGAACAACAGCTCTGCATCAATCTGTTGGTTTAATTTTTCCTTTGAAATACTGTTCAAAATGGCAGAGGAGATTGCGGTTTCTATTGTGAAAGACTCTTGCGCACCAGCTACCGTGAAATAGGGAGGAATACCCCTGCTTGGATGGCTATTTTTCCACTGAGAAAATAGGATGAATTTCACCAAAATGAATCTTCAGAAAGCTGACTAACAGACTACAGCATCCTCAACAGGTGATCGCACACGCTTCATCTCTCTCTCTCTCTCTCTCTCTCGCTCTCTCTCTCTCTCTCTCTTTCCCTCACACACACGCACACACACACACACACACACACACATCCTTGTTTCTCCAATAACATGTTAGAAACAGCACAAGCCGTGATGCTAATAGTTCTAAAGTGATGTTTTTGAGAGGTTTGGACACATATTTGTTTTGAACTAGCAATGGCAGATTCTGATCTGTGGCATAAGAAAGTAGTTCCATGCACAAATGCGGTTTTTATGACCATAGCCAGTTTTTCCATTTTTTTTTTTTTAAATGTACTTGTTCATTGAACTGTTGTATATAAGCAATATCAAACTCGCAATCATGCTATATGACCCTAAATCAGCACTGCTGTGATTGCCATATCGCACTCTTGCTCGTGTGATATTGCTTAAATATATACATATATAATATAATATAATATTAATCTCTTAGAATAGCGTGATAAACTAGGGGTATGCCGATACAATCATGCTTCGATATATTGCATCAATCCTTTATCTTTCTAGCAATATTTTTTGGCCACTTCATCAATAGTCTGAATTCTTTTAAAATTTTGATGCGTAACATGATGACGTGTATAATTTTTCCCTGAATATAGATTTTTTTTTCCATCTGGCCTCTCCAGATGGAAGTGATTATGCACAGAGGGAGGTGTGTTTTCCACACACACACACAAAAATGATAGATAGATAGAATCAGACTTCCTTACCTAAGTGCTTTCCCAAACACCCCAAGCTTCCCTTGAGGCCTAGGATAGGTGGTTACATTACCAAACCTTGATCTTCAGCCTTTCCCTTCAGCAGGATCTGAGAAAGGCCAGGGCACAAGTCTGTTTCACCCAGTTGACTGCATGCATCTTCTGCTACTGCATTGATTGCAAAGCTTGCTGTGTTGCTTGATCTTGCGTTTCCCAGCCCTGCCATCAGTTGATTGCAGCGATTACGCATGCTGTCCTTGTTTGTCTTTTAGAGCCGTGATTTAAAAGTGCCCTTGAGGAATCATTACCTACCGAGTCCTTTTCCACTGCTACTCCTTGTCTTACATCCTTCTATTGCCCCCTTGAATATTTCATTTTTTTACATGTTTATTTTAGAGCTGATGTCATTTCTGAATCACTAGCATTACCAAACGGAGTTGCAAAAATAATAATTCCCCTGTATTCTATAGGTTGTACAAACAGATAGTCCCACCCCAAACTGAACCCATTGATTGAGTCAATGTTGCTGTGTTGGGCTAGATGGGCCACTCAAACAAACAGAGCAATGTTTTGATTAGTGTCACACTTTTTTCACTTTTAAGTTAAATCAACCTATAAATGGTCTCTACATATTAAGCTGGTATAGGAGAGAGAATTTAAACATCAACATTACAAATGTAATTTTAAAATACTAATAATAAATGATATTAAAAAATAATTATAAACAATAACTACATTATAACCTTTATAAATCTGATAAAATAAAAAGTACATTTGTTAACATTAGTTAAGGCCACATAATCAGACAATTTTTGGCCAATTTGGACAATTACATTTTCTCAATTGCAAAATCTACCGACAGCCTTGTCAACAGATAATACACCTTTCACACTAATTTTATTCTATATTTTTTTTGATTTTCCTGCAGTGTGACAAATATTTTTTTCCTGATATGAAATTATATATATATATATGTATGCTTAATAGTGATTAAAGAATTAGCAAAATGCTATTTAAAATAGTTTTATAGGGAGTATAGTATGTCACACAGCTTGCGAAAGGAATTAATGTCATTTACCCATATATCAGCATTATATTAGCCATCAGTCACCCTGCTCTCTAGATGTTGACATTAAAACATTGTTGCCATTACAAGACCCATATCGGTTGACACGTAGTTATGTTTTGTTATAGTGACTTAGTGATCTTATCTTTATGTTTGATGTTGTTATACTTGATTATCAGATCATTGATTGGGTCTGATTTGCTTCTGTCCTGGCTTACTCAGTTTCATTCTCCCTATATACAGTAACTTTTACTTTGAGTGTCAAGTATCGTGTGATTGACAGAGATTTTTAAAAGGTCTCACATGTCTGAAGTTTCAGTGGCAAAAGGCAACTGCCGGTGTCACGTTTAAGCTGTATTAGTTTCAGGCAAAACAGAACCATATTAACTTATGGATGATTGACATTTATGTGTTAATATTTTATAGTTGTATTACTCATACTCTTGGCTATCAAGAAAAGTGCAGGAGAATTGATTTTTAGTATTGTAACCAAGTTTTTGTCACATTTTTAGGTTTAACCCTGAAGCAGCCATATGGTGTGACGGATCAAGTATTCAATAAAAATATAAAAAAGGGCATATTTCATCTACAGTAAAGGAAAAATATCACAATGTTTCCATCATTAATGTACTGAAATTAATGTACGATCAGCATTTGATTAGCTGCTAGCATACTCATAGCATACGCACTGACAAAAATGTTTTGTTTTTTTTTACCTACAGGTGCATCTCAATAAATTAGAATGTCATGGAAAAGTTCATTTATTTCAGTAATTCAACTCAAATTGTGAAACTCGTGTATTAAATAAATTCAATGCACACAGACTGAAGTAGTTTAAGTCTTTGGTTCTTTTAATTGTGATGATTTTGGCTCACATTTAACAAAAACCCACCAATTCACTATCTCAAAAAATTAGAATATGGTGACATGCTAATCAACCCAAAACACCTGCAAAGGTTTCCTGAGCCTTCAAAATGGTCTCTCAACATTCTAATTTATTGAGATGCACCTGTATATGTTTTCACCCTCGTTTTATGATTAGTCGAGCATTGACGCCTCAAACTCATGCCGTTGGTTAAAGGAATAGTTTACACTTATGCAGAACACAAACATACATTTTTAGAAGAATATTTCAGGTGGCCAGAACTTTGAAGCACCAAAAAGCATATAAAGGCAGCATAAAAGTAATCCACATGACTCCAGTAGTTAAATCCATATATTCAGAAGTGATATGATAGGTGTGGGTGAGAAACAGATCGATATATAAGTTCTTTCTTACTATAAATTCTCCTCCCTGCCCAGTAGGTGGCGATATGCACGAAGAATGTGAATTGCCAAAAACAAAAGAAGAAACTGAAAGTGGATATTTATAGTAAAAAAGGACTTAAATATTGATCTATTTCTCACTAACACATCATATTGCTTCTGAATATGTAGATTTAACCACTGAAGGTGTGTGGATTACTTTATGCTGCCTTTATGTGCTTTTTGGACTATCAAAGTTCTGGTTACCATTCACTTGCATTGTATGGACCTACAGAGCTGAGATATTCTTCTAAAAATCTTATTTGTGTTCAGCAGTAGAAAGTAAGTCATACACATCTGGGAGTAAAATGATAAGAGAATTTTCATTTTTATTCCTTTAAGTCAGTTCTTCTGTCAGTTAGTCAGCTGGTCTGGTTGGGATGCTCAAACAATCTTGACAAAGTTTCATAGCACCATAGTGTTTATACTTTTCTAAATTCTAAATTCTAAACTAAACTGGAATTGAAGAAAGTATTTTACTTTGTACTGATGTTCCATTAGATTAGCAATACATTGGACAATTTGCTACTTTGTATCTTTGTGTGACACCTTGGACGCTCATCTGAAGGTCTTTGGTCCTGTTTCAGATGCTTCTGGTGCGTTATCAGGTGAGAGTTTGATTCTTATCACTTCCAAGCAAGTTCCTGCTTGCTTCTACATCCATCAACTCTCCTCAGGACTGGAGTCGCTAAAACAACACATTCGTTCCTTTGGCAATACATTTTAAAACCTGTCCTTGCCTGTTCTAATAAATCGCCTCAACTCAATCCAACATCTTGTTCTAGGTCTTCAGATGTAGTCCATTACAGTCCAAAACAGTGACCCGAACAACAGCTCTGCATCAGTCTGTTGGTTTCCTTTTTCCTCTTGCTTATCATTACTTTCAAATTTGATCAATCAGGTATTTCTGTTCTTCAGAAAAGAGAGACATTAACCATCCTGAATTTAGTATTTCATAACATGTGATGTTTGTGTTTTGCTTCGGGCCTTTGGAATGGAAAATAGAGCCATAAAGGCGTAAACTGCTTTTGGTCCACTTTTTGTCAAAGATTTATGGGACCAGTCATCAGCTTTGCGGTCACGGCGCGGCCAGTTGCATATGGAAATGCGAGAGTAAAAATGATTGCGTTTTTCTGTTATACACATAGACATTTGGACAACAGCCTTCTTAAAATGGATCCATTCTAAAGTGCTTCCATCCACAAATCAGATCTATGTTATGTTAAGTGCCATGGGAGATTTGGACAGAACAGAGCAATCTTTTAGCTGTCACACTCTCTTTGAACACTTTGAGTTCATTACTTTGAGAAGAATGTATCTGGAGAGGCTTGTTTTATGGGACAAATACCCCCCACCTCCACAGACAAGATCAGAGTGGGCTATATCACATTCAGTTTAAAATCATATCTGACTGGGAATGTACATTTTCGGTGTATCAGAGATCTGTCCCTGAGCTTTGCAGGAAGACAAATATCTCTTTAAATGAAAGGACTGATCCAGACCTGGAGCTTCTCTTGTAAACGCTGCACAGATTTTACAACCACTAAATTTGAAATACTTGATCAGTAAAGAGTAGCGATGCACCGGTGTGTAGGCCATTCATCGGTGTCGGCCGATAAAATCATCTGCAACATGTTGGATATCGACAGATTGTTTAAAAATAGCCAATGATCAGGGCTGATTATTTCTTGTCAAATTTAGAAATTTTATGTGAACCTAACAAGAGGCTATTTAAAATTCTGTTTATGTGGGTTAAGAATGGGTCAATGATGTGACCCTAATATATCTATATATATCTATATATATATATCTATATATATATATATATATATATATATATATATATATATATTTTGTCCAGTTCTATCAAATTATTCAAAAATAGAAAATAAAATAAAAAGTGCATTTTACACAAAAGAATTACTTAAATACACCTCTTCTATTATGAACATGTTTTCAATAGCTAAGTTATTTTGATATTTTTTCTGGGACTTAAAGTAAAAAGTGCCATGTGGAGTTACTGTCCAGAGTCAGTAAAAAACAAACAAAGCCTCATTAAAATCTGAAATGTTTTGAACAATGAAATGTTGGCATGAGTACTGCAGAATACTCCTTTATTAAATATACACTGGTGGCCAAAAGTTTGGAATAATGTACAGATTTTGTACAAAGTATAGTCAGGACATTACTGATGTAAAAAACAGCACCATCACTATTTGAAAAAAGTCATTTTTGATCAAATCTAGACAGGCCCCATTTCCAGCATCCATCACTCCAGCACCTTATCCTTGAGTAATCATGATAAATTGCTAATTTGGTACTAGAAAATCACTTGCCATTATATCAAACACAGTTGAAAGCTATTTGGTTCATTAAATGAAGCTTAACATTGTCTTTGTGTTTGTTTTTGAGTTGCTGCAGTATGCAATAGACTGGCATGTCTTAAGGTCAATATTGGGTCAAAAATGGCAAAAAAGAAACAACTTTCTCTAGAAACTCATCAGTCAATCATTGTTTTGAGGAATGAAGGCTATACAATGCTTGAAATTGCCAAAAAACTGAAGATTTCATCAAAGGTGTACACTACAGTCTTCAAAGACAAAGGACAACTGGCTCTAACAAGGACAGAAAGAGATGTGGAAGGTCAGATGTACAACTAAACAAGAGAATAAGTACATCAGAGTCTCTAGTTTGAGAAATAGACGCCTCACATGTCCTCAGCTGACAGCTTCATTGAATTCTACTCGCTCAACACCAGTTTCATGTACAACAGTAAAGAGAAGACTCAGGGATGCAGGCCTTATGGGAAGAATTGCAAAGAAAAAGCCACTTTTGAAACAGAAAAACAAAAAGAAAATGTTAGAGTGGACAAAGAAACACAGACACTGGACAACAGATAATTGGAAAAGTACCAGTTTCTTTCCATAAGAGCAAAATCTGTACATTATTCCAAACTTTTGGCCACCACTGTGTGTGTGTGTGTGTGTGTGTGTGTATATATACAAAAGCAGTGAAGCAGTTTTATACAGTGGCAAGAAAAAGTATGTGAACCCTTTGGAATTACCTGCATTTGTGTATCTATTTGTCTTAACATCTGGTTTAATTACATCTAAGTTACAATAATGAACAAACACAATCTGTTTTAACTAATAACACACAAATATTGAATATTGACATATAGAATACATCATTCAAACATTCACAGTGTAGGCTAGAAAAAGTATGTAAACCTTTAGGCTGATGACGTCAACAAAAGCTAATTAAACTCAGGAGTTGGCAGACCTGGCGTCCACTTAATGAAATAATTGGGTTAGAGCTACTTTGACTTATAAAAAGCACTCAAACATTTTGAATTCGCTATTCACAAGAAGCATCTGCTGATGTGGACCATGCCTTGCAGAAAAGAGATCTCAGAAGACCAACGATCAAGAATTGTTGCTTTGCATAATGCTGGAAAGGGTTACAAAGTTATCTTGAAGAGTTTAGATATTCATCTCTCCACAGTTAGACAAACTGTCTAAAAATGGAGATGATTTAGTACTGTGGCTACTCTCCCTAAAAGTGGCCGCCCAGCCAAGATGACTCAAAGGGCACACCACAAAATGCTCAAATGAGGTATAAAAGAACCCTATAGTGACAGCTAAAGACTTGAAGGAATAATCGGAACTGGTTTGAGTATTTCAGTAACTGCTGATCTCATGGGATTTTCACATACAGCAGTCTCTAGAATTTTCTCCAAATGGTGGCAAAAACAAAAAACATCCAGTGAGCAGCAGTTCTGTGGACGGAAATGCTTTGTTGATGAGAGAGGCCAACAGAGAATGGCCAGACTGTTTCGAACTAACAAAGTCTATGGTAACTCAGATAACCACTCTGTACAGTTGTGGTGAGAAGAACAGCATATCAACAAAGTCACAAGTATAGACAAACACAGTGTGCTTAAGCTAACAACACACAAACAGTTATAATCTTTCATAACTTTATTGAACACATCCCCTTAAACATTCACAGTGCTATTGAAAAAGTGAACCCTTGGATTTAATAACTGGTCGATCCTCCTTTGGCAGGAAAACCTCAACCAAGCATTTCCGGTAGCTGCTGATTAGATCTGCGCAATGTTTAGAAGGGATTTTGGACCATTCTTTCTTACAGAACTGCTTCAGCTGGCGCTGTTTTGGTGGCACGAGGGGGACCTACACAATACTAGTGGAACGTTGGTGTCTTGGAGTGGAAGAGAGGAGAGGAGATGCAGGAGTAGATTCTTTCAATCATTTAATTATAATCATAGGAGTAGAACAAATGCTGGAGTGGAACAAACAAAAAGCTCGACAGTAGTAATCGCTGGAGTGGAACAAACGCTGGAGTGGAACAAACACTATATCAACACAAAGTAACACTTCAAGGACTGAAAAATGAATGGGCAAAACAAGAGGATATTTATACAAAAGGAACTAATGAGGGAATGGAATACAGGTGAGGATAATAAGAAACAGATAGAAGTGATGAGGACAGTGAAACATGGGAGATGTTGTCTGGAGGAAAACTTCAAAGTAAGAGTCCTTGAAGAAAATGAGGGAGAAAGACAGTGACAATTAGGCAGGTGGTTTTAATATTGTGGCTGACCGGTGTGCAGGGTAGGGGAGTAACGGAATACATGTAACGGGAATACATATATAAAATACAAAATATAAGTAACTGTATTCCACAACAGTTACAATTTAAATCATTGGTAATTAGAATACAGTTACATTCAAACAGTATTTTGATTACTGAAGAGATTACTTTGCATTTCATTGTCATTTGTTTCATTTAATATTTAGTCCTTTCAGATGGAGAACATTTCTACATATAAATGATGTGATCCAAAGTGCATTTGAACAGTGGTGAAACACGTTTTTTATATGATGTGTTACATTCAAACGAGCAGACAGAGAAGTAAGTTTGAAGTAATTTGGAGCAGAAGAAATAGAAATAAACCTTGTGTAAATTGTCAGCTTTACGCTAAGCTAAAATGCTATTTCTAGCCGTTTTACATGCACGTTACCAGGCACAATCATATTTTTTTATCAAGAAATTCACATTGGATCATAATTTCTTTTTTTCTAGTAAGACCTTTGATATTAGGGTAAAATCATATTCTTGATAATAATTTTTGTATTTTTTTCCCTGTAAAAATATCTAAAACTCCTTAAAACAAGATCAGTTTGATTTATCTTGTTTTAGAAACAACACTGCATAAGATATTTAAGTTTTTCAGAGAATGTATTTTTAACATGTGTATTTTGTCTTACTGTACTGGCAGAGTTTTTATAGTCAAAACAAGTGAAAAAATCTACCAGTGCTGAAGAAGTAATCCAAAGTATTTAGAATACGTTACTGACCTTGAGTAATCTAACGAAATATGTTACAAATTACATTTTACAGTATGTATTCCGATACATTTCATTTCAAAAGTAACCCTCCCAACCCTGCCGGTGTGTGTGTATGTATGTATGTATGTATGTATGTATGTATATACTGTGTGTATATATATATATATATATATATATATATATATATATACAGTTGTGCTCAAAAGTTTGCATGACCTGGCAGAAACTGTGAAATTTTGGCATTGATTTTGAAAATATGACTGATCATGCAAAAAAATATATATATATATATTTAAGGATAGTGATCATATGAAGCCATTTATCATCACATAGTTGTTTGGCTCCTTTTTAAATCATAATGATAACAGAAATCATCCAAATAGCCCTGATCAAAAGTTTACATACCCTTGTTACAGACACACAAGGTGACACACACAGGTTTAAATGGCAATTAAAGGTTAAATTCCCACACCTGTGGCTTTTTAAATTGCAATTAATGCCTGTGTATAAATAGTCAATTAGTTTGTTAGCTCTCACATGGATGCACTGAGCAGGCTAGATACTGAGCCATGGGGAGCAGAAAAGAACTGTCAAAAGACCTGCGTAACAAGGTAACAGAACTTTATAAAGATGGAAAAGGATATAAAAAGATATCCAAAGCCTTGAAAATGCCAGTCAGTACTGTTCAATCACTTATTAAGAAGTGGAAAATTCGGAGATCTCTTTATACCAAGCCAAGGTCAGATAGACCAAGAACGATTTCAGCTACAACTGCCAGAAGAATTATTTGAGATACAAAGAAAAACCCACAGGTAACCTCAGGAGAAATACAGGCTGCTCTGGAAAAAGACGGTGTGTTTGTTTCAAAGAGCACAATATGACGATACTTGAACAAAAATGAGCTGCATGGTCGAGTTGCCAGAAAGAAGCCCTTTGTCTGGGCTGCCCGGCCGCTGAAACGCAGAAGGAAAAGGGGAAACAGAGCTGGCATTCTCATCAGAGTAAGACGTCGTGCAAATCGACCCCCTGCTACCCAGTATTCTACTGGCAAATATTCAGTCTCTGCACAACAAGCTCTGCGAGCTGAGAGCGCGGATCTCTTTCCAACGAGAGACAAGGGACTGCTGCATTATCTGCCTTACAGAAACTTGGATGTCTGTGGAGATTCCAGACTCAGCCATTGAACCTGCGGGTTTCTCCGTGCACCGAGCGGACAGAGCGAAAGACCTCTCAAGTAAAAGCAGAGGTGGTGGTGGTGTGTTTTATGATCAACAAATCCTGGTGTGATCAGAGGAACTTACATTCTATCAAGTCTTTCTGCTCTCCTGATCTGGAATTTCTCATGCTTCTGTATTGACCACTCTGGCTACCGAGGGAATTCACAGCGGTCGTTATCACAGCTGTGTACATCCCGACAGAAGCCGACACAGACCGGGCACTCAAGGAACTGTATGGGATTATAAGCAAGCAGGAAACCGCGCACCCTGAGGCCGCGTTCATTGTGACCGTGGACTTTAACAAAGCCAATTTTAAATCAGTTGCACCAAAATACACCAACATATCAGTTTCAACACACGAGGGGACCGGGTTTTGGACCATTGCTACTCTCCCTTCCGGGATGGCTACAAATCCCTCCCCTGCCCACCATTTGGCAAATGAAACCACTCTTCCATTCTGCTTCTGCCCGCTTACAGGCAGAAACTGAAACAGGAAGCACCCACCCTCAGAACGATCCAGTGTTGGTCAGACCAATCAGACTCTATGCTACAAGACTATTTTGATCACGTGGACTGGGAGATGTTCTGGTCCGCCTCTGATGACGACATCGAGGTTTACGCTGATAGCGTAATGTGTTTCATCAGAAAGTGTGTAGAGGATGTTGTTCCATCCAAAACAATATGGATCTACCCGAACCAGTAACCTTGTATTAATAGTGATGTTCACGCGGCACTTAATGCGCGGACCTCTGCTTTTAATTCCGGGAATGCGGAGGAGCATAAACAAGCCAGTTATGCCCTCCGAAAAACTATCAGAGCAGCAAAACGCCAGTACAGGAACAAGATTGAAGGACAGTTTAACACCACCAACCCTAGAAGCATGTGGCAGGGAATTAATATCATCACGGACTTTAAAGGGAATAAAAACTCCGACGTGAACACCGCTGCTCTCCCGGATGAGCTAAATACTTTTTATGCACGGTTCGAGGGAAATAACACAGCCCTCGCAGAGAGAGCTCTCGCAGCCGAAGCTACAGAGGTTAGTTCACTCTCCATCTCTGTAGTGGATGTAACCCGATCCTTCCGACGGGTGAATATCCATAAAGCCGTGGGTACAGATGGCATTCCGGGCCGTCTGTACCCACAGACGACCCTCTCCTTGTCTGTAGTTCCCACACGTCCACCATTGTGCCTGTACCAAAGCAATCCAAAATCACTTGCTTAAATGACTGGCGTCCTGTTGCTCTGACCCCCATCATCAGCAAATGCTTTGAGAGACTGATCAGAGATTACATCTGCTCTCTGCTGCCTCCATCACTGGACCCATTGCAGTTTGCTTACCGCAACAATCGCTCCACTGATGATGCCATTGCATCTACAATACACACTGCTCTCTCCCACCTGGAAAAAAGGAACACTTATGTGAGAATGCTGTTTGTAGACTACAGCTCAGCATTCAACACCATAGTGCCCTCCAAGCTTGATGAGAAACTCCGGGCTCTGGGCTTAAACAGCTTGCTGTGCAGCTGGATCCTGGACTTCCTGTCAAGCAGACGCCAGGTGGTTAGAATGGGCAGTAACATCTCCTCATCACTGACCCTCAACACTGGACCCCCGCAGGGCTGTGTTCTTAGCCCACTCCTGTATTCCCTGTACACACATGATTATGTGGCAACACATAGCTCCAATGCCATCATTAAGTTTGCTGATGATACGACAGTGGTAGGTCTGATCACTGACAGTGATGAAACAGCCTACAGAGAGGAGGTGCACACGCTGACATGCTGGTGTCAGGAGCTTAACCTCTCCCTGAATGTCACTAAGACAAAGGAGCTTGTGGTGGACTTCAGGAGAAGAGAAAGAGAACGCAGCCCCATCACCATCAATGGAGCACCAGTGGAGAGAGTCAGCAGCTTCAAGTTCCTGGGTGTCCACATCACTGAGGAACTCACATGGTCTGTCCACACTGAGGCCATTGTGAAGAAGGCTCATCAGCGCCTCTTCTTCCTGAGACGGCTGAGGAAGTTTGGAATGAACAGCCACATCCTCACACGGTTCTACACCAGCACTGTAGAGAGCATCCTGACTGGCTGCATCTCCGCCTGGTACGGCAATAACACCACCCACAACCGCAAAGCCCTGCAAAGGGTGGTGCGAACTGCCAGTCACATCATCGGAGGTGAGCTTCCCTCCCTCCAGGACATATACACCAGGCGGTGTGTGAAAAAAGCTCGGAGGATCATCAGAGACTCCAGCCACCCGAGCCATGGGCTGTTCTCACTGGTACCATCAGGCAGGCGGTATCGCAGCATCAGGACCTGCACTAGCCGACTTCATGACAGCTTCTTCCCCCAAGCAATCAGACTTTTGAACTCTTGATCTCCCATGATCAAAATACATCAGCACTGCACTTTATTAATCTTATTATCTCACACTGGACTGTCATAAATTATATTCTCTCTTAACAACACACTGGCAACTGACTATCAACAGACAGCCTGAATGTCAATACAGTACAATACAACCTACTGTACATTTTATATATATACTATATATACTATTTTTTATTGTATAATGTGTATTCTATATTGTGTGTATTGTATACTGTACATTGTATATTATTATTTGTATATTGTGTTGTGTTTAATTATGTGTATATTAGATTTTAAATTATGTTGTGTAAATTTGATGTTTATTGTAGATTGGTATATGTCTCATCACTGTCACGACTGCTATGTTGCTCGGAACTGCACCCAAGAATTTCACACACTATTGCACTTGTGTATATGGTTGTGTGACAATAAAAGTGATTTGATTTGATATATATATATATATATATATTTTTTTTTTTTTTTAAAGCTTTTGTGCACCAAATCAAACTTGTTTGTTGTAACCAACATGTAGATAAGATAGCCATTTTGTTTTCATGTAAAACACACACACACACACAAAACACATTTAGACCCTCAAGACTTTTTATGAAGTTTTAAAAATATCATAATTTTTTATATCATCATTAAATTTTAATATTATGACTTCTGTTATAAAATATCTTGTTCAGGACATTCTTGACATTCTCGACTCCAAAATGTATGATTTTTGGAAAAAAAAATATTTGTCAATGTGACAACCCTAGTTGTCAATGACCCCCCAAAAATTTTAATGTTAAAGGGATAGTTCATCCCCAAATTAAAATTCTTTCATCATTTTCTCACCCTCATGCCATCCCAGATGAGTATGACTTTCTTTTTATGTTGAACACACACAAAGATTTTTAGAAGTATATTTCAGCTATATTTCAGCAATGCAAGTGAATGGTGGACAGAACTTTGAAGGTTCAAAAAACACATCAAAGCAGAATAAAAGTAATCCATAAAACTCCAGTGGTTAAATCTATATCTTCTGAAGTGATATGATAGGTGTGGTTGAGAAACAGATCGATATTTCAGTCATTTTTTACTATAAATTCTCCTTCCTGCCCAGTAGGTGGTGATATGCACGAAGAATGTGAATCACCAAAAACAAAAGAAGAATGTGAAAGTAAAAGTGGAGATTTCTTGTGAAAAATTGAGTTTATTGCCTGTTTTCTGATCTATCAGGTGAAAATCTTAAGTCTGATCACTTAAGTAATAGTAATATTACTCTACTTAGGTAAACAGGTAGTCCCGCCCCAAACCCATGCCATTGGTTGAGCAAGAAGTTGGCATATGTTTTGAAAGCGCTGTAGTGTTTACACTCTTTGTGAAGTAAACCAACAAATGGCTTACTTATAGTTTTCTCTGTACAATAAATGGAGAGGAGAAAGTATTTTAACATGAAAAATTTCACTTCATCTTTAATGTGCAATAGCTGACTCTTTGCTCTAAAGGAATATCTCATTGTTAAAAAAGTGAGTTCTTGCCTTCTGGCTGTGTATCTTCCAAGCCTGCAGGAATTTAGATCACATATAGTGTTTTGTTCCGCATGCGTTCTGGTCCGGTGGATATCACTGATTATTGGCATTTTTATAAGGAGCAAATGTCTTGGCAGTCTATGACTTCTGACTCACAACAAAGGGTTAATGAGACAATTGCTTATTCAAGGCTGTTTAGGTTTATAGGGTAAAGGTTAGTGTTAGTGTAGCTTCAGGGCTCAAATTACAGCACATAATGGGCAATGCTCACCAGGAAGATAATTTCAGACTGTACCCAACCTCAGCTTCTGACCTCTGGCTTCGTTTTCTGTCCACAAACCAGATCTTCTCGAAGCTCAGTGTTTCTCAAAGCTTTTATCAAAACCTCATGAGGTAGTTGCCACAAATCATTTGCAGAGATTTGTAATATTTTGAAATCATGATTAAACAGCCCTAAAAATTTCGTCCTGTAACATCTTTTTACCATAATATAATTCATGACATATTTGCTTATGTTTAACACTGTGGTGTACATTTCTTTGCTTTGCATTGCAGATAAATTCTTATGAAAGGGAAACTTGTTTTGGGACTTGGAAGTTGGAAAAGAGAGACTTTATGCACTGTACTCCTAGATTTTCCTGGGGTGGGTGTCTCCATTCCCTGACCTCTTTGCCAAATGTTTCTGAAACAATAGGCAATTTATCTTTCACTGCATCTCACCACACTTTAAGATTTGGATGGTAGATAGTTTTGAATGTATGCAAAATACACCAGAAAAAAGCAAACAGTCACATCCCTAACTGACTCATACAAATTACACCAATATGTTGTTGGTTTCAAGGAATAGTTCACCCAAAAATGGAAATTCTGTCATAATTTATGTCACTTTATGTAATTCTAAACCTTATGTCAAAAACAAATGGAGATGGGTCATTCTGTGTAAACTCAACTTGAGGTCCCCGGATCTCTCTCTCTCTCTCTCTCTCTCTCTCTCTCTCTCTCTCTATATATTTTATTTTTGGTTGGAAGATAAAAATAAATGGTGATGAAAGATAAACAAAATAAATACCATGGATCAGTATTTACTGAGTAATCTGTTATTTGTAGAGGGGGGACAAAATGACAATTTGCACCTATGATTTTGGAGCAAAACAACAAAGTTAGAAAGGTGGCAGCATTATTATTTTATTTGTTCACAGAAATAGGTAGGTCTAGTACTAAAATCAGTTGACTTCAGCACCCCTTTTAGCATTATATGGCAAGTGGTGTGATCTTCATTTTTATGGCTCTAATGGTAAAATGCAAGAGATATGGCACAATCTACAAGTTTCAATTTTCCCTTTTTTTTGGTGGTCAAAAACCAAATATGGGTTGCATGATATGTAGCTAATTTTTCTTGTCCAACAAAACAAAGGTCTGCAGAACAATACATGTTGAAACATAGAGGGAATAGAAATGTACCTTTAACCACCTGAGACCCGAGTGTGACTGCTGTGTGCATTTTCCATTTCCCTTTTTGATCTGTAACTAGTAGCACCTGAACATGCAAAAAAAAAAAAAAAAAAAAAGCCTTTGAAAGCAATATTTTTCAGCTTTTGGTTGAACCAATTGAATGCACAGTAAATATAGGATTTCTAAGGAAAAATGTGGTAAAATACATGTTTGTGCACATTGTGTTTAGCAGCATGGCATTTTGTGATAAAACTAGGGACTCTTTTCACTCAGATAGGTTTCAATGTATAAACTTAATTAGGTTTCTTACCAGATGTAGTTTTGTTGGCGTTTCTCCCAAAGACAAACTCCACTGTGGTCGGCGCCATGTTGTTTTGTCACATGACTCTGTATGTAGAAAGTTTAATCCTTTACTGACTGCACAGAGACTCCTGAACTGAGATCAGTTGGTTTAAATTAATTTAAATTAGCGAAGCCAAAATATAATGTCCACGCGAGGTCGCAAAAGGTTAATCACATAAAAACAATAATGTCAAATCTTGATTTTTAAGAGTCCAAAAAATATGTGGTTAGGGTTATTAAGCCGGTAAATTTCTTACATTTGGTGGATTTAACATGGAAAAATCAGGATATTTGAAAGAATTTTACAGCCCTTGTTTTCAACACAATGACAGTGGCTCTCTGTAAAACTTAATAGGACCCAAAAATATAATGAAAGTAGTCCATGCGACTTGTACCTCATATTCCAAGTCTTCTGAAGACATACAATAGGTATTAGTGAGAAGCAACCTGTAATTGAAATCATTTTTTTGTGAAAATGTTCACGCAAGAACTTAGATAATGCAAGATGCTACCCACTGTGAACGAGCTTCTCTCACAGCATTCATAAGAGTCCCTGTTGTATTTTGGGTTTGTTTATAATTAAAAGTCCGACGTTATGCACCAAATCTAATTTTTTTATGGTCATTATTGGGATTATGGTTGCACAAAAAATTACATCTGGGATTTAATTAAATGTGGAGTCTTGGTTAGGTCTGGGCCGCCCTGTCACAGTAAGGAAAAACATCTTGGTTACTGATGTAACCTCTGTTCCCTGATGGAGGGAACGAGAAGTCATGTCGATGTAGTGACACTAGAGGTTCGCTCTTGAGAGCCCCAGTCACCTTTTCTTTATTCAGAAAAGGCCAATGAAAACTGGCTAGTGGAATTTGCATGCCACAAAGGAGATGGCATGTACCACTCATTCAGATTTGTGCTGAGGAGTCGAGAGAGAGTCCCGGCCATGTCAGTGGTCAGTTCAGTGCCACGGCAGGAGGGACACAACATCTTGTTCCCTCCATCAGGGAACAGAGGTTACATCAGTAACAAAGACGTTCCCTGTCTGTCACTCACTCGACGTTGTGTTGATGTAGTGACACTAGGGGTTCCTATACGAAACGCCGCAGGCGCTGAACCATGTCATGAGGTACGGAGGAGCGGACATGGGCAGGCTGCTGCGTGCCTCGCAACGAGCGCTCAACCACGTCGTGACCTTCCAGCGAGTTAGGTAAGGCATCTCCCTGGTCCCGATAAGGGTGGGAGGAGGCACTTACCCTGGGGGAGTAACTGTCTAATTGGTTTGACTGGAGGTTTGCAAGTTCATGTTGGGGTAGGTTCACCTCTCCAGAGGAGTCACAACTCGATTATACTCACCTGTTGTTACCAGCTCCATATGATATTTGTTCTGTTTAGAACCCCTAGACTATTTTCAAACCATTCACACTTCATAAGCCGCTGGTAATGCATCGCAGTACTATACTTTTGGTGAGTCATGCAAGTCATGACAGCCGATATTTTCTTTGTTTGTTTGTTTTTTTCCTTTTTGCAACACATGATGTAAATAAGAAAACCCTGTTATAAATGTTTGACATGTTCATCCAAGCATACCCACTCCTTAAACCACAATAAGGTGACTTTTAAACTACATAATTAAGGGAAAAGGGCAAACACACAAAAACCCACATGGCAGGGTTCAAAATTTCAGTTAAACCAGGAAATAAACTGGAAACTTAACTTTTATAAAAAATGTCAGATTTTCTTGCTTCCGTAGAAGAACACAAGATGATCGATTGGAAGATTCTCAAATCATGCTAAGTAACATGATCACAGTTTTAGTTCATACCAGCTTGAGTGCATGCTCCACTAAAGCTGAAGGAGTACAATCCAAATTTCAGCACAGTTATTAACAAGAAAAATTAAAAATAGCATGCCATGTCAAAAAGGTTGCCGACCCCTGCTGTAGTAAAAATCATGGTTAATTTTCATAAGGCATAGATAAAGGTATTGCGAGGGAATCCAAAAATAATTACGAGAGAATGGAAAACATATTGCAAGGGAATGCAAGACTATTTTGAGGGAACAAAAAACTCATGCAAGGGAAAGCAAGACTACTTCAAACGAATGCAAGAGTATTGCGAGGGAACACAAAACATGTTGCGCCGGAAGGCAAGACTATTGCGAGGGAAAGCAATACAAATTTGAGCGAACGCAAAATGTGCGAGGGAACGCAGAATGTGTTGTGATGGATCACATAACTATTGAGAGGGAGCACAAGTCTGTTTTGAGCGAACGCAAAACTATTGTGAGCGAATACAAAATTATTGCAAGAGAATGCAAAAAGTGTTGCAAGAGAAGACAAAACATGTTGCGAGGGAATGTAAAACTATTATGGGCGAATGCAAGACTATTTTGAGTGAACGCAAAATGTGTTTTGCGAGGTAACAAAATTATTGAGAGGGAATACAAAACGATTGCAAGGGAACGTAAAACTAATGTCAGGGAACGCAAAACTACAAACGAACACAAGACTACTTCAAACAAATGCAAGACTATGGTTAAGGAACACAAAACTATTATGAGGGAACACAAAACATGTTGTGAGGGAACTCAAAACTATTGTAATGGAATGCAAGACTACTTTGAGTGAACACGAAACGTGCAAGGGAATGCAAAACGTGTTTTGATGGAACGCATAACTATTGAGAGGGAACACAAGACTATTGTGAGTAAACGCAAAACTATTGTGAGTGTAGGCAAAATTATTGCGATGGAACACAAAACGTGTTGCGGGAGAATGCAAGACTATTGTGAGGGAATGCCAAACTATTGCGAGGGAATGCATAATGTGTCACGATGGAACCCATAACTATTGATAGGGAACACAAGACTATTGTGAGTGAAGGCAAAATTATTGTGATGGAACACAAAACGTGTTGTGAGGGAACGCAAGACTATTGCGAGTGAATGCAAAACGTGTTACGATTGGAACAGATAACTTTTGAGAGGGAACACAAGACTTGTGAGTGAACGCAAAACTTTTGCGTGCGAATGCAAAATTATTGCAAGGGAACGCAATACGTGTTGAAAGAGAATGCAAGACTATTGTGAGGAAAAACAAGACTATTGCGAGGGAACGAAAAACTATTTCAGAAAATAAATTCCCTTTTTTTACCTCTAAGAGCCAAGATAGTTTTCTGATTTTCCGATCAGATGTTTTTTTTTCCCTTTCAAAACTGCACTCTTACTTGCAAATATTAAAACAGTTGTTTTAGCTCAGTGGTTGACTGACAGGTAAATAGGCTTTGCTTGTCTCCTGTTGGGACACCTTTGAATGGATGAATGTTTACACTACTAGCGAATGTGGTCACGTGCGTCTTCAATCACATTCAACCACCTCTGAATGTGGTTGAAGTGGACAAATCTCAGAAAGTTTGACCCTGTTTACATCTGTATTTAGCCTCATCCAGTTTCAAATGGATCACCCAAAATGCATTATAAAACCAGGTGTAAACGGGGCCAAAGACGGATGGACCCATCCCAGAACATGAATCAGGAATGGATACTGTATGAAAAGTCTAACAACAGTAGAACTATATGTTGGAGATTTATGTTTAACTCAAAGGATGTGCTGGCCTATTGCTTTTCTTTTGTTATTATTATCTCCAACAGGGATCCATTACTTTGATCCACACTTCACAAAATAAAAGGGCTTAGGATTTTTGTGGTCTCCAGTATTCCAAAGCAAACACTCAGTCAAAGTGGAAATTACACACTTACTGTATTTAACTCTCTTGTTACATTTAGCTGATGGACAATGCAATACAAGATCCGATTGCTGTATCTTCCTGTCACGGGGCCAGATGTTCTCGTGGGCTTTTGAGTCTGCAGTGCTTCTGGGGTTTAGGATGCGGTTTATGGCCGAGAGGTCCTCATGCAGGGTTTGGCTCATCAACTCCTGGTGTGATGTTGTATTGAACTCTTCATAGTTCTGTTGTTACTTCTCTGAACACTTGCCTCACTCCCAGACAGATTTATTGGGTGTTTTCAACAAAAATAAATATGGAAGCAAATTTTTTTTTCTCCTCACAATCATCTACTTGTAAGTTCTTCAAGAAAGTTCAAGAAATCTAAATTGATGGGAATTCTTCCAAAGATTACACAGACAACTGTATTAGTTATTGAGAAGGATCCTAGACTTTGAAACTTGATGTTATACAATACCAGAAGCATTGTAGAGATTTTCATAACATGAGTAATCTTCACTAAGTTGCCTAAACAATTAATTTGTCTATTGACCTCTACATTGATGCCTATACTGTTTATATTGTGTGCTCCTTTAGTATTAATCTTGTGTGAACTCAACTCGAACCCAAACTTGAAATTGTGAATAGACCCAGATGCACTGAATCTCAATGCAAACTGTTACATTAAGATTAAAATGTTAAATATTTATAATAATTAATTTTTCAACAATTACAAACATGAACCCGATGAAAACCAAAAGTTATAAAAAAAAATAAAATAAATAAAAAAAAAAAAACAGTTTGTCAGGTACAGTCGGGCTCCAGTCAGGTTGCAACCCTGTTCCGAAATGTCACTTTCTCAACACACTGGTTTCTAATATATAAATGTAATTAATTTAACTTTTCACTCAAACTGTTATGCTGATAATATAATTTGTAATGAAAATAGAACTGTGTGAAATTGGAAAAACGCAAAAAATAAGTAAAAAAAAAAAAAAAAGATGTGGGGTGAGGGGGTTCGGCACAGTGATTAACAAGGTTGCAGACGCCTGCTGTAGTAAAATCAACATACATTTTCGCAGGGTATAAATTAAGGTATTGCGAGGGAATCCAAAAATAATCACGAGGGAATGCAAAACATGTTGCAAAGGAATGCAAGACTATTGCGAGCAAACACAAAACTCTTGCAAGGGAATGCAAAACTATTGCGAGGGAATGCAAAACTATTGCGAGAGAATGCAAGACTACTTTGAGCGAACTCAAAACGTGCGAGGAAACAGAATGTGTTGCGACAGAATGCAAAATTATTGAGAGGGAAAACAAGGCTATTGCGAGTGAACGCAAAATGTGTTGCAAGAGAACACAAAATGTTTTGCCAGGGAACGCAAGTCTATTGAAAGTGAAGGCAAGTCTATTGCGAGGGAACGCAAAACTATTGCGAGGGAACACAAGACTACATCAGGCGAACACAGTACGTGCGAGTGAAAACAAAACACGTTTCGAGAGGGAACATAAGACTATTGTGAGCGATCGCAGAACAAGTTGCAGGCAAACCAAGGCTATTGCGAGGGAACACAAAACTATTGCGAGGAAACGCAAGACTACTTTGAGCGAACGCAAAACGTGCGAGGAAACACAAAACTATTATGAGGGAAAACAAGACTTGCAAGTGAACACAAAGCTATTGCCAACGAACACAAAACTATTGCGAGCAAATGCAAAACTATTGCAGGGAATGGAAAACGTGTTGCAAGAGATTGCAAGGGAACACAAAACGTTTTGCGAGGGAACGCAAGTCTATTAAAAGGGAAGGCAAGACTATTGAGAGGGAACAATAACTATTGCGAGGGAACGCAAAATTATTGTGAGGGAATGCAAGACTACTTTGAGCAGATGCAAAATGTGCAAGGGATCACAAAACGTGTTGCGAGGGAATGCATAACTATTGAGAGGGAACAAAAGACTATTGGGAGTGCATGCAAAAATATTGCCAATAATTGCCAAATTGGCACCAAACCAAGAGACCTTGGCATTAGTGTATACTATAATTTTATGATTATGTTCTTTAGATTGCATAAGCTGTGTATCAAAGGTCTAGCAAATAAACTTTGTTATTTGTTTAAATAGAAATAAGGTTTTCACCTTATTTATTAACAGAGAAACAGCAATTTATCTTTCCATAAGATAATAGTTATACTTTGCCATTGCTACATCCAATTCAACCACTTACATCATTCCATCCTATGCACTTTATTTACCAATTCATTTATTTTATCTTTTTGCATATTAGTACCATTTTGTAGTTTTTCTTAGTTATTCTTGTTTATCTTTTTGAAAATAAAACTAATTTTATTAAAACTGTGTGTTCCTTGTGTTGATGATACAGAAGAACTCTAAAGGGTTAGGATGAATTTTACGAATCCTTCAGATTAATCAGATGACCAATTCCCTCCAATTTACATATTTCTAATTTATTGAATGGACCATTTGGATCATTTCTTTTACTGTTAAGGTGAAACTCCTTAGCTGGTGCCCCAGTGATGGAGAGAGGGGCTGTCTGATATTAATAATCACACACACATACACCTTAAGTGAAGTGTAATAAAAAAAATCACTACATATTTTGGTGTCTTGTATGAGGCCCAGTTCATTTCAATTGGTGTCAGGGTGATTCTCACTACAATATATATATATATATATATATATATATATATATATATATATATATATATATATATATATATATATATATATATATATATATATATATATATATATATATATATATATATATATATATATATACTGTATATATATATATATATATATACATATATATATATATATATATATATATATATATAGTATATAGATACTGTATATATATATATATATATATATATATATATATATATATATATACTGTATATATATATATATATATATCAGTTGTGCTCAAAAGTTTGCATAACCCTGGCAGAAATTGTGAAATTTTGGCATTGATTTTGAAAATGTCTTTTATTTAAGGATAGTGATCATATGAAGCCATTTATTATCACAAAGTTGTTTGGCTCCTTTTTAAATCATATTGAGAACAGAAATCACCCAAATGGCCCTGATCAAAAGTTTACATACCCCTGAATGTTTGGCCTTGTTACAGACACACAAGGTGACACACACAGGTTTAAATGGCAATTAAAGTTTAATTTCACACACCTGTGGCTTTTTAAATTGCAATTAGTGTCTGTGCATAAAAGTCAGTGAGTTTGTTAGCTCTCAAGTGGATGCACTGAGCAGGCTAGATACTGAGCCATGGGGAGCAGAAAAGAACTGTCAAAAGACCTGCGTAACAAGGTATTGGAACTTTATAAAGATGGAAAAGGATATAAAAAGATATCCAAAGCCTTGAAAATGCCAGTCAGTACTGTTCAATCACTTATTAAGAAGTGGAAAACTCAGGGATCTCTTGATATCAAGCCAATGTCAGGTAGACAAAGGAGGATTTCAGCCACAACTGCCAGAAGAATTGTTCGGGATACAAAGAAAAACCCACAGGTAACCTCAGGAGAAATACAGGCCTCTCTGGAAAAAGACGGTGTGGTTGTTTCAAGGAGCACAATATGACGATACTTGAACAAAATTGAGCTGCATGGTTGAGTTGCCAGAAAGAAGCCTTTACTGTGCCAATGCCACAAAAAAGCCAGGTTACAATATGCCCAACAACACCTTGATACGCCTCACAGCTTCTGGCACACTGTAATTTGGAGTGACGAGACCAAAATAGAGCTTTATGGTCACAACCATAAGTGCTATGTTTGGAGAGGGGTCAACAAGGCCTATAGTGAAAAGAATACCATCCCCACTGTGAAGCATGGTGGTGGCTCACTGATGTTTTGGGGGTGTGTGAGCTCTAAAGGCACGGAAATCTTGTGAATATTGATGGCAAGATGAATGCAGCATGTTATCAGAAAATACTGGCAGACAATTTGCATTCTTCTGCATGAAAGCTGCGCATGGGACGCTCTTGGACTTTCCAGCATGACAATGACCCTAAGCACAAGGCCAAGTTGTCCCTCCAGTGGTTACAGCAGAAAAAGGTGAAGGTTCTGGAGTGGCCATCACAGTCTCCTGACCTTAATATCATCGAGCCACTCTGGGGAGATCTCAAATGTAAGATGACCAAAGACTTTGCATGACCTGGAGGCATTTTGTCAAGAAGAATGGGCAGATTTTGGGGCCTCATAGACAACTATTACAAAAGACTGCATGCTGTCATTGATGCTAAAGGGGGCAATATACAGTATTAAGAACTAAGGGTATGCAGACTTTTGAACAGGGGTAATTTCATTTGTTTCTTTGTTGCCATGTTTTGTTTTATGATTGTGCCATTCTGTTATAACCTACAGTTGAATATGAATCCCATAAGAAATAAAAGAAATGTGTTTTGCCTGCTCACTCATGTTTTCTTTCAAAATGGTACATATATTACCAATTCTCCAAGGGTATGCAAACTTTTATATCTATATATATGTATATATATATACTGTGGCGGGCCGTGCATTTAAAGTCTAGGCCTTCAGTGTGATTCATGCCATTAAGAAAACACAGTTTCACAATGAATAAGACACCCTAAAGCCAGAACTTGAAACGACACAATGCTCAAGCAAGCCTAATTTTAACTGCAGCATGACTGTTCCCTATCTGTCACTCACTCGACGTTGTGGCGATGTAGTGACACTATAGGAGTCACCCTTGGGAGCCCCAAACACCTATTTGAGAAAAGGCCAATGAAAATTGGCAAATGGAATTTGCCTGCCACTCCTCCGGACATACGGTTATAAAAGGAGCCGGCTTGCAACCACTCATTCAGATTTGATCTTCGGAGCCGAGTGGTGTCGATGAATTCCACTGCCTTTCCATTCACCTCGACAAAGTATTATAAGCTGTTGGATATTCAGCGCATTGCAGTGGGTCCTCCCCCTCTTGCGTGGATAAATGCAGAGAATGCCCGTGGGTGCTTCGGCAGCTATGCCAAAAGAGTATATACTTAAAAGAGTATTTCCTTTAAAAGAGTGAGCACTATCGGAATGCGTCTTTTTAAAGATGCCTTTCCGTCTGTGTGTAGTTCCTGGATGCGGTCGCTATCTCTCCACCTCTGACTGCCACAATCGCTGCCTCACGTGTATGGGCCATAGCCACGCTGAGACAGCATTCGTGGATGGTTCATGCTCTCGCTGCGAGAGCATGACCATGGCAATGTTGCGGTTGCGGCTTTCCTTCTTCAGAGGGAAAGCCACCCAAACCGCTCCCCACCCCAGTCCTTCTGCCTACGGGTATCAGGCCACGATGGATAGCGTTGTGGGTGATTTGGGGACCCCAATTGGAGCAGTTCCGCCGGGTGAACCCCCACGGACCTCCCATTCCCCAGTGAGCTCATTTTCCCCGGTTGAGTTCTGGGATGAGAGAGGCAGCCCACACCAGGGTGAGTTTAATGTCTCTTTCAGGGCTCAAGAGCAGGATGAGCTCTCAATCGCAGCATTGGAGAGCGGGCTGGTACGGTCAGACACGGAGGACTTGGCTAGATTCCCAACTTCAGGTGTAATTGCCTAGTCTGAGGCTGACGCGGAGGTAGCGGCCATGCTTGCTCGGGCTGCCACGAGTGTCGGGCTCGAGTGGAACCCTCCACCCTGCCCTGAGCCCTCGCAGCTTGATGACTGGTTCCTGGGCTTGGAGCGCTGCTCACAGCTGCGCCCTGCCTCAGTTCCATTCTTCCCGGAGGTGCACGAGGAACTCTCGAAGTCGTGGCAGGCACCTTTCATTGCCCAGACCTGGCCTCAGAGTTCCTCCGCTCTCACTACCCTCGACAGTGGGGCGGCCAGGGGGTACACGGAGATTCCTCAGGTGGATAAGGCGGTTGCGGTGCACCTGTGCCCGCAAAACAATGCCACCTAGCGGAATCTCCCGAGCCTCCCATCCAAGGCCTGTAAGTCTACGTCATCTATCCAGACAGAGGCTATCCAGCACATCCTGCCCCAGCGTGGTTCAGGATCCCGCACCCCGTCTGCTCGTCGCCGAGGGCATCCTCCTGCAGCAGCAACACCAGCTCTGCCGCAGCCTGAGCCAACCGCTCGGCCCCGGCATAGAGCCCCCCGCAGGAAGCTGACGCCCCCGTCCCACGATCCAGCACCAAGAACCCCAGGAATGCTTTGAAGTGCCCGAGATGGGTGACCCAGGGGCGAGGAGACCCGCTGTAAGTCTGGAGGTGGTGCACAGACCACTCCATCCCCCGGTGGAGGGCTGGGAGGAGAATCCTTTGTTCCCTTTTGTGTTGATTTTCCAAAAAAGAGCAGTTTCCTTACTCCCTGGATCACACACTTGGTGTTTACGGCTGTCATTGTCATGACCACCGTACATCGAACATTCGTGGCCGGTTCTATGGTGGGCATGCGGCGCAAGGTAAGTGCTTTACCATTTCTTTCAGCACAGCCATGGGCTGGGGCGAGGTTTCTCGACATGGCAGTTCCTGCTCCGGCCCGCTGCGAGGCCCCATCCACAGGTACGTCAAATGCGATTGTCCCCATGGTACCCCTCACTCGGAGTTTGGAGGCATGGCTAGCGCTCTCCAACCCATCGCGTTTGCTGGCCAGGACAATCTGACTCGGCTACGTGATCCAGTTCACCAGGCGCTCACCCAGGTTCAATGGCATCCATTTCGCCATTGTCCTGCGTGCGGATAGAGCCTGTCCCTCCAGCCGAGATGAAGAAGGGATTCTACAGCCCCTACTTCATCGTATCAAAGAAAGGCAATGAGTTGCGGCCAATCTTGGACCTGCGAGTGCTGAATCAGGCCCTGCACAAACTCCCGTTCAGGATGCTGACACAGAAGTGCATTCTGTCATGCGTCCGACATCAAGATTGGTTCATGGCGGTAGACCTGAAGATGCGTACTTCCATGTCTTGGTTTTGCCTCGACACAGACCATTTCTTTGGTTTGCTTTCGAGGGCTGGACATATCAGTACAAGGTCCTCCCCTTTGGTCTGTCCCTGTCGCCTCGCATCTTTACGAAAGTCGCAGAGGCAGCCCTTGCCCCACTGAGAGAAGTGGGCGTCCACATCCTCAATTATCTCGACAACTGGCTGATTCTAGCTCACTCTCGAGATCTATTGTGTGTGCACAGGGACCTGGTACTCAGACACCTCAGCCGATTGGGGCTTCAGGTCAACTGGAAGAAGAGCAAGCTCTCTCCGGGGCAGAGCATCTCTTTTCTCGGAATGGAGTTGGACTCAGTCACTATGATAGCATGCCTCACGAACGAGCATGACCAGTCGGTGCTGAACTGCCTGAAGTCATTCAGGGGAAGAACAGCGGTTCCACCAAAATAATTTCAGAGGCTCCTAGGGCATATGGCGTCCTCGGCGGCGGTTACGCCACTCGGGTTGATGCATATGAGACCATTTCAACACTGGCTTCAGACCCGAGTCCTGAGATGGGCATGGCGCTGCGGTACACATCGTGTGGTAATCACGGCGATCTGCCGCCGCACGTTCAGCCCTTGGATGGACCTTGCATTTCTGTTGGCAGGGGTTCCCTTAGAATAAGTGTCCAGGTGTGTCATCGTCATGACAGACACCTCCAAGTTAGGCTGGGGCGCCGTTTGCAACGGGCATGCAGCCTCAGGTTCCTGGCATATCAACTGCCTCGAGTTGCTGGCGGTATTGCTGGCTCTGCGGAGGCTTCGGCCGTTGATCCAGGGCAATCATGAGTTGGTCCGGACGGACAACACAGTGACAGTAGCGTACATAAACCATCAAGGCGGTTTACGCTCACGTCGCAACTCGCCCGCCATCTCCTCCTTTGGAGTCAGCAGCGACTGAAATCGTTGCAGGCCATTCACATCCCGGGTGATCTCAACCACGCAGCGAATGCGCTGTCGTGGCAAGTGACGCTCAGGGGAGAGTGGAGACTCCACCCCCAGGTGGTTCAGCTGATTTGGAGTCGATTCAGCGAAGCACAGGTAAACCTGTTTGTTTCCCGGGAGTCCTCCCACTGGCCGCTGTGGTACTCACTGGCCGAGGCCCCCCTCAGCACAGACGCACTGGTACACAGCTGGCCCAGGGGTCTGCGCAAGTATGCGTTTCCCCCAGTGAGCCTGCATGCACAGACTTTGTGCAAGGTCAGGGAGGATGAAGAACAGGTCATGTTGGTGGCACCATACTGGCCCACCCAGACTTGGTTCTTGGAGGTCACGCTCCTCGTGACAGCCCCTCCCTGGTGAGTTCCCCTGAGGAAGGACTTCCTTTCTCAGGGACGGGGCATTTGGCACTTGTACCCAGACCTCTGGAATCTCCACATCTGGCCCCTGGAGAGGATGAGGAAGACCTAAATGGGCTACCACCGGTGGTGGTAGACACTATCACTCAGGCCAGGGTTCCCTCTATGAGGCAGCTATATGCCTTGCAGTGGCATCTGTTCACAAATTGGTGTTCTTCCCAAGGTGAAGACCCCCAGAGATGTGCAGTCGGGTCAGTGCTTTCCTTCCTGCAGGAGATATTGGAAGGGTGGCTGTCCCCCTCCACCTTAAAGGTTTACGAGGCTGCTATAGAGGCACACCATGATGTGGTGGATGGTAAGTCCTTGGGGAAGCACAACCTGATCATCAGGTTCCTTAGAGGCACAAGAAGATTTAATCCTCCTATGCTGCACCTCGTTCCCTCATGGGATCTCTCCATGGTCCTGCTGGGCCTACGGAGAGCCCCGTTTGAGCTAAAGGCCCTCTCTCTGAAGACAGCCATCCTGACTGTGCTTACTTCCATCAAGAGGGTTGGGGACCTGCAGGCGTTCTCTGTCAGCGATATGTGCCTGGAGTTCGACCCGGCATACTCTCACGTGGTCTTGAGACCCAGACTGGGCTATGTGCCCAAGGTTCCCACTACCCCTTTTAGGGACCAGGTGGTGAGCCTGCAAGCACTGCCCCGGGAGGAGGCAGACCCAGCCTTGTCATTGTTGTGTCCCGTATGCGCTTTGCGTATCTACTTGGACCGCACGGAGAGCTTTAGATGCTCCGAGCATCTCTTTGTCTGTTTTGGGGGACAGCAGAAGGGGAAGGCTGTCTCCAAACAGAGGACGGCCCACTGGATCATGGATGCCATCACCGTGGCATACCAGGCCCAGGGCGTGCCGTCCCCCCTGGGAGTACGAGCACACTCCACTAGGAGGATTTTATAATCTCCGGATCGAGCCAGTTTCGTCCCGTGTGTTGGCAGGTATGAACAGGTAAGTTTGTGGTGTACCGCTTGCACAGAGCGTGCACTTTTCCCCCCACGTGCAAACGTGCACTTTTTCCCCCACGTGAGTTCCCAAGACCGGTGAACCCTAGGTATCTTCCACCTCAGCCCTGTGGCAAGCGAATTCGGTGGAGAAATTCAATTCCAGGCCCAGTACTTGTGCTAGTATGCCCTGTACTGGGGTAGGTGCTCCACATGTGTTGGCTGCCTGTGGTAACCCCATGTGATGTATTTTCCACGGTACGGTTTCCCTGACGGCAAACCCGTGTCTTCCCTCGTGCAGAGCCTCTTCTGCCCCCAGTCGCCATGTTTGTAGAGCTCCTCCACTCTGGGTAGGACCTACTGCGGGGGCTTCATTCCACATGTGTACTACTGGTTGGTAAGTCCATGTGACGTATTCTCCACATGTTAACCTCCCCTTTGGGCAGGATATGGTCTCTGGATATGGAAAAAGAACACCTGCCCCGATGCGAATACATCTGGCCCCAGCTGAATGATTTTTGTTTTTTTGTGGGGGAAAAAGAAGAGAAAAGGCCAAAGCGGCTGGCGTGACCTGTTCCCATTGTAAGTACGTCCTGCCCCCCCCCCATTTGGGTACAAGGGACCTTGCGAAGTTTGTGGGCACATGCTACTAGGCAGGCAGTGGCCTGCCTGCACCTGCACCGCCAGTCCACATAACACAGTTCAGCTGGTTGTGCCATTTTGTATAGGGACCCCTAGTGTCACTACATCAACACAACGTTGAGTGAGTGACAGATAGGGAACGTCTTGGTTACTGTTGTAACCTTGAGACGTTGTGTCCCTCTTGCCACAACACTGAACTACCCACTGAAATGGCCAGGACTATGTCGGGCTCCTCAGCACAAACCTGAATGAGTGGTTGCAAGCCGGCTACTTTTATACCTGTATGTCTGGAGGAGTGGCATGCAAATTCCACTCGCCAATTTTCATTGGCCTTTTCTCAAATATCAGAGGTGTTTGGGGCTCTCAAGGGTGACCCCTAGTGTCACTACATCAGGGAACGAAGGTTACAACAGTAACCAAGATGTTTTGTGAAATGAACGTCCCCTGAACAGATATTCAAAAATCATAATTTTTCATATGAATCTACCAAGGAGGTCTATAATACCTGGAAGAATCTATATAATAATATTTGCGATTTAATTAATTTTATTTATCACACATAGACAGTAAAATTCTTTATTTTATTTTTTTTCACATTTCCCAGCTAAGCTGGGGTCAGAGTGCAGGGTCAGCCATGATATGGTACACCTGGAGCAGATAGGGTCAAGGGCCCAACAGTGGCATCTTAGCAGTGCTGGGGCTTGAACCCCCAACCTTCTGATCAGTAACCCAGAGCCTTAACCACTAAGCCACCACTGCCCCTAAAATGCAGTTATGCATTTAAATGTTGCCTGCAAAAATTTCGTTTCATCAGGGTACACGGTTATGCTACGTTCCATTCAAGTTAGATGTGGGATATTCCTGCTTGATATCTCCGACCATAAATGCATTCCATTCCCCGATATTCGGAAGATGACGTTTAAGGAAACAAACTGCAACGCTCCCATTACCTTGCATTGGTTTGACTCTCATTAGAGATGTCTCCTAGCAACCCAACTGATAAACAATGCTGCATCGCTAGCATTTGTGCTACAGGTGTACGATTATCAAAATCAAAAAATATGTGTTTCTTTGCCCACTCTAACCTTTTCTTTTTGTTTTTCTGTTTCAAAAGTGGCTTTTTCTTTCCAATTCTTCCCATAAGGCCTGCACCCAAGTCTTCTCTTTACTCTTGTACATGAAACTGGTGTTGAGCGAGTAGATTTCAATGAAGCTGTAAGCTGAGGACATGTGAGGTGTCTATTTCTTAAACTAGAGACTCTGATGTACTTATCCTCTTGTTTCGTTGTACATCTGGGCCTTCCACGTCTCTTTCTGTCCTTGATAGAGACAGTTGTCCTTTGTCTTTGAAGACTGTAGTGTACACCTTTGTGTGAAATCTTCAGTTTTTTTTGGCAATTTCAAGCATTGTATAGCCTTCATTCCTCAAAACAATGATTGACTGACAAGTTTCTAGAGAAAGCAGTTTCTTTTTAGCCATTTATGACCTAATATTGACCTTAAGACATGCCAGTCTATTGCATACTGTGGCAACTCAAAAACAAACACAAGGACAATGTTAAGCTTCATTTAACATACCAAATATCTTTCAAAATCAAATCAAATCAGATCACTTTTATTGTCACACAACCATATACACAAGTGCAATGGTGTGTGAAATTCTTGGGTGCAGTTCCGAGCAACATAACAGTCGTGACAGTGATGAGACATATACCAATTTACAATAAACATCAGATTAACACAACACAATTTAAAGTCTAATATACACATAATTACACACAACACAATATACAAATAATAACATTGTACAGTATACAATACACACAATATGGATACACATTATTCAATAAAAAAGTATATATAGTATATATAGAATGTACAGTAGGTTGTATTGTACTGTATTGACATTCAGGCTGTCGGTTGATAGTAAGTTGTTAAGAGAGAATATAATATAATAATAATATAATTTATGACAGTCCGGTGTGAGATATAAGAGTAAGAGTAATAAAGTGCAGTGCTGATGTATTTTGATCATGGGAGATCAAGAGTTCAAAAGTCTGATTGCTTGGGGGAAAAGCTATCATGAAGTCGGCTGGTGCGGGTCCTGATGCTGCTATACCACCTGCCTGATGGTAGCAGTGAGAACAGCCCATGGCTCGGGTGGCTGGAGTCTCTGATGATCCTCCGAGCTTTTTTCACACACCGCCTGGTACATATGTCCTGGAGGGAGGGAAGCTCACCTCCGATGATGTGTTTGGCAGTTCGCACCACCCTTTGCAGTGCTTTGTGGTTGTGGGTGGTGCTATTGCCGTACCAGGCGGAGATGCAGCCAGTCAGGATGCTCTCTACAGTGCAGGTGTAGAACCGTGTGAGGATGTGGCTGTTCATTCCAAACTTCCTCAGCCGTCTCAGGAAGAAGAGGCGCTGATGAGCCTTCTTCACAACGACTTCAGTGTGGACAGACCATGTGAGTTCCTCAGTGATGTGGACACCCAGGAACCTGAAGCTGCTGACTCTCTCCACTGGTGCTCCATTGATGGTGATGGGACTCTGTTCTCTGTCTTCTCTTCTGAAGTCCACCACAAGCTCCTTTGTCTTACTGACGTTGAGGGAGAGGTTGTGCTCCTGACACCAGTGTGTCAGAGTGTGCACCTCCTCTCTGTAGGCTGTTTCATCATCGTCAGTGATAAGACCTACACCGTTGTGTCATCAGCAAACTTAATAATGGCATTGGAGCTATGTGTTGCCACACAGTCATATGTGTACAAGGAATACAAGAGTGGGCTGAGAACACAGCCCTGCAGGGCTCCAGTGTTGAGGGTCAGTGATGAGGAGATGTTGCTGCCTATTCTAACCACCTGGCATCTGCTTGACAGAAAGTCCAGGATCCAGCTGCACAGCAAGCTGTTTAAGCCCAGAGCCCGGAGTTTCTCATCAAGCTTGGAGGGCACTATGGTGTTGAATGCTGAGCTGTAGTCTACAAACAGATTTCTCACATAAGTGTTCTTTTTTTCCAGGTGGGTGAGAGCAGTGTGTATTGTAGATGCAATGGCATCATAAGTGGAGCGATTGTTGCGGTAAGCAAACTGCAATGGGTCTAGTGAGAGAGGCAGCACAGAGCAGATGTAATCTCTGATTAGTTTCTCAAAGCATTTGCTGATGATGGGGATCAGAGCAACAGGATGCCAGTCATTTAAGCAAGTGATTTTGGATTGCTTTGGAACAGGCACAATGGTGGATGTTTTGAAGGATGTGGGGACTACAAACAAAGAGAGGGAAAGGTTGAAAATGTCCGTAAAAACACCAGCCAATTGGTTCGCACAAGCTCTGATGACGCGGCCTGGAATGCCGTCTGGACCTGCGGCTTTGCGGATATTCACCCATTAGAAGGATTGGGTTACATCCGCTACAGAGACGGAGAGTGAACTAACCACTGTAGCTTCGGCTGCGAGAGCTCTCTCTGCGAGGGTGGTGTTATTTCCCTCAAAACGAGCATAAAAAGTATTTCGCTCATCCGAGAGAGAGGCAGCGGTGTTCAAGGCGGAGTTTTTATTCCTTTTAAAGTCCGTGATGATGTTAATTCCCTGCCACATGCTTCTAGAGTTGGTGGTGTTAAACTGTCCTTCAATCTTGTTCCTGTACTGATGTTTTGCGTTCCCGGAATTAAAAGCGGAGGTCCACACATTAAGCGAACATCGCTATTAATCCATGGCTTCTGGTTCGGATAGATCCGTATTGTTCTGGTCGGAACGACGTTCTCTACGCACTTTCTGATGAAACACATTACGCTATCAGCGTAAAGCTCGATGTCATCATCAGAGGCGGACCGGAACATCTCCCAGTCTGTGTGATCAAAACAGTCTTACAGCGTAGAGTCTGATTGGTCCGACCAGCACTGGATCATTCTGAGGGCGGGTGCTTCCAGTTTCAGTTTCTGCCTGTAAGCGGGCAGAAGCAGAATGGAAGAGTGGTCCGATTTGCCAAATGGTGGGCAGGGGAGGGATTTGTAGCCATCCCGGAAGGGAGAGTAGCAATGGTCCAAAACCCGGTCCCCTCGTGTGTTGAGACTTATGTGTTGGTGGTATTTTGGTGCGACTGATTTGAAACTGGCTTTATTAAAGTCCCCGGTCACAATGAACGCAGCCTCAGGGTGCGCAGTTTCCTGCTTGCTTATAATCCCGTACAGTTCCTTGAGTGCCTGGTCTGTGTCGGCTTGTGGCGGGATGTACACAGCAGTGATAATGATCGCTGTGAATTCCCTCGGTAGCCAGAATGGTCGACACAGAAGCATGAGAAATTCCAGATCAGGAGAGCAGAAAGACTTGATAGAATGTATGTTCCTCTGATCACACCAGGATTTGTTGATCATAAAACATACACCACCACCTCTGCTTTTACCTGAGAGGTCTTTCGCTCTGTCCGCTCGGTGCACTGAGAACCCCGCGGGATTCCAGATTTGAGTCTGGAATCTCCACAGACATCCAAGTTTCTGTAAGGCAGATAATGCAGTAGTCCTTCGTCTCTCGTTTGAAAGAGATCCGCGCTTTCAGCTCGCAGAGCTTGTTATCCAGAGACTGAACATTTGCCAGTAGAATACTGGGTAGCGGGGGTCGATTTGCGCGACGTCTTACTCTGATGAGAACGTCGGCTCTGTTTCCCCTTTTCCTCCTGCGTTTCCGCGGCTGGGCAGCCCAGACAAAGGGCTCCACATGCGTGTTTGTAAACAGCGGGTCGGCATTCAGGAATTTGAAGTCCGGTTTACGGTGTGTAATTGCTGAACCAATGTCCAAAGTGTTTGTCTGTCGTAGTCAATAAGGCAGACAACATCCAAGACACATTTCGACATTTCAGCAGTGTTTGATATAATGGCAGGTGATTTTCTAGTACCAAATTAGCAATTTAGCATGATTACTCAAGGATAAGGTGTTGGAGTGATGGCTGCTGGAAATGCGACCTGTCTAGATTTGATCAAATATAATTTTTTTCAAATAGTGATGGTGCTGTTTTGTACGTCAGTAATGTCCTGACTATACTTTGTGATCAGTTGAATGCCACTTTGGTGAATTAAAGTACCAATTTCCTTCCGAAAAAGCAAAGTCTGTACATTATTCCAAACTTTTGGCCGCCAGTATATGTACTATGTAGACATACTCTTCACAATGCAAAACCTCCACCAGTGTGTATATATATATATATATAAAATAAAATTTCATGACAACAAATGATATGTAATACAATTTAATGATATATAGACAAAATAATATATGAACCACTTAATTTATACAATATTCACTTAAATTCCATCATTGAAAATCTATCCATTTGGTACATAACTATTTGTTAGATTTGGGAACTGACATACGGGAAGGTCACACTTCTTTGTATCTGTCAAACAGACACGGTTATTGAGTCCAAATGGCCAAATGTCATACCACAGATTAATTGGCATGACTGATATAACCATTGTGTTCTAACAGTTTGATTAGAAACAGTCCAGACTCATGAGCTCTCTTTGGACCCTGCTTTACGCTTAATGCTGGAGGCAGACAGCAGTGTCGTCCAAAACCAGAATTGCTGATCCCGTTCTTTAACTCTTATGATTGGTTCACAAGAAGGCAGTTCTGTTTTTATGTGTTATTGTTGGTCTTCCATAGGTCTCCCTGTTTCTGGATTCGACTGAGTTCCTACAAAAGGGACACCCTCTGTGGCTATTCTTTCATTAGTTTCCTTTTCCTCTTTCTGTTTTTAGTCTGCTTTATGCAGGCTTGGCTTCTTGGCACTCTACTATACACTGACCAATAGTGCGGCAATAGACTGCAAAGTCTGTTTGGAGGGTAAAAGCCAGTGGAATCCAAAAGAAACATGCGTCTGTTCTTTTAAAAATGCTTTGCACAAATAGGGTACAATGGGACTAGAGGCCTCCTGGTGTAGAGGGCCCTTTTGATTTTTGTTCTCCCAAAACACTAAATAGCAACAAAAATGATGACTACACTGATTTTGCTGTGAATTCGGCAACAGCAGGGCTAAAGTTGTGCTGATGAAATCTGTCTGTGCTGACTGAAATTTTAACCATTAGCCAAAAGCGAACTGTATTTTTTTTTGTAAATGATGTAATACAGTCAACAGAACACAGATTTTTTAACCATACACCCTAACCCCAACTCTAAACCTATGTGTCACAGGAGTAAACATTTTATTTTAGAGTGAAAATGCAACCTCCGAATCGCGCTTATCATTGATTACGTAAATTATTGATTACTTCCTGGATTCCATGAGACAAGAACCCATGTCTCAGAGGTTTTTCTCGCAACACGCTATCAGTGGCACTACAGGAAAAGGTAAATACATTTAAACTGATGCAAAAATTTTCGATGGAAGAAGGCGCTTATCAGTAATTCGGCTGGTTTCAGGGTACTGCAAAATTCGGTAGCAACATGTTGATTTCCTGTGTTGCCACCACAGCACTTGTAAAATTTCCTCATCCATGAAATTGTGTGCACTGTCTAAAGGTTTATTTTTCTTACTTTTTTCTTTTCTTTTTTTTTTTTTAAATATTTTGAACTTAAAATGTTGAATAATTTTGTAGATAATTAGAATCCCTGAAATGATCACACATATTTTGAGGCAAAAGACTTTTATTTAGTTTAGTTCAATGGGATTAAATCATCTTTAGGCACGTTGTGCCCTATTTTGACCTTTACTCAGAGACCCTTTTTGTATAGAGAATTTGTCTATATGCTGCACTACCCTACAAAGCCAAAACGCAATTATACCAACACTGAAACTGAAAAGTAAAATAACTTTTTTCCAGCCAAATATTGACAATAAAAGAGTCCCATTATGTCATCTCTGAATGTGAGCATAGTTGAGCCAAATCAGTCTATCCTTGGACAGATCATAGTCTCATTAATCTGGGTCCTCATTCATAAAATGTACATAAGAACAGATTTGATCCTAAATTCCATGGATTTGATCCTACGTCAAAAATGAGGAAAAATTCGGGATTTATAAAGGCAGAAACTGATGTAAAAATTACCTTATGCATACGTCAACTGACAAGCATGCGTATGAATATTTTTTGTGCTTGTGCTCCGGTGTGCCAATGCGCGTTTTTGATTTTTAGTGATTCAATTATGAGTTAGTGACTGACCGAATTTATTATAAATGAGTTAGCATGTCATGCGAGAGTTCGCAGGTGTAAATCCTGGATGAGACCCCAATTGTTACGTTCCTCCCCAGTCTACAGTTGGGAAAGAAGTAACAAATTTGTACGACTGAGGAACTCTCTCTTCTCCTGCTCCAGACAAGAATATTCTGATTGGAGTCAGAATTTGATCTTGTTAGTATTATGAATGCGAAATGTTAATGCTTTATTTAGGATATACGCTGAAACAGAGCATTAATTTAGCCCTATCTGCACGTTTCCATAATAAATATATTTTGTGACCTACGAGATAACAGGCAGGTGTAATATACAATATGTTATATGTAAAGCACATTTTTGGGGTGAGGAGGAGAGATAGTTAAACATAGCTAAATCGGTCTTCAGCTGGTTTATACAGAACACGACTGCCATGTAGACGATGCATATTTCATTATATGTAAACAAGCTTGTAAACCTCTTTTTGGAATTAAGATTTAGCAAGAATATGGGCATTGGTTAAAGAATGGTGTGAATTTACAGTAAATCTGGTCAATGAATGGATTTATTTTTTATAATAAAAATGAATAACTGATGATAAGTTGTTGAATATGCTGTATTATATGGGCAGACACCAGTAACTGCACTCACTTTAGTGGAAAACCTTGCCAACTGCACAAGAACATTCCATATCAATGAATGAATGAATAACTTCTTGCACATGCAATTTTACTGTATTGTGTCTCCCCAGATTAGGATATTTTGGGGTGTTCTGTAGATGGAGTCCATGCAATCACTCACGTGGCCATGTTCTTAAGATGAATTGGGAAGCGGTATGAATTTAGGAAAACAAATTTGTGTGTACATACATTTTAGAAATCGTTCGTGGGAACATTGTGGAAATTGTCGTATGCTCACATTTAAGATCATTCTACAAACGTCTTTATAAATGAGGCCCCTGATTTCGGTCTTAACTAAGTTTTGACAAAGTGTAGTTACTGCATTTTGCCTTTTTGCAGGGCAGTTCAGTGCAAAATCCTATGTCTTTTTTCGTACAACTACATTTAAAGTAGCAAGCAAGGGGAGTTGTTATTTTTTCAGTCTGTTTACTGTAATTGTTTTTATGATTCATTTTGCATTTGTGTTGGTTCGGCCTTCAGGTTTGGAAAGTGTGGTGTCATTTGTGTCTGGATTTCAGCTTGGTCAGCTGGCAGCTACAGTAGGAGATATGTTGGGTTTACCACAGAAAGATCAGAATTTGGTTTTGAGGTGAGGGTGAGGGGTTTGCTTTAGTCAGGGAGATTAATATGTAGTTGGCCGGAGCTGAGTCATGGTGCCTGTTTGTGTTGGAGGAGCTGTTTGGAAGCTGTCAAATCATCTTCATCTGTATTAGTTTAAGAAATGTTGCTTGAAGCAAAAGTGCTTTCTCACAGATGAAGCCCCGCTGTCTTTCAGATGTCTACAATGGCATGAAATGACAAATGTAATTACGTATTTAAATCACAATGTGAATGAGTAGTTCCTGTCAGGTTCTTACAGTAGATTGTTTGATTGAAGATGACATGTGTATAGAGATTGTACCTCAAGGTGATTTGATGTGGAAAAAAGAAAGCACCCCAGGTCATGGGTTTGTTTTGCTGGCTAATGTTCAAAAATTTGCTCTTAAAGAATACAGTAGTTCACCCAGAAATGAATCATCTGTTATCATTTATTCTCTCTCATGTCATTCTAATATAGTTGTTGAATACAAGAGCTACTGCCATATTAGCAGCCTTATAACCGACCAATTAATTTATAGTCAGTCATTTGTGAGAGTCTTTGTGCTTAACATTAAACGTGTTACAGTGATTTATAAGTGACATGACCAAAAAACAAACCTGTAATATAAAATATAGAGCACTGAGAGGAAAATTTGAGGCTGTGTAAACAATTTAATTTGCTTATAAAATGTTTCTTATTTTGAGGTAGATTCATCATAAGTTGCACTATTGCTTTTCTTACTGATGGTTGTCTGCTTTCCAAACGCAATCAAATAAAGTTATGTCTGGTTAAGAGATATAAATATGGTTCCCTATCTGTCACTCACTCGACGTTGGTGTCGATGTAGTGACACTAGGGGTCACTCTTGGGAGCCCGAGACACCTCTGGTCTTTGATAAAAGGCCAATGAAAATTGGCGAGTGGTATTTGCATGCCACTCCCCCGAACATACGGGTATAAAAGGAGCTGGTATGCAACCACTCATTCAGATTTTCTCTTCGGAGCCGAACGGTCATGCTCATTGAGCTGAATAGCACTGTTCATTCACCTCTGCTGGATCTGACGGCGCATTTCAGCGGCTTCTCCCTCCTCTGCACTGGTGCACTGCAGAGAACGCCCCTGGGCGCTTCGGCAGAAAAACTAGAGAGTATATTTTCTGAAAGAGCATTTTTCCCCTCTAAAAGAGTATATATTTCTCTAAAAGAGCGCACACACGGAACGTCTTTTTAAAGACGCGTCTTTTTAAAGATGCCTTTCCGTTCGTGTGTAATTCCTGGTTGCGGTCGATTTCTCTCAGCTTCGGATGGTCATGATCGCTGTCTTTCGTGTCTGGGCGCGACCCACACGGAGGCAGCGTTTATGAATGGCTCATGTTCTCACTGCGAGAACATGACCATGGCAACGTTGCGGTCGCGGCTTGCTTTTGTAAGAAAGCAAGCCACCCCAGCGGCTCCCCGCCTTGGTCCTCCTACCTACGGGTTTGAGGTCAGCGCGGCTGGCGCTGGGGGCGATTTGGGGACCTCAATGGGATCGCCTCCGCCGGGTATCCCCCCGCGGACCTCCCATTCCCCAGCACGCTCGTCTGCCCCAATCGGGCTTCCGGATGAGTTCGCCGGCTCGTCGCACGGCGAGTCTGGCTTCTCGTTCGAGGCCCGCGAAGATGATGAGATTTCGAGCGCAGCGTCGGAGAGCGGGCTTGTCCAGTCGGACGCAGAAGCCTCAGCTGGGCTTCCCCCTTCGGGGACGGTCGCCCAGTTACAGGCCGACGCCGAAATGACGGACATGCTTTCCCGGGCGGCCGCGAGCGTCGGGCTAGAGTGGAACCCTCCGCTCTCCCCTGAACCCTCGCGGCTTGATGATTGGTTTCTGGGCTCGCGGCGCCGCTCAGACCGGCCGCGCCCCGCTCCAGTGCCATTCTTCCCGGAGGTGCATGAGGAGCTGACGAAGTCGTGGGAGGCACCTTTTACTGCCCGAACCCGACTCCGCAGTTCCCCCGCTCTCACTACCCTCGATGGCGGGGCGGCCAGGGGCTATACGGCGATTCCCCCGGTGGATAAGGCGCTCGCAGTGCACTTATGCCCGCAGAGCGCCGCCACCTGGCGTGGACGCCCTAAGCTCCCCTCCAAGCCCTGTAGGCTCACGTCGTCCCTGACGGCCAAGGCCTACAGCGCTGCTGGACAAGCCGCCTCTGCCCTGCACGCCATGGCTCTCCTGCAGGTCCACCAAGCCAAGGCACTGAAAGAACTGCACGAGGGTAGTTCCGCCCCAGATTTGATGCAGGAACTGCGCTCGGCGACCGACCACGCCCTCCGGGTGATGAAGGTCACAGCGCGGTCTCTTGGGCGGACGATGGCCACACTAGTGGTCCAGGAGTGCCACCTGTGACACAACCTGGTCGAGATGGGCGAGGCCGACAAGACACGGTTCATTGCTGCCCCCATTTCCCAGGCGGGCCTATTTGGCGACACTGTTGAGGACTTTGCCCAGCAGTTCTCGACGGTAAAGCAGCAGACGGAGGCAATCCGGCACATCCTGCCCCGGCGCGGCTCAAGACCCCGCACCCCGTCTGCTCGTCGCCAAGGGCGTCCCCCTGCGGTGACTGCACCGGCTCCGCCGCAGCCCGCCCCTCCGGCCCGGCCCCGGCGTGGAGCCCACCGCAGGAAGCCGACGCCACCCGTCTCTCAGCCGGCACCGAAGAACCCACGGAGGTCTTCGAGGCGCCCCTGAGACGGACAACCCAGGGACGAGGGAACCCACTCACCTGGAGCTGGTAGAAAGACCACTCCATCCCCCGGTGGAGGGCCGGGTGGAAAATCTTTTGTTGCCTTTTCGTTTGATTTCGCCGTACGCCCAAGTGGCTGCGGTACCCAACAGTTCAACAAAAGAGCGGCTTCCTTCCTCCCTGGGTCACATACCCGCTGTGTACGGTCGTCACCACGACTACCGTCCACGGGCTTTATCTTGCAGGATTGGCGCTCCAGCGGTGCCCTTTTCGCCCCTGAGCGCCCAGCTGTGGCACAAATCCACCCCCGATGTGACAGCCTCCACGGGTCGCGAGGACAGGCCTCTTCCTCCCCCGTCCCAGGCTGTTCCGGGGGTGGTCACAAGGAGCCAGGTAAGTGCTTCGATGTCCCTAGACTCAGCACGGCCACGACGTGCTGTGGCACCTCGCGCTCCGCCCCGCCACGAGGCCCCACCTGCCGGTACGTCCGACGACGTTGTCCCCTTGGTTCCCCTCGCACGGAATTTGGACGCATGGCTTGCACTTCCCAATCCGTCGCGGTGGTTGATCCGGACCGTCCGACTCGGCTACACGATTCAGTTCGCCAGGCGCCCGCCCAGGTTCAGCGGTACTCACTTCACCTTCGTCAAGGGCGAAAACGCTGTTACTCTGCGCGCGGAAATCGCTACCCTCCTACGGAAGGGCGCGATAGAACCTGTCCCTCCAGCCGAGGTGAAGAAAGGGTTTTACAGCCCCTACTTCATCGTACCGAAGAAAGGCGGTGGGTTGCGGCCAATCTTGGACCTGCGAGTACTGAACCGGGCTTTACACAGACTCCCGTTCAAGATGCTGACGCAAAGACGCATTTTAGCGAGCGTCCGGCATCAGGATTGGTTCGCGGCGGTAGACCTGAAGGACGCGTACTTTCACGTCTCGATCCTTCCTCGACACAGACCCTTCCTGCGGTTCGCGTTCGAGGGTCGGGCGTATCAGTACAAAGTCCTCCCTTTCGGCCTGTCCCTGTCTCCTCGCGTCTTTACGAAGATCGCAGAGGCTGCCCTTGCCCCGTTAAGGGAGGTAGGCATTCGCATTCTCAATTATCTCGACGACTGGCTAATCTTAGCTCACTCTCGAGACGTGTTATGCGCACACAGGGACCTGGTGCTCTCGCACCTCAGCCGACTAGGGCTTCGGGTCAACTGGGAAAAGAGCAAGCTCCTCCCGGTTCAGAGCATCTCTTTTCTCGGTTTGGAGTTGGACTCGGTGGTGGCCTGTTTGAAGGCGTTCAAACAGAAAACAGCGGTTCCACTGAAACTTTTTCAGAGGCTCCTGGGGCATATGGCATCCTCGGCGGTGGCCACCCCGCTCGGGTTGATGCATATGAGGCAGCTTCAGCACTGGCTCCAGACTCGAGTCCCGAGACGGGCATGGCGCCAAGGGACACACCGCGTGGCCATTACACTGGTCTGTCACCGTCTTTTCAGCCCTTGGACCGACCTCTCGTTTCTACGAGCAGGTGTTCCTCTAGAACTGGTCTCCAGGCGCATCGTGGTCACGACAGACGCCTCCAAGACGGGCTGGGGCGCTGTTTGCAACGGGCACGCAGCCACCGGCCTCTGGACGGGTCCGCGGCTGCGTTGGCACATCAACTGCCTCGAGTTACTGGCAATTCTGCTCGCCCTGCGGAGGTTCCGGCCGTTGATCCAGGGCAAGCACGTGCTAGTTCGGACAGACAGCACGGCAGCGGTAGCATATGTCAACCGCCAAGGCGGTCTGCGCTTCCGCTGTATGTCACAACTCGCCCGCCGTCTCCTCCTCCGGAGTCAGCAGCACCTCAAGTCGCTGCGAGCCACTCATATCCCGGGCAACCTCAACGTTACAGCGGACGCGCTGTCACGGCAGGTTCCCCGCAGGGGAGAGTGGAGACTCCACCCCCAGGTGGTCCAGCTGATTTGGAGTCGATTCGGTCAGGCTCAGGTGGACCTGTTCGCCTCCCAAGAATCCTCCCACTGCCCGCTCTGGTACGCCCTCACCGAGGCTCCTCTCGGCATAGACGCATTGGCACACAGCTGGCTCCCTGGCATTCGCAAATACGCGTTTCCCCCAGTGAGCCTACTTGCACAGACACTGTGCAAAGTCAGGGAGGACGAGGAGCAGGTCATCCTGGTAGCGCCCTACTGGCCCACCCAGACATGGTTCTCGGACCTCACGCTCCTCGCGACAGCTCCTCCCTGGCAAATTCCCCTGAGGAAGGACCTTCTTTCTCAGGGACGGGGCACCCTCTGGCACCCGCGCCCAGACCTCTGGAATCTCCATGTCTGGCCCCTGGACGGGACGCGGAAGACCTAGGTGGCCTACCACCCGCAGTGGTAGACACGATCACTCAGGCTAGGGCCCCCTCTACGAGGCGCCTGTATGCCTTGAAGTGGTCTCTGTTCGCTAAGTGGTGTTCTTCTCGACACGAAGACCCCCAGAGATGCGCAGTCGGATCAGTGCTTTCCTTCCTGCAGGAGAGGTTGGAAGGGAGGCTGTCCCCTTCCACCTTGAAGGTGTACGTTGCTGCCATAGCAGCACACCACGACGCAGTTGATGGTAAGTCCTTAGGGAAGCACGACCTGATCATCAGGTTCCTAAGAGGTGCTAGGAGGCTGAATCCCTCCAGACCGCTCTTCGTTCCCTCATGGGACCTCTCCGTAGTTCTTCAGGGCCTACAGAGAGCCCCCTTTGAGCCTTTGCAGTCAGTCGAGCTGAAGGCACTCTCCCTGAAGACTGCCCTCCTGACTGCGCTCACTTCCATCAAGAGGGTAGGTGACCTGCAAGCGTTCTCTATCAGCGAAACGTGCCTAGAGTTCGGTCCGGGTTATTCTCACGTGATCCTGAGACCCCGACCGGGCTATGTGCCCAAGGTTCCCACCACTCCTTTTAGGGACCAGGTGGTGAACCTGCAAGCGCTGCCCCAGGAGGAGGCAGACCCAGCCCTGGCGTTGCTGTGTCCGGTGCGCACTTTGCGCATCTATTTGGATCACACGCAGAGCTTTAGACTCTCTGAGCAGCTCTTTGTCTGCTTCGGTGCACAGCGGAAAGGAAGCGCTGTCTCCAAGCAGAGGATCGCCCACTGGCTCGTTGATGCCATATCTATGGCATATCTCGCCCAAGACATGCCGCCCCCGGTAGGGCTACGGGCCCATTCTACCAGGGGTGTAGCGGCTTCTTGGGCCCTGGCCAGAGGTGCCTCTCTAACAGACATTTGTAGAGCAGCGGGCTGGGCAACACCCAACACCTTTGCAAGGTTCTACAACCTCCGGGTGGAACCGGTTTCGTCCCAGGTAGTGGCACGCAACACAAGCGGATAAGCCCGGGATAGCCGGCCGGGTGTATCGCTTGCACATAGCGCCTCCCACCTCCTTTTGAGCTGAAGACGTGCGCTGCTAATTCCCAGTAGTGTTCACAAAAGTTGTTCCCTGGTTGATTTCCTCCGAGCCCTGTGGCAGTCGAGTCTTCGGAGAAACTCACTGCCGGCCCAGTACACACGCTATCTAAGAGCCCGGTGCTGGGGTAGGTGCTCCGCATGTGGCGGTTCCCTGTAAGGCTAACCCCATGCGATCTATATCTTCCGCTAGCTCGTTTCCCTGCTGGCAAACTGCGTCTTCCTTGGGCAGAGCCCCTCTGCCCCAGTCTCCATGTTGTAGTACCTCCTCCCCCATTGGGTAGGATCTACCTTGAAGGCTCTCCACATGGTTGGAAAGACCATGTGATGTATTCTTCCACTTAAATATCCCCCCCTCTTGGGGTGAGGTGTGGTCTCCGCGGTGTCCTCCCCTTGGGAGGGACACCCCCCGACTAGACCTGGCGGCCCAGTCGGATAATCCCCCTTCTCTTTTAGGGAGTGGAAAAAGAGAAGGGGAAAAGAGGCCACGACTGGGTTAAGCCCGTCTCTATCTTTGGGTAGTCGACTTGTCCCCAAAAAGGGCCGTTCGACACTCATAACTATGTTGGGGGAGGTTACGTGTCAACCTGGTGCGCTGGCTATGAGGCACACAGTAAGTCTGCCCACCACACACCGCCAGTTCACGTAACACAGTTCAGCCTTGTGGCGTTTTGTATAGGGACCCCTAGTGTCACTACATCGACACCAACGTCGAGTGAGTGACAGATAGGGAACGTCATGGTGACTGGTGTAACCTCCGTTCCCTGATGGAGGGAACGAGACGTTGGTCCCTCCTGCCACAACGCTGAACTACCCGCTGAAATGGCCGGACCCTATATCGGCTCCTCAGCGTAAAACCTGAATGAGTGGTTGCATACCAGCTCCTTTTATACCCGTATGTTCGGGGGAGTGGCATGCAAATACCACTCGCCAATTTTCATTGGCCTTTTATCAAAGACCAGAGGTGTCTCGGGCTCCCAAGAGTGACCCCTAGTGTCACTACATCGACACCAACGTCTCGTTCCCTCCATCAGGGAACGGAGGTTACACCAGTAACCATGACGTTTTATATATTCAGGTTTGTTGTGTGTACAGAAACGGCATGCTGCATTTTATGTTTTCCGTGTGTGGTTTATTATGTAAAGGGGGAAATATTCTGATCATCCCAGAATAAAACACCCAAAGCACAATTATTCTCATTTTGATTTGGACTGTCCTCAGAGTATCAACTTGTGCAAAAAATTCTGTGTTAGGCCTGTTTCATACTGTACACTAAAGCAAAATGCAAGCCAGTGTTATTACAGTATTGTTAATGAAAATATATATATATATATTTTAAACTGAAACATAATTGGAAGACACTGAAACAAAAAATTGAATACATTTACGTGACTCGAAAACTAACTAAAATAAAATAAATATGGCCATTAATTAATTAAAATATATTTTTAGTTTTGATGCTTACATATATTTTATAATATTGTGTAAAAAACTAAGACCTTTACAATCTGTGTTTTAAACACTAGATAATGATAACATGTATCTATGCATTGTAGAGTTATTTGTTTGCATTTATTCATTCACATTTTATTAGAGAGAATTATCATTTGTGAGTATTTTTATACATATGCACAGACGTTATGAGCGAGCATTATTAGACCACATATTCAAACAATTGTGACCTCCAAAAACTGTTAAGACTCTAAACCTGTGCTTTCTTTTAATGTGCCGATAGGCTAGCCCATATTTTCTATCTTTAAACAGGATTATCAAATGTGAATTATTTCCTTTATATGTATACCATTGTTTCATATTATGTTATATTCTCCTGGCAATAAAAACGAAAGAAAAAGTGAACAGAATCCATATTTATTGGGGCAGAATACTTACCAAATGAAGTATTATAAAATATTTGAAAAAGAATTGCAATCTTCCATTACATGAATTAAGCTGGAAGTATTGTGACCACATTATTTGTATAAATTTGCCTCAATACATGCGTTAAGTGTTTTATGCTACACGTGATAACCAGAAATGCTATGCAGTTCAAACCTGTAGGTTATGAGCTTTATTCATTATCTGTCGTAGTTTTTTGTTAATTGTTATTATTTGCTATTTACCAATGTTGCCCAGGAGTGATTATTTTTTGGAGTGATTAATTGCTTTCAGATGTAACCACAGTAGTCTTTTGGCAACATAGAAATACACAACAAAGTGCATTAAGAGTGTCGCCATGTGGAGTGTAACATCAGTGTGCTGGTGTCTGGATGACCAGGGTTTGGTTCTGCATTTGGCATATTATTTTCCCCATTACTATTTATAATAAATAAAAAATAATATAAACGTAGTTTTACTATAGTAATATTGTAGTAACCATGATTTTGTTTTGGGTGGAAAACATAGATTTTATGATATTGACAATGGTGTTACTACAGTAATATGGTGTTAATATAGTAACCATGTTTAATTTTGTAGTTAAAATTATTTCAGAGAATCAGCATGAGCTTTATTGCCAAGTGTTCTCATGTACACAAGGAATTTATTTGGTGATAGGAGAAAAAAGTGCACACAGAATATTACAGTGAGACAAAGAATTTAAAAAAGGTAAGAGTATAAATAGACATACAAATAATAGCACATATAACATAGAATGGTGTATGTACATGTGTAAGTGGTAATATATGTGCAAGGTGGGGTACAATTGTTAATGTACAGTTATTAAATTAAATATGAGTCAATTTACTTATGTACATGAGATATTTATTTACATTATTGCACTATGGGGGAGTTCTGAAGGCAGTTTAATTGTTCATGTGGAAAATGGCCTGAGGGTAAAAACTGTTATTGTGTCTGGATGTCCTGAAATCCTGGAATCATTTCCACTGTTTTGAGCGTGTTCAGCTCAAGGTTGTTGTGACCACACCAGACAGCCAGCTGTTCAACCTCCTGTCTGTATGCAGACGTGTCACCATTGCGGATGAGGCAGATGACCGTGGTGTCATCTGCAAACTTGAGACCACAGGCTTGACAGTGGGGTCCTTTGCTGTGCAGTCACTTGTGTACAGGGAGAAGAGCAGTGGAGAGAGGACGCATCCCTGAGGAACACCAGTGATAATAGTGAGGGTCCCGGATGTGAGTTTCCCCAGTCTCACTAGCTGCTGCCTGTCTGTCAGAAAGCTGATGATCCATTGACAGATTGGGGTGGGCATAGAGAGCTGGGTCAGTTTGGATGAGCAAAGATCAGGCATGATGGTATTGAAGGCTGAACTGAAGTCCACAAATAGGATCCCTGCATAAGTCCCAGGTCTGTTGAGGTGTTGGAGGATATAATGCAGTCCTATGTTGACAGCATCATCCACAGACCTGTTTGCTCTGTAAGCGAACTGAAGGGGGTCTAGCAGGGGTCCAGTGATGTCCTTCAGGTAGGCCAAAACCAACTTCATGACCACAGATGTGAGAGCAACAGGTTTGTAGTCATTCCTGTGATTTGGGGTTTTTTGGGGATCAGAATCATGGTAGAGCATTTTAAGCAGCAGGGAATTCACACTGCTCCAGTGATCTATTGAAGATCTGTGTGAAAATGGGGGCCAGTTGGTCAGCGCAGACTTTCAGACAGGCAGGTGAAACACCGTCTGGGCCTAAAGCTTTCCTAGTCTTTTGTTTCTTGAAGACCAGGCACACATCTTCCTCACAGACCATACGTGCAGGTTGAGTAGCAGGAGGGGGAGGAGGGGGGTTGCAGGAGGTGTAAGTGGGTGTGTGGAGTGAAGATCAGAGCGGAGAAGGGGTGTGAGACTTGGCTTTTCAAACCTGCAGTAAAACACATTCAGGTCATCAGCCATTTGTTGATTCTCTACAGAGCAAGGAGGTGGTGTATTGTATTTGGTGATGTCTTTCAGGCCTCTCCACACAGATGCAGGATTGTTGACTGAAAACTGGTTTTTCAGCTTTTCAGAGTAGCTTCTTTTAGCCACTCTAATCTCCTTAGTCAGTGTGTTTCTGGCCTGGTCATACAATATTTTATCCCTACTTCTGTAAGCATCCTTTTTGGCATGACGAAGCTGTCAGAGTTTTGCTGAAAACCATGGTTTATCGTTATTGAATGATAAAAAAGTCCTTGTAGGGATGCACATATCCTCACAGAAACTGATATATGATGTCACAATATCTGTGAGCTCATCCAGGTCTGTGGCTGCAGCTTCAAAAACACTTGAATCAGTGCATTCAAAGCAGGCTTGTAGTTCCAGCTCTGCTTCATTGGTCCATCTCCTTACAGTCCTTACTACAGGCTTAGCTGAGCTTTAGTTTCTGCTTGTAGGTCGGGAGAAGATGAACCAGACAGTGATCAGAGAGTCCTAAAACTGCATGTGGGACAGAGCGATATGCATCCTTTACAGTGGTGTAGCAATGGTCCAGTATATTTCTGTCTCTGGTGGGGCATGTGATGTGTTGTTTGTATGTGGGCAGTTCACATGTGAGGTTTGCTTTGTTAAAATCCCAAAGAATAATATTAAGTGAGTCTGAGTGCTGTTGCTCCGTGTCTGTGACGTGATCAGCCAGCTGTTGCAGCGCTGCGTTCACGTATGCTTGTGACAGGATGTAAACACGAGGAAAACTCCCGTGGTGAGTAGAAAGTCTTACAGTTGATGAAGAGTGCTTCTAAATTAGGACAGCACATCTTCTTCAACGCTGTTACATCTGTACACCAACTTTTGTTGATGGAAAAGCATGTCCCATCACCTCTCATTTTCCCCGATGATTCCACAATGTGATCCGCTCTGAACAGCTGGAAGCCTGGCAGATGAAACGCGCTGTCCAGGATGGCTTAATTCAGCCAGATTTCCATGAAACACAGAGCAGCGGAGTTAGAAAAGTCCTTATTTGTTTGAGTGAGCAGAAGCAGTTTGTCCGTTTTGTTGGCAAGTGAGCAGACATTCGGCAGAAGAATACTCGGCAGCGGAGTCCTAAAGTCGCGTTCACAGAGCTTCACAAGTGCGCCGGTGCATTTCCCTCGCTTGCGTCTCTTGGATCGCTTGTAGAGCATCGCTGTGCCTCCAAGTAAGATTTCTAACAAAATGTCCGAATAAAACCCAGGCAAAAAATGATCAGGTATGCTCTGCTGAATATTCAGCAGTTCTTCCCTGGTGAAACTGTTTGGGAAAGAGTGACAAAAAACATGACAAACAAACAAAAACGCTAGAGAACTCCATACCGAAGCAGCCATCCACGGTGCCATCTTGCTTCATACGTTCAAAATACCATGGTGATACTATGGTTATTTTATCTGTAGAGGATGTCAGGACAGATCCGTGTTCCAATCGGTTTAGTGCATTATTTAGGACGTTAGAACCCTTTTAACACTTTTTATCGAGACATTTTTCGGGCAACTTTCTTAATAGACAGAAGTTTTAAACACCCAGAGCTTCAGCGATTCACACCTTAACCCGATGGGGGGAAGGGGTGTTTACATCTTTTTTTCTTTTTTTTTTGCTGAAAAAGGTGCAGTGGGGACTCACATATTGTCAGGCAAGAACATGATCGATAACATAATCAGCATACATTGAAAAATATATTTACACTAATAACAAATAAACTCAGTAGGGCTTTATTAATTCTGGCAGTTTGTTGTTCATTAAATTACTGATTGATTTTATAATGTCACATAATATTTGGGAGCAGCGTTTCGATGAGAAAAAGACGTTCAGATTTCGTACAGTGTCATAATCTGACAAGACCATCATATTGTGAACGTGAAGCACAGGTTAAAATGGTGTTAACATTGCTTGATAATGTGCACCATTCTACACCAAATAAAGAAACCTTTTTTGAAGATAAAAATGCTTGTTACTGTTGTTGCCACCTAATAGCTCAAACTGATAATGCTGTGTGAAGTTGTGCTAACCATATTGTTTTTGAACCAGATCGAATCTCCTGCCTCGTTAAGTTTTTTGTTTTGTTTTGCATCATTCTGCCATTCGAGCTAATTATACAACTTGTTTTCATCTGTACAAGGGTGCCAACATTATGTAATAAGTTTATTCAGAACACAGCCCCAGTTAATCCGTAACACCGGAGAATGACGTAAAGGGAACCCATACAATAATGTTCCACACTAATGTGAACTACACTCACGCTATTGTAGGCTACTGTATAATGTAATTAAGTTGAATAATAAACATTATCATGTAATAATGAACGCTGCCGCCCTATGCAACTGTTTTGCTAATGATTTTACCTTTAAAACACAATTGTGTCGACCAATGTAAGTTAAATACCATGTAAAAAATATATACAGTACAATATGAACAAATAATCAACAATGATCCCACAGGACACAGTATCAGTAGCAGCCACAGCACAAAATGGCTTTTTGTGAATCTGCTGGATGTAGTTCACTTTCTACATGTAGGTTCTACTGGTTGTTTAGATCAGTGTTACTATCAGTATAATAATTATTTATTTAGTTATTAATTAATATTTCAATTAAATAATAGAATCTAACTCATTAAAGCCTCATACGGGGCACCAGTAAATGTAGTGCGCTACGTTTAGGAGTGGGTTTGGTTATTAGCAATAATTAATAATTATCAATTATTAAAATCAATAGAACATTGATTTGAATCAATGTTAGCTCTTTTAATCCTTCACATCAACAATCAAACATAACCATCAAATTCAATAGAATATTAATTATTATTGCACATTGATTAGAATTAACACTAGCTTATTGATCCTTCAAATTCAACAATCATCAAAGATAATTATCAATTATCAAAATCAATAGAATATTAATAAGGATTAATATCACCAGGGCACCACCCTGGAATCAGGGACTAATAACCAGACAGTATAACAGTCTCAACATTAGATTGTTCTCTTAAGAAAATCGACATTCAAAAGGAAACAATGAAGGCTTGAATCCGAGCACTGACATCCCCTGCCAGCATTTGACACAGGTGTATGCAAAACAATCCAAAATGTCCTGGTTACTTGCGTAACCTCCATTCCCTGATGGAGGGAATGAGATGTTTTGTTGATGTAGTGACACTAGGGGTCAGTCTTGGGAGCCCAAAACACCTCTGGTCTTTGATAAATGGCCAATGAAAATTGGTGAGTGGTATTTACATGCCACTCCCCCGGACATACTGGTATAAAAGGAGCTGGTATGCAACTACTCATTCAGGTTTTATTCTGAGGAGCCGAGACAAGGTCCGGCCATTTCAGTGGGTAGTTCAGCGTTGTGGCAGGAGGGACACAAAGTCTCGTTCCCTCCATCAGGGCGCAAGTAACCAGGACGTTCCCTATCTGTCACTCACTCAATGTTGTGTCGATGTAGTAACACTAGGGGTCCCTATACAAAACGCCGCAACTGGCTGAACTGTGTTACGTGAACTGCCGGTGTGTGATGGGCAGACGACCGTGTGCCTCGTAGCCAGCGCACCAGGCTGACACGCAACCTCCCCCAACATAGTTATGAGTGTTGAACGGCCCTTTGGGGAGAAGTCGACTACCCAAAAGATAGAGACAGGCTAACCCAGTCGTGGCCTCTTTTCCCCTTCTCTTTTTCCACTCCCTAAAAAACAAGGGGGATTATCCGACTGGGCCACCAGGTCTAGTCGGGGGGTGTCCCTCCCAAGGGGAGGACACCGCGGAGACCACACCTCGCCCGAAGAGAGGGGGGGATATTTAAGTGGAAAATACGTCACTTGCCGACCATGTGGAGAGTCTCATGGTAGATCCTACCCAACGGGGGAGGAGTTACTACAAACATGGAGACTGTGGCAGAGGGGGCTCTGCCCAAGGAAGACGCAGTTTGCCAGCAGGGAAACGAATTAGCGGAAGATATACATCGCATGGGGTTACCTTACAGGGAACCGCCACATGCGGAGCACCTACCCCAGAACAGGGGTCTTAGTTAGCACGTGTACTGGGCCGGCACGAGTCTCTTTGAACACTCGACTGCCACAGGGCTCGGAGGAAGTCAACCAGGGAATATAGTTTGTGAACACTACTGGGAATTAATAGTGCACGTCTTCAGCTCAGAAGAGCGATACACCTGGCCGGCTATCCCGGGCTTATCCGCTTGTATTGCGTGCCACTACCTGGGATGAAACCGGTTCCACCCGGAGGTTGTAGATCCTTGCAAAGGTGTTGGGTGTTGCCCAGCCCGCTGCTCTGCAAATGTCTGTTAGAGAGGCACCCCGGGCCAGGGTCCAGGAGGCCGCTACACCCCTGGTAGAATGGGCTCATAGCCCTACCAGGGGCGGCATGTCCTGGGTGTGATATGCCATAGCTATGGCGTCAATGAGCCAGTGGGAGATCCTCTGCTTGGAGACAGCGCTTCCTTTCCGCTGTGCACCAAAGCAGACAAAGAGCTGCTCAGAGATCCTAAAGCTCTGTGTACAATCCAAATATATGTGTAAAGCGCGCACCAGACACAGCAACGACAGGGCTGGGTCTGCCTCCTTCTGGGGCAGCGCTCGCAGGTTCACCACCTGGTCCCTAAAAGGGGTCGTGGGAACCTTGGGCACATTGCCCGGTCGGGGTCTCAAGATCACATGAGAGTAGCCCGGCAGAGAACGCTTTCAGGTCTCCTACCCTCTTGATGGAAGTGAGCGCAGTCAGGAGGGCAGTCTTCAAGGAGAATGCCTTAAGCTCAGCTGATTGCAAAGGCTCAAAGGGGGCTCTCTGTAGACCCTGAAGAACTACAGAGAGGTCCCATGAGGGAACGAGGCATGGTCTGGAGGGGTTCAGCGTCCTGGCGCCTCTCAGGAACCTGATGATCAGGTCGTGCTTCCCTAAGGACTTACCGTCCACTGTGTCGTGGTGTGCTGCTATAGCATGTTTACCACCGTGGATGGTAGACCGCTTAGGTATTCCACGTCCCGTCCAGGGGCCAGACATGGAGATTCCAGAGGTCTGGTTGTGGGTGCCAGATGGTGCCCCGTCCTTGAGAAAGAAGGTCCTTCCTCAGGGGAATTCGCCGGGGGGGCTGTTACGAGGAGCATGAGGTCCGAGAACCACGTCTGGGTGGGCCAATAGGGTGCTACCAGGATGACCTGCTCCTCGTCTTCCCTGACCTTGCACAGAGTCTGTGCAAGTAGGCTCACTGGGGGAAATGCATATTTGCGTAGGCCAGGAGACCAGCTGTGTGCCAGCTTGTCTATGCTGAGGGGTGCCTCGGTCAGGGCGTACCAGAGCGGGCAGTGGGATGATTCTTGGGAGGCGAACAGGTCTACCTGTGCCTGTATGAATCGACTCCAAATCAGCTGGACCACCTGGGTCTCCACTCTCCCCTGAGGGTAATCTACTGTGACAGCACGTCTGCTGTAGTGTTGAGGTCGCCCAGGATGTGAGTGGCTCGCAGCAACTTGAAGTGCTGCCGACTCCAGAGGAGGAGATGGCGGGCGAGTTGTGACATACAACGAGAGCGCAGACCGCCTTGGCGGTTGACATATGCTACCGTTGCCATGTTGTCTGTCCGAACTAACACGTACTTGCCCTGGATCCACGGCCGGAACCTCTGCAAGGCGAGCAGAATTGCCAACAACTCAAGGCAGTTGATGTGCCAATGCAGCCGCGGGCCAATCCATAAGCCGGCGGCTGCGTGCCCGTTGCAAACAGTGCCCTAGCCTGTTTTGGAGGTGTCTGTCGTGACCACGACGCACCTGGAGACCTGCTCCAGGGGAACACCTGCCCGTAGAAATGAGAAGTCGGTCCATGGGCTGAAGAGATGGTGACAGACCGGCATGAAGACCACACGATGTGTCCCGCAGCGCCATGCCCATCTCGGGACTCGAGTCTGAAGCCAGTGCTGAAGTGGTCTCATATGCATCAACCCGAGTGGGGTGGCCACCGCTGAGGATGCCATATGCCCCAGGAGCCTCTGAAAGAGTTTCAGTGGAACCATTGTTTTCTGTTTGAACGCCTTCAAACAGGCCAGCACCAACGCGCTCGTTCATGAGGTGTGCTGTCAAAGAGACTGAGTCCAACTCCAAACCGAGAAAAGAGATGCTCTGAACTGGGAGGAGCTTGCTCTTTTCCCAGTTGACCTGAAGCCCTAATCGGCTGAGGTGCGAGAGCACCAAGTCCCTGTGTGCACACAACATGTCCCGAGAGTGAGCTAGGATTAGCCATCGAGATAGTTGAGAATGTGAATGCCCACTTCCCTTAACGGGGCAAGGGCTGCCTCTGCGACCTTCGTGAAGATGCGAGGGGAGGACCTTGTACTGATACTCCTGACCCTCGAATGCAAACCGCAGGAAGGGTCTGTGTCGAGGTAGAATCAAGACGTGAAAGTACACGTCCTTCAGGTCTACCGCCGTGAACCAATCTTGATGCCGGACGCTCGCCAGAATGCATTTTTGCGTCAGCATCTTGAACAGGAGTCTGTGTAAAGTCCGGTTCAGTACTCGCAGGTCTAAGATTGGCCACAACCCACCACCTTTTTTTGGTACAATGAAGTAGGGGCTGTAAAACCCCTTCTTCATCTTGGCCAGAGGGACAGGTTCTATCGCACCCTTCCATAGGCGGGTAGCGATCTCCGCGCACGAGGTAGCAGCGTTTTTGTCCTTCGCCAAGGTGAAGTGGATACCGCTGAACCTGGGCGGACGCCTGGCAAACTGAATCGCGTAGCCGAGTCGGACGGTCTGGACCAGCCATCGCGACGGATTGGAAAGCGCAAGCCACGCTTCCAAGTTCCACGCAAGGGGGACCAAAGGGACAACATCGTCGGACATGCTGAGTCTAGGGACATCGAAGCACTTACCTGGCTCCTTGTGACCACCCCCGGAACAGCCTGGGATGGGGGAGGAAGAGGCCTGTCCACGTAACCCATGGAGACTGTCACATCGGGGGCAGATGTGTGCCACAGCTGGGGGCGCAGGGGCGGGGAGACCGCCGCTGGAGCGCCAATCCTGCAAGGAAAAACCCATGGACGTTGGTCGTGATGATGACCGTGCACACTGGGTATGTGACCCAGGGAAGGAGGAAACCGCACTTTTGCTGAACTGTTGGGTACCGCAGCCACTTTGGCATGCGGCGAAATCAAATAAAAAGGCAACAAAAGATTCTCCACCCGGCCCTCCACCGGGGGATGGAGGGGTCTTACTATCAGCTCCAATGCAGTGGGTTTCGTCGACCCTGAGTCACCCGTCTCAGGGGCACTTTGATGACCTTCGTGGGTTCTTAGCGGCCGGCCGTAAGATGGGTGGTGTCTGCTTCCTGTGGTGGAATCCACGCCGAGGCTGGGCCGAAGGGGCGGGCTGTGGCGGAGCCGGTGCAGTCACCGCAGGTGGACCCCCTTGGCGACGAGCAGACAGGGTGCGGGATCTTGAGCCACGCCGGGGAAGAATATGCCAGATAGCCTCCATCTGCTGCTTCACCGTCGAGGACTGCTGGGCTAAGTCCTCGACGGTGTCGGCGAATAGGCCAGCCTGGGAGATGTGGGCAGCAAGGAACCGTGTCTTGTCGGCCTCACCCATCTCGACCAGGTTGAGCCAAAGGTGGTGCTCCTGGACCACTAATTTGGACATCATCCGCCCGAGAGACCGCGCCATGACCTTCGTCGCTCGGAGAGCGAGGTCAGTCGCTGAGCGCAGTTTCTGCATCAGATCTTGGGTGGAACTACCCTCGTGCAGTTCTTTTAGTGCCTTGGCTTGGTGGACCTGCAGGAGAGCCATGGCGTGCAGGGCAGAGGCGGCTTATCCAGCAGCGCTGTAGGCTTTGGCCGTCAGGGACGACGTAAACCTACAGGGCTTGGATGGGAGCTTTGGGCATCCATGCCAGGTGGCGGCGCTCTGAGGGCGTAGGTGCACCGTGAGCACCTTATGCACCGGCGGAATCGCCATATAGCCCCTGGCTGCCCCGTCGTCGAGTGTAGTGAGGCGGGGGAACTGAGAAATCGGGACCGGGCAGTAAAAGATGCCTCCCACGATTTTGTCAGCTCCTCGTGCACTTCCAGGAAGAAAGGCACTGGAGCGGGGCTTGGCTGCTTTGAGCAGCGCCGTGAGCCCAGGAACCAATCATCGAGCCACGAGGGTTCAGGGGAGAGTGGAGGGTTCCACTCTAGCCCGACGCTCGCGTCCGCCCGGGACAGCATGTCCGTCATCTCTGTATCAGCCTGTGTCTGGGCAATCGACCCTGAAGGGGGGCGCCCAGCTGAGGCTTCTACGTCCGACTAGACAAGCCCGCTCTCCGATGCTGCGCTCGAGAGCTCATCAGCTTCGCGGGCTCCGAACAAGAGGTCGAACTCGCCGTGAGATGAGCCGGCAGACTCATCCGGAAGCCCAGTTGGGGCAGACGAGTGTGCTGGGGAATGGGAGGTCCACGGGGGATACTCAGCAAAGGCGATCCCATTGGAGTCCCCAATTCGCCCCCAGTTCTTTCTTACGAAAGCAAGCCGCGACCACAACATTGCCATGGTCATGTTCTCGCAGTGAGAACATGAACCATCCATGAACGCTGCCTCCGTGTGGGTCGTGCCCAGACACAAAAGACAGCGATCGTGACCATCTGAAGTTGAGAGGTAACAACCACAACCAGGAATAACACACAATCGGAAAGTCATCTTCAAAAAGACGCGTCTTTAAAAAGACGTTCCATGTGTGCCGCTCTTTTAGAGAAATATACTCTTTCAGAAAAATATACTCTCTTTTTTCTGCCGAAGCACCCAGGGGTGTTCTCTGCAGTGCACCAGTGCAGAGGAGGGAGAAGCCGCCGAAATGCGCCGTCAGATCCAGCAGAGGTGAATGAACAGTCGTGAGAATTCAGCTCAATGAGCATGACCGTTCGGCTCCAAAGAGAAAATCTGAATGAGTGGTTGCATACCAGCTCCTTTTATACCCGTATGTCCGGGGGAGTGGCATGCAAATACCACTCGCCAATTTTCATCGGCCTTTTATCAAAGACCAGAGGTGTTTCGGGCTCCCAAGAGTGACAACCTAGTGTCACTACATCGACACAACGTCGAGTGAGTGACAGATAGGGAACACCTCTCTTTGAAATATAACAAAGTTTATTTATGCGGTAATATCAATTAATAATCAATGCAATGCAGTCATTAAACTTCCAACTTACAACTACAAACTAAACAGTGACATGATTAGATATGGTAACCAAAATAATCCTATAACACATGAGAGGAAGGTGTGTGTGTGTGTGTGTGTGTGTGTGTGTGTGTGTGTCTGAATGGGTGTGTGCATGTGTAAGGAGTGACGTGCACAAAATGGTGGACGTGACTCTCGTGGAGAGTACGTCACACAAGATTTCCGGCCAGAGAATATGGCCGCGAATGTGGGCGGAGATAAGCCGGTTAATGGTGTCTTCCTGTTTACCGCGTGTCTCCGCTTGTACGATAACTTAGGGACAAAGCTGAGCTTTGTGATAAAGTTATCTACTTGCCAAAAGTGTATGCGAGAATGTTTGTGAGGGGTAGCGTGTGTGGTTAGTACGAGAGAGAGAGAGAATAAAATGGCAGCACCTAAGCCTGTTTTGCGATCGTGGGAGAGAAAGCATCTGTTAGTTTATCGCTCGTAAACCATCCCGCGGTCTTTGGTTCTTTAATGGATAAACTCAGTTTGTCAGTCTCACCCGCAATGGCGGAAATACACAACAGTCCAATGTGGTTGGACTACAACACAGCAGATCTCATTCATGATAACAGTACATTACAGTAATACCTTGAATATCATTAGCAGCAACGAGCGGACTCGGCGGTCCGTAAACTGTACAAGCAATAACCTTGATACACAAGAATAACACACTATAATATTCTATCTCTGCCCAGATGTAAACCTCTTACTTGAATTGTATGAGGACGAAAGTAGAATGTGTGTTCATCCGTCCTTTAACTCCGACTCGGTTCCTCGAGGCTCAGATGATGACGGGAGGCCGTTTCCTCGCTCTGTTCTCGGCGGGCTGGCGGAGAGATCAGCGACGCTGACTTGATTGAAGAGGGAAGAGAAATCTTTTTCTCTTCACTTCTGCAGGCAAACAGATGAAGATGCGGATTGCTCGGCGGTCTCCTTTGGATCCGTTAGAGTGTTCGGTGGAACACCGGCGAGATGGAGATTGTATGGCCACAGTTTCAATTCGGATGTTACTTCCTTGTGCCACGAGGCTACACCTGAGAGCAGCGATAAGCTGCGTCTACACACGGCGAGCAAAGTTGCTGGAAGGTTCTCAGAGTTATTTCTACTCCCGATGACGTCATAGTTGAGGGCTGTTCTGTTGTGTGCCTTATCCAATAGGAGTTGAGAGTTCGATCCTTTAGTGAGCAAGGCTTCGTGGGATTTGTAGTCTGTTTTGGACTCCCTTTGTTTGATTTTGGTGCGGATTTTATCAGTAAGATTTATCACTTTGTGTGTGGGCCTCAGTCAGGTTTTACCACTGTGTCAGGCCTGCCTTTGTCTTCTATCTGAATACATGAGGCCCAACATACATGTATCCAAACAGACAATAAGATAACTAAAGCTGGTCTCTAACCTGCGATTTACAGGAATAGACTGAATAAGCTGACGTGGGCTCACAGTCCCTGACCTACGTATCAGTCCACATATGACATTCAAAGAACTACTAACTACTCCACACCAACCGCTGTAACTTTAAAGAATACTATTTAAAAACAACAAAATAAACACACACACACACACACACACACATATATATATAATTTCCTCATGCTTAAGAGCGTGTCTAACACTTTTAGTCTAACACTGCCGACTAGCCGGGTCAATTATAAGACAGGTTAACACCATTAATTAAATGCATTGTTGTTGTTTTTTCATTAGGGCTAACAAATGAAATTATGAATGTTCACAATGTATTTTCATTTTGATTTTCAGGAAGATAATTAAATAGCTAATATCTATGAAACAACAGTTTTACTTTATTGAAAAAGGCTGACATTCAAGCATTTATTTCTGTTATCAATCCATGAGCTAACTAAGCTATAACTTTAATGCGGCCATTAATTTTGATTGATTAGATCGCCTTCTACACATCAAAATGTAAAAAATACGAAACAAATAATAATATTAACAGTTTAATCATAATAACTCTCACTTCACACTACTAAACAATGGTGACAAAAGTGTCCCTTCTGCGAACGTGTCTCACGTGTGAGAATTTAAAGTTTTCACGTGGTGGTACTCCCTGTGGTAGTAAGGTTCAGTCTGGTTGCTTTCCCACTGTAAAAGAAAATGAGACTAATCGGACCTGGCAACCTTCTTCCACTGCTCCAAGGTCCAGTTCTGACGCTCGCGTGCCCATTGTAGGCACTTTTGATGGTGGACGGGGTCATCATGGGCACTCTTACAGGTCTGCGGCTACACAGCCCCATACGCAGCAGGGTGTGATACACTGTGTGTTGTGACACATTCCTCCCTTTTCCATCATTACAATTTTCTGTGAGTTGTGCCACAATAGACCTTCTGTTGGTTTGGACCAGACAGGATAACCTTCATTACTCTCATGCATCGATGAGCCTTGGGCGCCCAACACCCTGTCACCGGTTTGTGGTTTGTCCCTCCTCGGACCACTGTCGGTAGGTACTCACCAATGCTGACTGGCAGCACCCCACAAGCCTTGCTGTTTCAGAGATGATCTGACCCAGTCATTTGGCCATAACAATTTGGCCCTTGTCAAAGTCACTCAGGTCTTTACTCCTGCCTATTTCTCCTGCATTCAACACGATGACTACGAGAACTGATTTTCACATACCATCTGATCTACCCAGACCTTGACATGTGGCCTTGTTATGAGTGATCAACGTTATTTGCTTCACCTTCGAGTGGTCATAATGTTTTTGCTCCTCAGTGTATACTGAAAAACTAAATCTGAATTGAAACTAGGAAATACTTTGAAAAACTAAACAAAAAAACAAAAAACAAAAACAAAAAAGTCAAACTAAAGTCATAAAATGAAAACTAAACTAAATTGAAAGGACATATTGAAAATGGAATAGACATTAAATTAAATAAAGGTCCAAAATAAATTTAATAAAAACTAAAATAACCCTGCAGCGTATAAGCAATGTGTCCTTTTTCATCACCCATAATAACAGGTTACAGTATTTATGCTTTATTTTCTGTTGAGCCGCAGCTCTGTTATGCAGCAGAAATGCTATGTGAATGCACATTGCGAGCTTGCAGTTGCACTGCTGCTTGTGCGTGCAATGTGAAACAGACCTTAGAATGCATTTCTATTTGTGCATTTGTCAGATTTGACTTACAGTATATTGGTATACTTGTGCATTGGATTTTGCGCTGGAATCGAACCCATGACCTTAGCATTGTTAGCACTATGTCTGCCAGTTGAGCTACAGGAACAGTGCAAGCACATATTGGACAGAGTACACAATACATCATTTGTTTGTTTTTTTTTCTAAAGGGTTTTTGCTAAAACCACAAAATAGTAAACTGACTCATTGAATTTTGTTGTAACATGTTTGATAAATTGCCAAAGACTGAAATTCAGAATGCTTTATTGAGTATAGTTAATTCCACAAATGTCTTTTTTTTTTTATTTAATGTTGCTGTAGTTATACAGTAGGCTATGCATTCCATTTTGTTTAATAAGAACAACATGTTTAGGTTTGCAGTCAGTCATGTTTTTACAAGTGAGTTATTTAAAGTTTACAAAAGATTTAATTTTCTTTTCCAATGTTGTTTTAATAAGGGTACATGTGTTGATTGACAGCAATCAGCTTGGTGAACTGTAAATGAAACATGGTGACACTGGTATCCATTGGCAGGATTCCTCTTAAGATTCGCACATAAACAGTATGTGCTGGAACTGTATGGTGTATTATTTGTGCAAATACTCTTCTTCTTCTTCTTCTTCTTCTTCTTTTTTTTTAAATCAGTGCGTTTCAACTGGTAAAATAGATTGAAAAACTATTGGAAATCAAGTGGCAACCTGAAACAGTACCAAAATTGTGTGTTGTATACAAGTCAACAATAATGTTCTTAAAATTAAATATTTATTAATAATATTTTTTTTAATATTACCATTTTTGCTAAATGATTTTACGTGGCTCATTGCTGCAGTTTCAGGGTGAAATGAACACTGAAGGCACTACAACGATTGCTTTAGTGATTGCATTTTTTCATTTTGCATTTGCTTTTATGACACTGTCAGGTTTAAGTAGGGCTGGGTGATAAAACAATATCGATATTTATATAAAAATATAAATTTTCGATATCGATGATAAACTTGAGTAATTTTCGATGTTTAGCCTATGTTAGACATCTAGATGTCTTGATAATAACGCAAGCAGTTCAGCAAAGTTATACACACAACTAGCTAACTGAATCACAGTCATGAAATCAGCCAGTTAGGAAGTATAACGCCTGTTAGTAGGCAGCCCTGCTATTATGGAAACTGTTAATGAGGCTAAATGAGACTCAGTAGCCGCTAGCTAGCAGCTAGATATTCAGCTAATATGATATTGTTGTGTACCGAACAAGACAGAACTGACAATGCAATACAGCTACTGACTGAACACAATAACAACTTTGACATCAACACCATTACTTTTTATTTATGTACTATTTAGTAAAACAAAAATGTCATGATCGATAGCGTTGTCACAGGCAAGAATGTGTTTCTTTTTCTTGTGATGTTTATTGGTGGTTGGCAATCCAGTTTATGGTGCATTACCGGCACCTACTGAGATGGAGTCTCTTAAAAAGAATCTAAACTAGCCGCAAACTTGCAGCAAATTTTCTTCTCGTTATTTTCACTTGCAAATTAACTTGTGATATGCTGCAAATGTTAGCCAGACGCTTGCAACTCTTCGCTGGTAGTGGTGAACCTCCGGCAAACCTTTGGCAACAATGGACAATTTGCAACAAAGTTCATTTGCATGCAAAAATAATCAGTGGCAAATTTGCTGCAAATGCCTTGAACCCTCAATTTTCGTAAGGGGTGTGGAGTGTCACAAGAAAGTCTTTCAATGGAGTCAAACATCTGCTGAAGACGATGAAATTGGTGAAATTTCATCGAAAAGAAGTCACTCACCTTATGTAAGATTAAATCCTAAACTGAGTATACTTTAAATGTAGCTTACCCTCTGGAGTTAACTTGTAAACAAATAATTATGTTTAATTCATTCTTGAGGTCTAACAAACATGTGGAATGCATTTCCGCCCCATTAAAGGTATGAAATGTATATTGTGATAAATATTGATATGGAAAGATATGAAAAAAAAAATATTGTTATAATTTATTTAAATTTTTTTTGGCCATATTGCCCAGCCCTAGGTTCAAGGATTAGGGTAGGGAGGTAGGTTTTGTTAATTTAAAATTGTTTGGGAGAACATTTAACTTGCTTTTAGGACCACACAATGGACATTTCACCTCGGAACTGTCACAAAACGTGTAATGAACCTTGTGATGTCATTTTGCAAAGAGGTCGCCACAGTCACGTAATTTTCATGAGATCAGGCTGCTTTGATTGGACACCCGGCTTTTGACGTCAACAACAACTGCTTTCTCCACCCTTATAAAAGTCTATTTTGCTCTCTTAATCACTATTAGATGGTTGCATTTTGTAATTAACATTTAGATTTTCCCTGCTGTCTACAACACAGAACAGACTTGCACATTCATGTTTTAAATAATGACACCGATAGAAAACCAGCCTAGAGATGTTTAATGTTCACATGGAGTGGGAAGACTGCAGGTCAACAGCTCCTCAAATCTAGTCTCAAAGTGGGAGCAAGACTCTTGCCACAGCCAAAAGGGGCTTAGCTGAGCAAATCTTTCCACATATTATATATCGGAATGTTTTTTCTTCTGTTGAGCGGTACATAATGAAGTTCGTGACATTACACGTGCCGTAGCGTTGGGGAATACTAAAAGTACGTTGAGGGTTTTACCAAACAAGAGCATAACAAGAAAAACAAAGTCACAGGAAAAGTGGAACCCATATATAATTTGTGGCTCTATTTTCCCGCCAAAATGTGTCTCGGTTTGAAGAGAAGCTGTAGCTCATTCAATTATGTGTTCTGCTTGTGCTTTCCAAGGTTCATGGCAGACAGGCTTCCAAGTCGAGCTGCTCTCTTCTACACCATAAAGTGTGTATCTGATGTTTGTTTAAGAAAGAGAGGTGAAAGGTAAGGTTTGCGTATATTGTAATAGAACACAAATTGGATGTGTATAGAAAGCATCAGCAGGTGTTTCTGTATGGAGAGTCCAGCACGTTTGGCAACTGATAGTGTAAGAAATGGTTTTGAACTGCAACACTTACAGTGTTTTAGGCCACGTCCACACTAATACATTTTCGTTTGAAAACGCATCTTTTTCTCTACGTATTGACCTTCCGTCCACACTGAGACGTTTAGTTTTTTTTGACAGCGAAAACTGAGCTTTTTGAAAATGCTCTCTCAAGTAGATACATTTGAAAATGCCGTCTTCGCATTGCAGTGTGGACAGGGAAAATGATATCTGAAAATGATGACATATTTGTTGTCATGCGATGCAGTCATGTGATCCATTCAACCCAAAACAGTCAAGATGTTGGCCCATGTTTTAGTTGCGTTGTTGTGCCTGCCATTCACTGATAGCATTGTTAAAGATAAATGTTATTTTGCACAACCTTCACATTTCATCATGGTGACAGGGAGTTTACTCAGAATTGCTGTCCGGCGACGGAACACGAGGACAATTGCGTTTCATACCGCACATGGAACGGCAAGTTTTTCGCATGCACAGTAAGGGTATTTAAAAGTTTCCATAAGTTTTAGTTTGGATAAGCAACTTTTGGAAGACGCTTGATAACTGCAGTGTGGACGTAGTGTTACGAAAACGTCATTTTCAAATGTATCCAGATTAATGTGGATGTAGCATTAAGCTTTCATATGGTGCATACAAAATTAAATAAAATCTGCCCACACTCCTAGTGACTTGTGTTTGTAATGCTGTTCTTGACATATTATTTGAATGTCATGTGTATTCTGTTGATTCATGTCTTTTATTTTGAAATTCTAGTTCCTGTTTCATGTCATGTGTTCCTGTTTCCCTTGTCATGTGATTTCTGTTTTCCCTCCATGTTCATGTGTCATGTTTTCATTGGTTTATTGTTTAATTATCTTGTTATAAGTTCTGTTTGTTCATTGGTTTATGTTCTCCCATGTCTTGTATTTAAGCCCTCATGTTTGCATTGTCTAGTTGTCCAGTATTGAATGTGAGTGTAGAAGTTTATGTCAGGCCACGGTTTTTGTCAAGTCAAGTTTTTAGTCAAGCCATGTTCATGTTTATATTTAGTTAGGGTTTTTGGATTTCACGTTCTGTGATTAAAACTGCACTTGGGTTCTTCATCTCATCATCGTCTTCATCATTGTCAGCAGTTCCAGCATACGTTACATTGAATGATATTTTCATGTGCTCATCAATGGCTTGAAATCAATAATAATAATAAAAAAAATCAAATCAATGGCATTATACAAAAAGTATTTTCAAAATTCAAAATAGTCGTTCAAGGCCTTATATTTTGATAAATTATTAAATAAAATAAATGTAGTCAATATTTTGTCATGTCATTTTCATAAATTTTAGTCAGTTTTACTCTGAATAAACTGGCATATAATTTTAGTCTACGAAAATAACATTTTAGCTGACGATAATGTGCAAACAGACTGTAACAGACCAAACTTTAAACAAATATTCAAACATTTTGAAAACTCTATAAACAATTAATTATTGAAAAAAATTCAAGATTCATATATTTAATATAAACTCAAACCACAAAAAAGAGACATCCTCTCACTTTCAACTGCTTTTATTTTCAGCAAAATGAACGTGTAAATATTTGTATGAACATAAAAAGATTCAACAACTAAGACAAACTGAACAAGTTTCACAGACATGTGACTAACAGAAATGGAACAATGTGTCCCTGAATTGGGGGGGGGCGGGGGGTCAAAATCAAAAGTAACAGTCAGTATCTGGTGTGGCCACCAGCTGCATTAAGTACTGCAGTGCATTTCCTCCTCATGGACTGCACCAATTTTGCCAGTTCTTGCTGTGAGATGTTACCCCGCTCTTCCACCAAGGCACTTGCAAGTTCCTGGGGGACATTTCTGGGGGGAATGGCCCTAGCCCTCACCCTCCGATCCAACAGGTCCCAGACGTGCTCAATGGGATTGAGATCCTGGGGTCTTCGCTGGCCATGGCAGAACACTGACATTCCTGCTGGAGGGTCATGTCAGGATGAGCCTGCAGGAAGGGTACCACATGAGGGAGGAGGATGTCTTCCCTGTAACGCACAGCGTTGAGATTGCCTGCAATGACAACAAGCTCAGTCCGATGATGCTGTGACACACCGCCCCAGACCATGACGGACCCTCCACCTCCAAACTGATCCCGCTCCAGAGTACAGGTCTCGGTGTAACGCTCATTCCTTCGACAATAAATGCGAGTCCGACCATCACCCCTGGGGAGACAAAACCGTGACTCGTCAGTGAAGAGCACTTTTTTGCCAGTCCTGTCTGGTCCAGCGAAGGTGGGTTTGTGCCCATAGGCGACATTGTTGCCGGTGATGTCTGGTAAGGACCTGCCTTACAACAGGCCTACAAGCCCTCAGTCCAGCCTCTTTAAGCCTATTGCGGACAGTGTGAGCACTGATGGAGGGATTGTGCGTTCCTGGTGTACTTTGGGCAGTTGTTGTTTCCATGCTATAACTGTCCCGCAGGTGTGATATTCGGATGTACCGCCCCTGTGCAGGTGTTGTTACACGTGGTCTGCCACTGCGAGGATGATCAGCTGTCCTTCCTGTCTCCCTGTAGCGCTGTCTTAGGCATCTCACAGTACGGACATTGTAATTTATTGTCCTGGCCACATCTGCAGTCCTCATGCCTCCATGCAGCATGCCTAAGGCACGTTCACGCAGATGAGCAGGGACCCTGGGCATCTTTCTTTTGGTGGTTTTCAGAGTCAGTAGTCTCTTTAGTGTCCTCGGTTTTTATAACTGTGACCTTAATTGCCTACCGTCTGTAAGCTGTTATTGTCTTAACGACCGTTCCACAGGTGCATGTTCATTAACTGTTTATGGTTCATTGAACAAGCATGGAAAACATTGTTTAAACCCTTTACAATAAAGATCTGTAAAGTTATTTGGATTTTTACAAAATGATCTTTAAAATATAGTGTCCTGAAAAAGGGATGCTTCTTTTTTTGCTGAGTTTATAAGATAAAACAATATGAGATTACTGGTTAATGGCTAAGGCCTGTTCATAAGTCCAATATGTACATGGCATGAAAGTATAAAATAGTCACAAAGTGTTTTTTTTTGCAGCAAAGCTATTCACAACGATAGTCAGTTGTTCACTAAACAAATCTTCAGATACCTGAATAAAATGTTGTCATCTTTGTTGAATCTGGCATCCAAAAATGTTACTATTATATATATTATAAATATATTACAGTAATAACAATATGTAATCACAGTACAATATTATGAATTTGAAGTAATAAGAGCCAATAGCAATGCATTGTTTAATTTAAAATCTTGTTGTGCAATGATTTCTGTATCGGAAATACAGACTTGGTGTGAATAGGCCTTTACTGGTGCAAGTACAGGAGAAATCTGAAATCACAGTGTTTCTCTATATTTGTGGAAGACAGGAAGACACTTTATTTTCTAGTGCTCTTGTGAATCTGTTAATACACTTAAAAACTTTAAGCAGTATGCGTGACAGAATAATGTGAAGACGTGACTTTATTGGATAAACAGAGCATTTTAATACATCACTGAACTTTATTTTGGTCTGTTTGTGTTCTAGTTCCTGGTTTCCTGGACTTGGATCCCCAAAGAGGAGATCGATCAACAGGTAGGCTGTGCTTTTTAACTTTTTCCTTACCTTACTGTCTCTTTTACCTTGTTTAAAGATGCACTTCATCTATGCAAACATTTCATTCAGTTCATTTCATTCAATCAAACTGTATGTTCACGTCTCATTCCTACATGAAATCTAGAAGTCATTCCAGCGGATCTAATTTGATGCTTTTTGGTTGAATTTGCATTTACAAATATCTAAGCAACAAATCTTTTTTCTAAACCGTTCCCTCTGCACTGTAAAAGTGCCACACCAATTACATGCATATAAAGCTGGTATTGTACCTTTCGGGTCCCCAAGATCATGTAAAATCTGGAAATATCAAGGAGTTTTAAAATTGTGTTTTCCACACCCGTGTTGGGTGTAATCTGATTACAAAGTAATTAGTTACTGTAATCTAATTATTTTTAAGTCAGAAAGCAGTGTAGTATATTACATTTTAGATTCTTGTAATCAGGTTACAGTTACTGACTTTCAATTAAGTTAATTACTTTTAAATACATTACTTGGGTTCAGCGGCGGGCCGTGCATTTTAAGTCTAGTCCTTCAGTGTGATTCATGCCATTAAGAAAACACAGTTTCACAATGAATAAGACACCCTATGCTTTTGGGCATCATACATTATATCGCAGCTAACTAGTAATACCAATTGACATTTTAAAAACACATCCACGCACGAAAGCCAGAACTTGAAATGACATTTAATGCTCAAGCAAGCCTAATTTTAACTATAGCATGACTGTTTTGTGAAATGAACACCTCCCGAACAGATATTCAAAAATCATAATTTTTCATATGAATCTACCAAGGAGGTCTATAATTCCTGGAAAAATCTATCTAATAATATTTGCGATTGAAATGTTGCTTGCAATAAATTTCATTTCGTCAGGGTACATGGTTGTGCTGCGTTCCATTCAAGTTGGAAGAGGGATATTCCTACTTTATTTCTCCGACCATAAATGCATTCCATTCCCCGATATTCGGAACTGTAACAATCCCGTTAGCTTAGCAGGGGTCTGACTCTCATTAGAGATGTCTCCTAGCATCCCAACTGATAAACAATGCTGCAGCGCTAGCATTTGTGCTTCAGGTGTACGATTATCAAAAGAGATTATAATGTTTTATACACCTGTTTCTGCAGGCGTTTGTTAAACAAGCTTTAATATCATGTAATGTGGAAATGAACTCATTTATCGATATTAATTAATAAAGTGAATGTTTATCACTTACTTTGTATATCTCCCTGAGTGTTGACATGTTTGTGTGACATCATGCCCCTGCATCTCGGCGAAATTGGAGTTGAGAATTTCTGCACAAGCCTACAAGTTATAATTCTGACTTCAAGATGCATTCCATTGCACTTTTCCTAGTAGGAAGTTGTAAAATCCGACTTTCTGAGTTGAATGGAACGCAGCACTACTTTTCAAAACTTGATCCGACACTGAATGCTCAAGCAGCTTAATTTACACTTAGAAAACTCCTGATGTTGCTAAAACAATGCAAAAAGCACTTACCAATTTACTTGAAGTGAAAATCAGTCCTCCTTTCCTGTTTAATAAATTAAGCAATCACACGGTCATGCAGAACATCTTGTGTTTTTAAATCCATAAGGATCTCTTTCTCACTGGCGATAGCGGCAGTGATGACAGCCGACTGTTAGCAAGATCTCGTGCACTTCGCTTTCAAATTATATCACTTAAAGTGTGATTGCGTCACTCAAGGCCAGCTAGAAGGCCTCGACCGGGACATATCCTAAAGATCACACCCACCAAAAACAAATAAATCAATCTGATTGGCTGATGAATCTGACAATCTGACTTTATCTGCCCATTTATTTGCACTGTTGAGGGATTCTGAAGAAATTCTGAAGGCCTGAGGGGGTGGAGCTCAGACTCATGCGCTGCTTCGGCCATGTGATTTGTGTTACAGCTATCACACTTTGCTTGTAAGCATCAAGGAATAAATTCTGACTGGATAAACTTTTTGTTTTTCTCTATTTGTTTTTAGATTAATTAAGAGTGGAAAGCGGTTAAAAATACACAGGCAAAAAGGTGATTGAGAATGAAAGGATGAAAAATATTTATTTATTTGGCATGTTAGGACAGCAGAGAAGGCTTTGCTGGCCCTGAGAATTCGCCACTGCTTGGGTTATACATTTCTAAATAATAATATTTATGTACACTATATTTAAAACATAAATTATTGTTGCTGTCTGGTGAAAGGCATGTATCTCCAAAAAATAAAATTTTCAAGAGCATGAAAAAACTATTTTTCTCATAAACAATCTTACAAAATGAATTGAAAATAACATAATTAGTCACCTTTAGGACCATAAATAGAATTCTATCATTACACATCTGTTAGTGAACGGTTCGATGTTTTAATTGGACTAATTTTGTTGACGAACGTGGACATACACATTTTGTTTTTTATCATGGGTTCCAGTGGCGCATGTTCAGTTACAGACTCTAGTCTAACTGTTCGTGTTCCCAGAACTCAGTTGGTAGGTTATCAATTGCTAGAGAATTTATTTTTGGATATAATCTGAGCTTTCACTTAGCCTACTATTTTAAATCGAAATCAGTTTTATGACTTGAGTTCCTAGTCTGGTTGTTGAGTTGACAGTTCGGTTTCGAGACGTGTTTTCGGGTCCAACGCATAAATTGCCTGTCAGAATTAGCTATCACTTACGGTTTCGCGAAGATGGAAATCTGGCAACCGTATATGCCTATTATAGTCTACTTTTTAATGCCACCTGACATTGTGCGTGCATGAATGGCTTTGGTTGTCAGGGAAATCACAGAGCCAGTGCAATGTAGGCAATCTATTCACCACACTTCAAAATAAGTTATTTACACTAATCTATGCTTTTGGACTCCTTTCATAGTTTTACATATTTTAACACTGTTTTCAAAGAACAAGAGGAGATACTTTACCTTGGTGGTGGTGTTATAAATGAGCAGACCGACTCTAGCTTCAAGTGATAGCCAGTCAGCTGATGTAGATAAGTTGACGCTATTCAAAACATAAGGGTGGAACATATGCGGTTTTGATGAACACTTCTCAAGACCAATGGATATACATGTTAAACAGAGAGCCTGATTAAACATCTTTTCATTAGTCATTTCGATGCACAATTCAAACAGTAGGAAGAGGTAATTCGGCATATTCCATTTAAGTCAAAATTGCTAATAGTGGAGATGCATGTTTTTCAGCAGACAGCGACGTTGTGTTCATATGTACTACTTTGACAGCTGAAAGGTGTGTATAGACAGAATATAGGCATTATTTTGAATTAGTTGAATGAAAAAAAGTTTTCTCTGAAATGTGTTTTAGAAAGTAACTTAAAAAAGCTTTTTCAATGATGTAATCAGTAAAGAATTCTTATTAAAATTTGTAGAGAAGTAATTAGTCATCTTTAATGGATTACTTTTTTTTATTTAGTGTATATACATTCTCCATTGCTCTGCTGTAAAATATATTGTTGTCTAGATACTGCTTTTTGTGAGTGCTTGTGAAGAGTGAAAAGTCATCTGTACTTTAAAAAAGTAATAATTTAAATACTGTATATTACTTTAAAACATGACTTAAATCCACCCCATCATTTGGAATGTCTGGAAAGGTCAAGTGTCACTTTTGGTCAAAAAGTATGGGAACCCTGTACTTTTAATGGAAGAAGTGTCTGCAATTATATCCCATTTTTTAATATCTTATTGTGCATCTTTCTGCCTTTTCATTTGTGGTTTTAGCTTTCAGTTCTAATATGAATCTAACTTTAATTCTCTTGGCTCCCTCATTGGGTGATATTTGAGCTGCCTGATATCTGGTTATGAAAAGGCTGAGCAATTAGGGGGAAGACAAAAGCAGACAGCAGAGTTGGCGATCGACTAATTAGAAATGTAATTTTGCATTCTGATAGTTCCTACATGACCCAGTGATTCCAAACCTGGGGTATGTGGACACCGGAGGTTACTTTTATGACTTTCAGGGAAAGATTCTGACTTTTTGTTAAACCTATGCAGGGAAAGAATGACCTCAGGTCAGTGTAACAGAGTTTAAGTCCAGTTGACGGAATGGTCACTTGCCTCACTGAGCCAGTGCTAAATCTTTTTCTTCTTTTCCTCCCCCTTTTCTCCACAATTTGGAATGCCCTGTTCCCAATGCGCTCTAGGTCCTCGTGGTGGCGTAGGACGAATCTCAGTTGCCTCCGCGTCTGAGACCGTCAATCTGTGCATCTTATCACGTGGCTTGTTGAGCACATTACTGCGGAGACCTAGCATGTGTGGAGGCTTCACGCTATTCTCCGCGGCATCCACGCACAACTCACCATGCGCCCCACCGAGAGCGAGAACCACATTATGGTGACCACGAGGAGGTTAACCCAGCGTGACTCTACCCACCCTAGCAACCGGGCCAGTTGGTTGCTTAGGAAGCCTGACTGGAATCACTCAGCACGCCCTGGATTCGAACTTGTGATTCCAGGTGTGGTAGTCAACGTCTTTACTTGCTGAGCTACCCAGCAACCCCCCTGTTGTCAGAACATTAAACATTAACACATCTACTCCTTATCTTGCTCAAAAATGCATAAAATAACACTTAATTTGAACACTTGTTCTCCCTATCCAGTCCCACATGAAGCATGCTGGTAAATGAAAATCCACTGCCCAATTTCATCAATGCTACAATAACACCACAAAAGGTATTCATGTAGTCCCAACTCAAATGAATTAAGTAAACTTCCATTTTACACATAAAATGGATAGAACCAGAGACATTTAGCAGAGATGGGTCACTTCTATTAAAATGAATGGGAGAAATTGGAACGCCCAACGGCAGCCAACGTTCAACGGATGCAGAAAGGAAGTCCCACCTTACAGGTAAAAGAGCAAATCACCTTTTAGATACAGACATCGCCTGTTAAACAACTCGAGGACGTGCATGTGCATTTGCGAAACAAGCCGTTTTTTATTGTAATCTGAGATAAAGAAGCACAATTTATGATACCGGTGTTGTCAGATTTTACTGCTGATTTGATATATGTTCTTTTATCGTTATCGTGACCAACTGTTTTGGAGATTTCGATCTTTCCCCATTCAAGTAGTATTGGGCTGTGGGGAACATTAGACAAAAAAGGTTGGTAAACACTGCCCCACAATGACTTTCACTCTCTCTCGCATGCCTTTTCAATCTGCCTTTAAAATTTTGAGTTAATTTCTGTTGTTCAGAATCCTGATTGGTAAATGTGTTCCAGAGCTTTTGGCATCATGTTCAGTAAAGCCTCTGTGCTGATGATGTAAAAACTTGGCTGTAAGCTGCTATACACTTATGAGGCCAGTCAGTCCCAATCAATTAACTCTCCTCTTTGTCCAGTTAAACCTCAATGCATGGAGACCACAATGCCATAATACAGGCGACTGTGGTCTGGGTCTCGCTAGAAGAGCAATATCTTCTGGTTACTTTCACGTCACGCAAGGAAGCCTATCGGTTTGACCTGCGTTTGATGTTGGGGTCATGGAAAACTCACATTTAGATGGTGTTTCCTCACTGATGTTAATGGGACATGCCTAGTTTGAAGTCATAGGAGTTAGACTGATTACAAAGCACCAGACTAAAAAAAATGGACTACATGAAACATCTAGAAGTGATGCTTTTTTGTAGCAAAACTACAGAAACACTCAATATAGATGGTTGTTCAGAATCAGAATCAGAATCACTTTTGCTACTGTTGTAAGACTGCTTTTAATCCACATAAAAAGTGTTTAATTGATTCATGAATCTGTTTGACTAAAAAGTCCAGCTCATAAGAATCATTTTGCGAATTGTGTTAAGTTATAAATTGTGGTCTTAAACATTTCAGTGAACAAATCGAGCTTGCATAGCTAGAAGCGTCTGCCTTGGTAGAGTATGTTTCAATGCCTCCCCACCAGATAAAATCTGGTGAAACTGCATAAAGATGCAAATAAAGTTTTAATGTTTGTAATCAATGGCAACTTATTTCCGACCATTTGCAACCATTTAAGTTTGTTTGGAGCCCTGAGAGAGAAGGAGAAAGAGAAGCAAACAATTTGACTAAGGGGCAATTCAGACAGGACTTTTTAATTTTATGTGATTATGCACACATGATTGGGAAATTGCCATACATTGCCAGTTCATCCTTAAGTGTGACAGGACTTTACAATGTCAGGGTTTACCAGAAATACCTATGTTCATGCTGCTGTTAGCAGCCTAGATACATAAAGACAAGAAAAGTAAGAAATTCAAGAGGAGAGAAAGACTGATATACAGATTATATAAGACAAAATAAACCAACAGTTAACAAATGAGTAGACAGAAAAACACATTTATCTTCCCAGAGGCAGCACAAAGGAGAAACGTATCTTTCCACAAATACACAGAGGGAAGACAGATAGATAATTTATTGTTGTTAAAAAGTGTTAGCATGTTTCAACGTTCAGGTTTCCACTGATTTTAATTATTTAACATTTCAGCACTAAAAGACTAAGAAAGCAAACGGATTAGTTTGAGTTACTTGTCTTTCAGCTTATGCTTTTATCTAAAACAACCTACTGGAGGAACCTGGGGTTAAGCACTCTGCTCAACTGTTCAATTGAGATATTTGGGTAAATCTTGCAAAGAAGTGTCCACGTTATTTTGCGTTGCAAAATTAAAAAAATAAATAATGAGAAATTATATTTAGTATAAATAAATTCAGGCCTATTTTAAGTCCATTAAAAATGATTGCCATTGTGACATATGATTTTCATGACAATTAATGACAATTTTCCCCAAATTTCTCATTACACTAACACTTGATACAGGTTGGTCAAGTTTCCAACAACAAGCAATTTGTCTGTCCACATTGAATGCAAAATTGCTGCACGATGTGACATTTTCACATTTTCAACATGATCGGCACAACTTTGCATGTTGGGCCATCCGCCCTGGTTGCTCTTTACTCCTACACGATTCAGCTACAGTTTAAAAAAAAAGCTTCAAGTTGGAGTACGATGACCTGATGGAATGCATACCCATTTTCAGTGTGAAGAAAATATATTTTTTTCATGCAAGTAAGGTACAATCAATATATTTATAGCAACTTGCTTGAATAATAACACATACAGTTTTATGGCACAAACTTTTGAACTTTATCAGCCTCTTGACTACTAATGTCTGTTACCGCCACAGTAACTAGGGATGTCATAAAATATCAATATATCAATTATTGATCAGCAAGTTATCTTTTCGATACATTTTTGAGGCATCGATATATTAACATCAGCTGACATTTAAATTAGAGGCCTAATTTGTGTGCTTTTGATTCACTGTCATTTGCCTTCCATTAAATGCAGTCTGACGTAATAGCTTTGGGAGAACACAAGGGGGCGACATAACATTTACCGAAGCCATTCGCGGCATGGACAGGCATAGATATCACACACATATTATGAGCTGATAGCAGTCCAAAGCTACAAAGGTTTTTGTACTTCTTCAAGAATTAACAGACGTTGATGAGTTTGTAGGTTATTGTATGAAACTGGTTTAACTGTGCAAACTGAACGATTACAAATGGCGACCTTTATTATGCAATTTCCCTGTATGTAGCACTGAATAGGTCTTTCATTCAAGTTTTCAAACCACAAAACGACATACTTGTAACTGAAAATACATTGTATATGCTCTATGGATGATACTTATACACAGTATAACATTCAGTGATGACTAGAGTAAATAATCTTTGTCCTTAGGGCTGCTATAACGGGAATTAGCGTAAACTGTATTGTACGGTCTGTTTTCTCTTTCAGGTCAACAACTGTCATGGTGGAGCAACTGTTTGAAGAGAATAATCACTGACAAAGTTAGTTAAAGGTCAGCATGTTTTATAACAAGCTAAGTGAATTATTACACATCTGTTTAATTGCAAAGACATCTGAAGTAACTCTATCACCCCCTTGAACACTGAGGTTTGTTACCAACACAGTAAGACAAGAATGCTTCCTAGTACATTCAACAGGACTATACATTCGAGTCTGTGTTTGCTTACTTGCGTAAAGTATATTTCTGGCCTGAAATGGAGGAAGAAGAAAGAGTGAATGAAAGAGAGATTAAGAGTCTAAGTAGTGCAGGATGGTGTCCTAAGCTCAGAACTCAAGAGTATGTCTGACTGTCTGCTCCGTCGAGGCTGGAAGCCCAGGGTTAGAGTGGAAACTGGAATAGGGCCATTGTGCAGATCCACTTTATCGCTGACAGAGCAATCAGGTATCAGAGCATACCACTAAAGTGCTACATTTACTCCATTCACTTAACACAGGTGGTTTTGCATGGATTTGGCTGGTCCTTTGAGCCAGAATGCTGAAAAATCAGGGGAAATAAGTCTCCTTGTTTTTGGGAGCAGTTGCCAGATATGCTCCAGCAGTAAGAGCTTACAGGGAAAGTAAAGCCATATGAAACAAATCGCATTAGCTTCTAGTTGCATAGACTCCAAAGACACATATACATACAGATTCAAATGGATATTTCCAATACTTTGAAAACCTTGATGCAAAGGGGTAAATGCAAAGCCTGCTTTTCAACCATGACATTTTTTTTTAACAACAACTTTTGCTAGGGCGTTACTAGGTGGTTGTTTACTGTCCCAATTCAGAAGAGTCTCTATGATAATCTGGTCTCTAGATATGGCTTGGGTCCTCTCTTCAAGTCTATAGATTTTTTTTTTTTTGCCTTATTTATTGTCTGCCAGGTGCAAATCCAGGCAGATCACGCTGTGAATTCGGCAACAAGAGGTTGAGAGTTCTGCTACTGAAATTGGTCTGTGCTTATTGAAATTCAAACCATTGTCCCCAGTGGCCGAAGCTGAAAGTGTTGATGAGGTGAAATGTCCACAGGGTGCTGCCAAAAGCGAGTTGCATTTTTAGTTGTAAATGATGTAATACAGTCAACAAGAATGCATATTTTATTAACCCTACTCTCTAATCCAAACCCCAACCCTAAACCTAACCGTCAGCAGACAAACTTTAATTTTAGAGTGAAAATGCAACCTCCGAATCACGCTCAGCATTGTATATGTAAATCCGATAACTTTCTGATTTCCAGGGGAGAAGAACCCGCGTCTCAGAGGTTGCTTGCAAAATGCAATAGCGCTAAAAGAAAAGGTGATCATGGCTGAATTGATGCCAAAATTGATGAGGGATGCCGCTTGACAGTAATTCAGCTGGTTGATTTCAGGGTACATGAACTTTCAGAAGCTACATATCGACTTCCCGTGTGATCCTGCTGGTGAAAAGGGTTACAGTGTATCTGTATATCTTTCTGTACAATGTGTTTTACGTAATGTTCAAATGCTGTTTTAACCTGTGATATCACCAGATGTCCAAACATTCATTAAAACTTGATTAAAATAAGTGAACCATTGTACACATCACCATCTTTAATTTTGAACAGAGGTCAGTGGATTGCAGGGTTGTTATACTTTCACACTGTTTACATATCTATCATTCATCAACCCTTGCAAGTCCAATGACTTTCATGTTCATCCCAATGGGCCGAAGTGCCTTTAGTCTGCATTTAAAGGAGATTCCAAACCATTTTATGAAATGGCTATATGGCTCTCCTTCCAAAATTTGAAATCATGCTTGCGCAAAGTAAAACATGTTAATGCGTTATCGTTTAGATCGAAGATGAAAGTTAAATCAGCAAGTCACATTTGTCCTTTTAGCCAAGTTCTTTTAGTTAAATGTTTAAAACTGGCCTTCCCTGGAAGACTGTTCTGAGTTGACTGCGCAGGCAGGAAAACAGGCTTGGCGTAGTCGGTAGCAGAGCTGTTAGAACATTTAGTCTTAAAAGACTTATTGTTTGTGTTTCCAAAAGAAAGAAAAGACTCCTTAGTGGTCAGCCACAGAGATGGATTTTTAGCCATTTGATTTCAAATTGCTGCACTCGTCCTAACCTGTACCCCCAACTGCACTCAACCAGCCTATGAAGACCATAAAGATGATGCTTATTTCTTCTGATTCCTGTGTGGGTTCTTCTTCAATGAATATGTACAGTGGAAACATTACTTGAACATGGTTGGTGGTTTCGGCTGGATACAGTATATATATGTGGTTACAGTAGGTAATCAACCAAAATTGGCCTAGTACCGGCACAGTCCCCACGGGGATAAATCAATAGCAGCTCTGAACCGCAAAAGCACTATAACCATATGATTTCAGTAGACGAGATCTGAGCACCTCAAAGCTCTTTCTCGCAACATCATGACCATTCAGTTGGTGCCAGTACAACTGCTATAAAATAGAAGAAGAACAAGAAGAAAAAACATAAGACCAACAAGAGTACCAAATAAGGCAAAAGACTTATTTGTTTGCATTTATTTATTCACATTTCTTTAGAGAGAATTATCATTTGTGTTTACATATGCATACATAGGCAAAGACATTATGAACGAGCATCATCAGTCAGCATTTTTAAACAATTTGCCTTCCAAAAATTCTGCAACCGTCAACACTCTGCACCTGTGCTTTCTTTTAATTTGCTGATAGACTGCCAGCATATTTTGTAGTAGAATATTTAATATTTTGTACAGAATATTCCAAAGAGTGAAATCCACAATTTTAACCACAAATATTAACAGACCACAAATGTTGAGATTTGCTAATGGGAAAAATATACATAAAAATTATTTATAATGGTTATTAATATTATTTTTTTTATTTGATACCAGTCTATGTAAATCATAGCTGCCTGCTGATAAGCTACGTGCGCAACACAGTGTGAATAAACACAGATGTAATGCCTTGAGACACAACACCGCTACTGGAAAAGCTTTTTGAAAAAGATAAGTTGCATTCTAAAAGATGATAGCCTGCAATTGTTGTCACTGGTTGAACACTTTTGTGTAACACTACTCAGAACAAAATTCAACATCAATACACAGGCAAAGATGGTGAGAAGTTGTTTCACACGTTCTAGTTGGTCCTGTCAGACAGAGAACAAAAGACACTCAGCACAGACCTAACCCCACCTTTCTAAGGGGTATACACCTTTTTTAATATGTTATTTAATATTCATTAAATTGGAAAAATAAACTTATAATAAATAAAATTAATAAAACACAATTTTAGTAGAAAAAATTGTAATAAACAGCTGCAATTATTTTTATTCAAAAAAGAATTAAGACGCAGTTGACTTTTACACAGATGCCCAAGTGAATCTTTTTTTATTTAAAAAAAAAATATATATATATATATATATATTTACTGATTAATATGTATATATGAACTGTCCAAACAAATCACCAGAACACATAGTTTGAACACTTAGTCTACCGCCAAATTGCTAGGCCAACACAGGATAATGGCACCATTAATTTAATGCATAGCTGCTTTTTTCAGTGGGGCTAACAAATCAAATTATGAATGTTCACAATGTCTTTTCATTTTGATTGCCAGGCAATGGTTTCCATTTATTGTAAAAGGCTGACATTTTGTCATTTTCTTCTACAGTATACAGTATGTCATTGGTAAATTCATGAACTAACTAAGCTATAACTTTAATGCTGCCATTCATTTTACATCCCCTTCTACACATCAAAATGCAAAAACAAACACAATAATAATAATAATAATAACAACTCACACTTTCCTCACAACATACTATGGTGCAAAAAGTTTTCCTTTGCACCTGGTGGTGATTTCGCGAACGAGTCTCATTTGTGAGAATTCACAGTGGTAGTGCAGTAGTATTGCTCACGATAAAGGTGGATTTACATGAGACGTGGTGGGCGGCAGGCTTTGACTGCGATCTTCCCGCTTCTCATTTGTACAGGTGTTTTCCATTCACACGAGAAGTAGTGCGAAATACACCAGCAGAAGTGCAATAATGCCACCCACTGCTTCAGCTCAGTTACTGTGTCTATGAGGTGATTACTGTAAATATTGTAGTAGTAGTTTTCATGTAAGTAATTGCACTTAAATAAAATGCCACTTATTTTTTATATTAATGTAACATTATAGTATCAATGCTAAACAATGTAATTGTAAACATTGATGGGGTCTTGCCACCTGTTTTTAATGACTTAAGAAACAGATTGCATGTTACTTCATTGCAAATAGGTATAGTATAAATAACATCACATCAGTAATTAAAATGGGAGGGCAACAAATGTACATTCAAAATCCACAAAACACTCAATAACCCGCCTGGGAAACTGTATTCTGTTTATCTAAAGTTGATGTTTCAGACATCTGTTGCAGAAGAGAAAATAGTAGATGGTCCATTGCCCATTTGTATACATTGCACAGTTGTCAAACATAAGCTATACATGTTTCTGTAGTCTATTTTCACCTGGTACACCAACTCGTCCACTCACAGCTTTCCATGAGGCTGTTTTCCTATTTATGTCTCTATAAACACTCAAAGAAACATAATTTGTCAGGAGGAAATTTAGCAGCAGAGAGTATATTCGTCTTCATGTTGTTTTTGACTACATAAAAGCATCGTGTCGTTTGATTGGTTGTGAATAAATTTAGCTCTGATTGGTCAGTGACAAGCGGCAGCTGCGGAGAGAAAAATATTTTTATCTTGCGTGGTGTGCGCTGCAAGCAGTCGTGCACAACTAAGCGGCAGGATTCTCGTGAACGAACTTGGAAAGCGGCGCTGCTTCGACTGTCGCATCCATTTTGCCGCCTGCCTCCTCTCTCTCATTGAAAATGAATAGGGAAAGCGTGGTGACCATGTCCTGTGTAAAACCGCCTTAAAGAGGATCATTTTGGTTGACTACCTACTGTATAATGCAATTTCCCTATTGAAGGGTATTTTGGACTTGTTTATTAGCTTGCTGGTTGTAACATAGTGACACTAGCCTTGTTTCACCTATCGGGCCAGTACGAGCCAGGGCTATCAACTGGTCAGCTGGGGCCAGTAACCTCGGACCTTGAGCCACGAGACCAAAATTTATCTGCATTCCCATCATCGGGCAAATAGCCCCTCAGTGTTGCTCTAAAACCCACTCTTAAAACACCGCCCTGGTGCCATCGTCATAAACCCTGCCCATTTCACAAGCAAGAGGGAAGCTCAAGTTGAGGTATCAGACTCTGGAGACTAGCTAGCCCTCTTAATGAACATGGTGGAGATTGAAGCTGCCATTTGTTAGCAAGACCTGACTCAGTGAAACTCCGCCTTTGACACCGACCCCGCTTTAAACCCAAGTTGGTCTTCTTTGGCCCAGGGTTAATCCACGGGCCAAAGGTGCTTGGCCGCTGGCCCAGAGGAAGCCCCAAGGAGGCACGTTGAAGCCCCGGAAGTGACAGTGGGAATGCAACTAGCCCTGGCATGCACTAGAACACCCTCATTTGGCCCAATAGCAGAAATTATGTATTGGATTTTTTTATTGTATTAATAATTTCTCACCTCATAAGCCGTCTGTTCCTTCTAGCTAGCCAAAGTTTGTATTACTAACCATTTACCGGCTCTAAAAAATACCGTATTAGCTCTTTTACAAAATATACCATGCTGAAAAAAACCCACATCACCTTAAACCAGGCTACACTGATTTGCTGGGCTCCCAGCCTGGTCAAGCTGGTCTGGTGGCTGGCTTTAGAGAGATTTAGGCACTAGCCAAATTGTTTGCATTGGATGAATGCAAAAAACGCAACCTATATTTAATGTAGCCTTGGGTGCATTTTCTTTTATCTTGCTTAGTTTGCTCTCTCACATTTTAAAAGTTGATGAGCCTATTTATGTGTATGAGTCTATTATATTTATTATCCAGTTTATGTACTAATATCAAACATCCTTCAAACATAACATATATTACACAGGAGGAAACATTTGTCCATAATTTGTCCATTAGTCTTGGAGGTTCAGACTTTAAAACTCTTTATGAACTTGCCCTTACAGTGGGGATGATGTGTAATTTGAAAAACTTTTATTTTGGTGCATGGCACAGTATTGTCTCTTTTCCTCCTTGCTGTTTAGCATGTCAGGGCTGTGTACTGTTTGAGAGGTTTGACTTTCTCCATAGCCATTTTTAAGTAGAAAATTCTTACTAGAATTAGTGGTGCACCAATCAGGAAATTTGAGGCAGATACCGATCCCGATTTTTTTAACACTAAGATCGGCTAATACCAATCACGTTTTTTTTTTTTAAAGTGCCCTTTGCCACACTTTTGCAAGTTATATGCAGCAGTTATAAGTTAATGCCCCACACAGTAAAATTACATTAATTGTGAATTGCTAACATTGATTTGCATTGAAAATAGTTTCTGTTGTCATTACCAAAGGTCACTGTGACATACTGGCAACCAGTAAAACCATGAGAGCATCACACACAGCAGAGATACATTCAAAAATAATAAAGATATATGAATTACAAGCTCCAAAACTGCTTCAGTGAGTATCCATCAATCATTAGTATCCATGATTTAATTATCGCCTTGGCGTTTTGTTGTAGAACAAATCACTAATTATTAAGCAACTGCATGAAGACGCGATGCTGTTAAGGTTCAACTGTAATTGCTGTTATTAGTGGTATTGTGAGCAAAATGTATCTGATTTAAATTGGGATCTTCACAGAATAGCGCTGGGATGAGTGACTGATGAGATATTTAGAGCACCTGGAGAGCGCGCATGTTTGATTGACACTGAGAGCACGCATGTTGAACGGAGTGAAGCTGAAAGCAATATTGCTTCATACACCATGTGATTGTCACGATTCACTTTACATCACATACACTCAAATTTGTATTCACATATTTTTTTTTTAATTCGTTTTTATACCCATTTGCAGTATCGGTACCCTCTCCATGCTCACTGTGCAGCGAGTCAGCATTACTACCATAATGATTCTTGAAAATGGGCAGCTTAATATTCATCCACATGTAATTCTTACACATTGTTTTTTAAACAAACTGGTTGTAACACTTCTCGGTTAAAGGAGGAGGCACGAAGCAGATTTTTGTGGTTCAGGTAAGCCTTTTATTCTCCCCACTGCAGCAAATGCACTCTTCCAGGGCTTTCACTGTGTTCAATAATTCGGTCTAAACATAAATAACTATTTCAGAAAAATAAACTCTCAGCTTCGCAATAATCAGCTCTTGGCTTCACAATGAGGTCTCTAGTACCCAGGCTCTCTCCTTTTCTGAGTGCTGCGTGGCCCTCTTTATGCCGCTCTCCCCGTGCTCACTGAAATTAGAGACAGGTGTTAGACATAATTTAGCTCAGGTGTAAGCGCCCTTACCGCTTTCTCTCTCTCCGGAGAGATGCTTGACCACGCCCCCGCTGCCACATATCCCCACCGCCCGACTCAGGCCGGGGCAGCATCCGCTGCCACAACTCCCCCCCCATTCCTGGAAAGGAAGTCGGCGACAGCCATCTGCGCCCCCAGTCTGTGGACCACCTTGAACTTAAACGGCTGAAGAGCCAGATACCAACAGGTGATCCGGGCATTAGTACCCTTCATGCGGTGGAGCCACTGGAGTGGGGCGTGATCCGAGCAGAGGGTGAAGGCCCGCCCCAGCAGGTAGTATCGGAGTGTGAGGACTGGCCACTTGATGGCGAGACACTCCTTTTCCACGGTGCTGTACTTAGTTTCCCTTAACGAGAGCTTACGGCTAATGTACAGCACCGGGCGCTCCTCCCCCTCCACCACCTGCGAGAGTACGGCCCCCAGCCCCCTGTCTGAAGCATCTGTCTGTAAAACAAAAGGGAGAGAGAAGTCAGGTTAATGTAAAAGCGGCCCCCCGCAAAATGCAGCTTTAACTTGCGTGGACGCCCGTTGACACTGCTCCGTCCACTGGACCGGAACTGGAGCTCCCTTTTTAGTGAGATCAGTCAGCGGGCTGGTGACGTCCGAATAATTAGGTACGAACCCTCTATAATAGCCAGCCAGCCCCAGGAACTGTCTCACCCCCTTTTTGGTCTTGGGTCTCGGGCAGGTCGCAATCGCCGCTGTCTTGTCAATTTGGGGACGCACCTGCCCGTGGCCCAAGTGGAACCCCAGATACCGTACCTCCACCCGTCCAATCGCGCACTTCTTCGGATTCGCTGTGAGTCCCGCTCGGCGCAGCGATCTCAGAACCGCCCTCAGATGTTGCATATGCCGCGTAAGCTGAATGCGGTCTGAGGATTCGGTCCATGAGACGCTGAAACGTAGCCGGGGCTCCAAACAAACCGAACGGAAGAGTCACAAATTGGTGTAATCCAAACGGTGTGGAGAAGGTGGTTTTCTCATGGGAAATTGGTGTCAAGGGGATCTGCCAATAACCCTTCATCAAATCCAATGTCGAATAAAAACGAGCAGTGCCCAACCGATCGAGCAACTCATCAACGCGAGGCATTAGATATGCATCAAATTTAGACACCGCGTTGAATTTCCTATAATCCACATAGAATCGCACAGACCCGTCGCTCTTAGGCACTAGAACAACAGGGCTGGACCAATCACTGTGGGATTCTTCTATTACCCCCATATCAAGCATTGCATCCAATTTTTCCCGAACGATTTTCTTCTTGTGTTCGGGTAATCAATAGGGGCGGCTACGTACCACGACCCCCGGCTCGGTCTCGATGTGGTGATGGATGAGGTTTGTACGTCCCGGTAGAGGGGAGAACACATCTGCGAACTCCTGTTGCAACCTAGCAACCTCCGCGAGTTGGCTCGGTGAGAGGTGGTCTCCGCAAACGACCGGGGTGAACTGATTATGTTTTGAACTCACCTCCGGTCCGAGCTCCACCTTCTCGGGAACTACCGTAGCCAACGTCACGGGGACCGCCTCCCTCCACAATTTCAGGAGATTGAGATGGTATATTTGACGTGCGTCCCCTCTATCGGTTCGTTTAACCTCATAATCGAGATCTCCCACTCATCGTGTGACCTCAAAGGGTCCTTGCCACTTGGTGAGTAATTTAGAGCTCGATGTGGGAAGCAATACAAGCACTTTATCTCCCAGTGCAAATTCCCTTAGCTGAGTTCCCCCGTCATACAGTCGGCGCTGTCGTTCTTGAGCTTGGAGCAAATTCTCCTGTGTTAGTTGCCCCAAGGTGTGGAGTTTTGCTCTAAGATCAAGAACGTACTGAATTTCATTTTTACTGTTTGAAGGTCCTTCCTCCCAGGCCTCTCGCAATACATCAAGCACGCCGCGTGGGCGTCGCCCATACAGCAGCTCGAATGGGGAGAAGCCAGTGGAGGCTTGCGGGACCTCTCGTACTGCAAATAATAGGGGGTCGAGCCATTTATCCCAATTTCTGGAATCATCGTGCACGAACTTACGAATCATGTTTTTGAGTGTTTTATTAAATCGTTCCACCAGGCCATCCGTTTGAGGATGGTATACACTGGTGCGAATCGATTTAATATTTAACAGCTCGTACAGTTTGCGTAGTGTTCGTGACATAAATGTTGTGCCTTGATCGGTGAGGATTTCTTTCGGAATCCCCACCCGAGAGATTATTTTGAAGAGTGCCTCCGCAACACTACGTGCTGAGATGTTGCGAAGAGGCACTGCTTCCGGATATCGTGTTGCATAGTCCACTAGGACCAATACAAAGCGATGTCCGCGTGCTGATCGTTCTAATGACCTGACGAGGTCCATTCCAATTCTCTCAAAGGGGACCTCGATCAGAGGGAGAGGGCGCAATGGCGCTTTTGGGGTGGCCGGTGGGTTAACCAGCTGGCATTCGCGGCATGCCGCACACCACCTGCGGACATCGCCGCCAATGCCCGGCCAATAGAAATGGGCTATTAGATGGTTCAATGTTTTCCTGTCTCCTAGGTGACCCACCATGGGATTATAATGAGCCACCTGGAATACCATTTCCCGACGGCTCCTTGGAATCAACAGTTGGGTTGTATCCTCTTTGGTCCGAGTGTCCTGTGTCACTCGATACAACCGCTCATTTATAATTGCAAAATAGGGGTATGAAAGTGCGATGTCAGGCTGGAGTCGTTGACCATCGATGACTCTCACTTGGTCGAAGGCGTGTTTGAGGGTTTCGTCTCGTGATTGCTCCAAAGGGAAATCCCCGTCAGGGAATTCCCTGAGAAGGGGAGGAGCTGCAGCCTCTCCCCCTCTCTCGTCATCATGACGTGGAGCTGTCGAGGACGGCCCCAGCTCCGCCTCCCCTGCCAGAGCATCGCACATCACACATCTCCCTATTTTCATGCAGGACCCATCCACGCAAATTCCCTTTAATAAAACTCTAAAATCAGGCCAATCAGTCCCCAAAATCAGCGGATGGGTGAGGCTGGAACTAACCTCAGCTTTTTCCCCTGAAATTTAATTGTCAGGGTCACCACCGGATACTTGTGAATATCCCCGTGTACACATTTCACCTTCACCGTTTTGGTTGTGACCCAGGCGTTGGTGGATAGTGGTTTGATTACACCCGGTATCCACCAACGCTCGGTGAGTACCCCCCTTGACACTTACCGGTATCCGGTATGCTCCGGCCCGGTCGGGGGAAGCCTGTGGGAGGTCAGAGACCCGCACCACCGTCCCCAGCTCCATCAGAGGGCACTGATCTCGGAAGTGGCTCGGGTCTCTGCACCTCCAGCAGGCCGGCCCAGGCGCTACGCCTGCACTTGCGTCGGCGGGCGCCCCCCCCCCTGAGGGGGAGAGCGGCGGGGCATTGGAGTAGGGGAAGGTGTCGCCTCCCACACCCGGGGAACTGGTCTCAGGGGCTGAGGTCCTCCTCGTCTGCGTAGGGCAGGAACGGGACCTGGAGAGAGAGCAGACGAGAGAGAGAGAGGGGAGGGGGAAGAAACAGAGGGAGGAGAGAAAACGTAGGAGGGATCTTCCGCACTCGGAATCGCCGCCATGTGGTCCTCCGCAATAGTCGGATAGCTTCCTCCAGTGACGCCGGGCGGTGGCACTGGACCCACTCTGCCGTCCCTTTTGGCAGTCGAACTATGAACTGTTCCAGTACCACCTGGTCGATAATTCCCTGGACGTCGCGATCGCCCGCTAGCAGCCATCTTCGGCAGGCGTCATGGAGCCGCTGGGCAAAGGCAAATGGGCGGTCAGAGCTCTCCAACTTCAAGCTCCGGAAGAGTTGACGACTTTCCTCCGGAGTGCGACCAACCCGTTGCAAGATGGCTCTTTTTAACTCTCCGTAGGCCAGGAGGCTCGATGCTGGCAGTTGTTAAGCTGCGAGCTGGGCTTCCCCGGACAATAGTGGGATCAATCGGGCTGCCCATTGGCCGAGCGGCCAGCCCCAGATCTCGGCGGTCCGCTCAAACAAATCCAGGAAGGCCTCGGGATCGTCTGCTGCGGGGGTAACGGCGTGGGAGTGTCCGGGGTTGCGGCTGAGGATGCCCCCTGGCTGAGGAGGCTCCGGATTGCCTGCCGGTCCTCGGCTTGAGCATGCATGAGCTCGACAAACCGGCGGTCTTGATCTTGTCGGAGCTCAAGCAGCGTTTGTTGGTGGTTCTGATGTAGGCTGGTGAGGGCTTGGAGGATCTCCGCCAACTGGGAGGACTCTAGGGGGCAACTTCCGTCCATCTTCAAACCTCTCCCGGGTTTCAGCACCAGTGTAACACTTCTCGGTTAAAGGAGGAGGCAAGAAGCAGATTTTTGTGGTTCAGGTAAGCCTTTTATTCTCCCCACTGCAGCAAATGCACTCTTCCAGGGCTTTCACCGTGTTCAATAATTCGGTCTAAACATAAATAACTATTTCAGAAAAATAAACTCTCAGCTTCGCAATAATCAGCTCTTGGCTTCACAATGAGGTCTCTAGTACCCAGGCTCTCTCCTTTTCTGAGTGCTGTGTGGCCCTTTTTATGCCGCTTTCCCCGTGCTCACTGAAATTAGAGACAGGTGTTAGACATAATTTAGCTCAGGTGTAAGCGCCCTTACCGCTTTCTCTCTCTCTGGAGAGATGCTTGACCACGCCCCCGCTGCCACACTGGTGTATTCATCTGAATTGCAGCATGTCTGAAAGCTTAATTTGCGAATGTTTAGAATTGCCAACAACTCACCCTCCAGAGGCCACACTGTCATGCATCAAGGGCTGAGCAAGTGTTTATTTATTAGAGTAGCAGTGTATGTGTGATTCCCTGCATGCTGCAAAAAAGATTGGCCCTGAATCTAAACACGATCGGCCAATCGCAGATTTAAGATGAAGATCGACCGATATAGATCGGTGGGCAATTGATCGGTGCACCCCTAACTAGAATTCGTATGGGTCGTATTAGTTTTGTGGTCTACGCCGCGATATCAAGGAAAATCTGCGCTTGCTCTCCAGAGATACATTAGGATAGAGCAGAGCAAATCATATTTTTCACGCAACATTCGTGCGAAAACCGTGCTTCAAATGCACGTTTCAGATGAGAAGCATATTTAATTTTAATTAAATTTGCTTTGGCAGTCTGAAACAGGGAGGAAGAACCCTGACATTGTTCTTTCCCTGCTGTCCGTGACCTCATCCGAACAGGCCTGTGACTAATTTTTTGGTCGTGACCCACCAGTTGAGAAACTGGCTTAGAGGACAGGGAGGGAATTTTTTTTAGAAATAGTTTTGTATTAATTCGCAATAGTCTGCCATTGGCTCATGAAAAGGTTTGCGTTCCCTCACAAAAAGTTTTGCATTCCCTTACAATACGTTTTGCGTTCCCTTTCAATAGTTTTGTTACCTCAAAATAAGTTTTGCGTTCCCTCGCAATAGTTTTGCATTCTCTCATGAAAAGTTTTGCATTCCATCGCAATTACCTCAAAATAAGTTTTGTGTTCAATTGCAATATGTTTTGTGTTCTCTCATGGGAAGTTTTGCGTTCCCTCGCAATAAGTTTTGCGTTCCCTTACAATAAGTTTGGAATTCCCTCGCAATAGTTTTGTGTTCTCTCACAAAACATTTTGCACTCCCTCTCAATGGATTTGCGTTCCCTCACGAAAAGTTTTGTGTTCTCTCACAGTAAGTTTTGCATTCCCTCGCAATATCTTTATCCATCCCCTTATAAAAATGAATAATGGTCGTATGACAGTAACCATAGTTAGACAATGGTATTTGTAGTAAAGCCAGTAACCACAAAATTTACCATGGTTTTACTCATTCAAAATACTTGCAAGGAAATGCAAAATGTATTGCAGAAAAGAAATGATCTCCCTTTCCTTTAAGGGGCGCCATACTTATGCCATTTTGCTTCTTAAGTAAACTTTACTTTTTTTGCACTGTTGAAATGACTTAAAGCTACACTATGTAACTTTTTTTTGTTAAAAAACAACAAATGTTATTAATGAGAGTGTGCAACAAAAATCCATCTTCCAAACCATGTCTGTACTTTACCCAAATACACTTTGATAAACCTATAATAATGATTTATATATTAGAGCTGTCGGGACGGATTTTGCGGGAAATTGCATACATACATACGTCATCGCCCGTGTGTGTCATGTCATATCCGTACACAGAGAAAAATAGATCCGGCTACTATAGCACGTGTGTGGGAGTAGCTGAAGCTGAAAGTTTGTTGTCACAACGGACGAGAAAAATTGACCATGGATCATTCAAAACGGCAAACCTCTGGGGAATCACCAGTTGTAAAAACAAAGAAACACAGAACAGAGCAGAGACTACAAGCAAAAAGTGAAAGCGACAGAGTCCATAATAAAACCTGAATCAACATTGGCTTGACTTTTCAGAGGTGTACAACTCCGAGATCTGAAAGTATTTAAAAGCAACCAAGAGAGGCTTTTTTCTTACTCAACAGGTAAGATATTATAGATGTGTGTGTGTGTGTGTGTGTGTGTGTGATTACACAACAATACATAAACCATATCAATAAAATATCTTACCTGTTGAGTAAGAAAAAAGCCATCTCTTGGTTGCTTTTAAATCCTTTCAGATCTCGGAGTTGTACAATACAATAATTATACTGCAATCGGTGCAGAACATTTCACTTGCTAGCACACATGTGTATTATTCTTTAAAACAGCAGTAATTTATATAAATAAATCCTTTAGTCCTGGGCTTGCCAAGGAACATGTGAGTCTTGAAATGATGTTGACCACTGGTTGGTAACAATGACAATTTATAAATTAGTTACTACTGTGGTCTGTTTGGCCAGAATATCCTGCAGTTATAAAAACTTCACAACATTTGACCTTATTTGACTAGCAATCGTTATGTCTAATGTTAACGAACATTGCCTAACGTAATTTACAAAACATCAATGTTTCCAATAAGTCAAAACAACAGCATAAGCTATGGCACTTATCTGCTCAGATGACATCTTTTCCTTTCTTTCATTATTTATTTGTCCATTCGCTCTGATACGGTCCTGTATCCATGTGTACACCGGTGCCTCGAACCACATTCATCCACGCAGAGGAGCAGAGCTGAAGCACAACGTACGTCATTTCTAAAACAATTTTCTTCTGCAAGACACATGCAGTTTTATTGTTTAACCACTAGAGGGCCAAAATTTTCATAGTATAGCTTTAAGGGCATTTTCACACATGGTCCATTTCAGGGGTCTGAGCATGGTTTGTGGGATATTTGGCCCATATGTGAACAATCTAAATCTCAGATCCCTTAGAAACAAACCTAACCGAGACCACCTTAGGGTTCCCTTGCAGCCTGTGGTTCAGTTCGCTAATAACATGCATTGTGGACACAAAGAGCTCTGGGTTCACTTGATTTTCCCATTCGCGTAATGCCAAACATGTTTGGACCTGAAAGGTTACCATACACCAGTAATGATGATGCACAGATGAGATGCAACGAGGCGCTTTATCTGTTTCTATGGTGATGACAGAGTAAGCTGATGAAAACTATTTAAACACCTCACAAATATTTGTTCAGTGTTCTGTGCAAATTAAGACTCAAGGGTTTAACCGGACCACATTGGAATGGTGCATGACAGTTAAGAGATTACGATACGAATATATTACTATTGTTTTCAATGAATGGATGTTGTCCGAGGCTGTCAGTACATAAGACCATGATCAATTGTATTTTTTGTTACGCTTCTGCGTTAACATCCTGAACGGAAGTCTGTGTAAGGCCTTGTTCAGGGCACGCAGGTCCAAGATTGGGCGCGACCCTCCCCCTCTGTTGGGCATGATAAAATAAGGGCTGTAGAAGCCCTTGCTCAACTCGGCTACGGGGACGGGCTTTATTGCTCCCTTCACCAGAAGGGTGGCAGTTTCCACCCAGAGGACGGAGGTACCCTCGCCCTGCACCGTAGTGGAGAGGATGCCACTGAACCGGGGTGGGTGTTTGGTGAACTGGATCACGTAGCCGAGGCAAATCATCCTGATGAGCGACCGTGAGGGGCTGGAGAGCCCTAACCAGGCCTCCAGTTGCTGTGACAGCGGCACCAGGGGGATGGCTGGACTTATCGTGCCTGGGCAAGGTGGTTCGTGGCAAGACCTGGAAGACAGCCCAGGGGGGACGTGCTGCTCCACAAGCCCGCAACGGTGGCCGGTGACTGGTGCAGGCGAGTGGCCCCAGAGACCAGCACACTTACCTGTTCGCTGGCTGTCTCTCGACGGAGAACAAGGGAACGGGAAGTACTCACGTTTGTCTGATTGACCGGAAGACTTCCAGCACCTGGCCATTGCGAGTGCACTGGCCCATGGAATGAGGAAACTGCTCTTTTAATGACCATGTGGGTGCCGAGGCCCAGAGGGCACTCGGCGATGTTATACTCACCACATGATGGCCCGGGGCATCTCTCTAGCCCAGTCATCGTCCCTGGCGACCGGTCAGGAGTAGTCGCCTCATCCCTGGGCGGGCCATGTCAGGACCGCCTCGAAGCTCATCTGGGGTTCTTGGAGGCCAGCTGAGGGGCAGGTGGAGCTGACTTCCTGCAGGAGGATCTTTTCTCTGAGGCCGGTGTGCAGGCTCCGATAATACAGGAGCCGGGACCGGCACCGCAGGGGAACGGCTCTGGCGAGAAGCAGACGGGGTGTGGGACCTCGTGGCCTGAAGGCGGCCAGGTCGTGCCGTGGTAGGATGTTTAATTTCCTCTGTCTGCTTCCTCACCGTCAAGAACTGATGGGTGAAATCCTCGACAGTGTCACCAAAAAGCCCCCCCCTTGGAGATGGGCGCATCAAGAAAGCGGACTTTCTCGGCGTCTTGCATCTCTGCAAGGTTGAGCCACAGGTGCCGCTCTTGGACCACAAGCATGGACATCGTCCGGCCCAGGGCACGCGCCGTGACCTTTGTCGCACGTAAGGCGAGGTCTGTAGCAGTGCGCAGTTCCTGCATCATCCCTGGTTCGGTCCTACCCTCGTGCAGGTCTTTTAGCACCTTGGCCTGGTGGACCTGCAGGAAGGCCATGGTGTGCAGGGCGGAAGCGGCCTGACCCACGGCCTTGTAAGCCTTCGTCATTAAAGAGTAAGAGAAGTTACAGGCCTTGGAAGGGAGCCTTGGTCAGTCGCATCAGGTGGCTGCGCCCTGCGGGCATAAATGCACCACTACGGCGCGCTCTACCTGGGGGAACTCGACATATCCCTTAGCCTCTTCGCTGTCGAGGGTAGTCGGAGTGGACGAGCAGTAAAAGGTGCCTTCCACGACTTCGTTAGCTCCTCGTGCACTTCCGGGAAGAAAGGCACCGGGACGGGGTGTGGCCGTGAGTCGTGCTTCGAGTGCAGAAACCAATCATCCAGCCACGAACGCTCAGGTCAGGGTGGAGGGTTCCACTTCAGCCCGATGTTCGTAGCCGCCTGGGCAAGCACGGCTGCTATCTCAGCGTCCACCTCATCCTGTGCTTTAACGCCCGTGGGCGGGAGCTCAGAAGATTCGTCCACTTCCGATAGCAGAAGCCCACCCTCCGATGCCGCGACCGAAAGCTCATCCTTGTCACGAGCCGTGAACGACACATTAAACCTGCCCTGAGGCAGACGACAGCTCGACCGGACAGAACATACTGGGGGATGGGAGGTCCACGGGGGCTGAGCCGGTGGAAACGCTCGCATGTCCACATCCAGATCTCTCGCGGTGCTTGCCGACCCGGCCGGCTGAGCGTCAGCCCAGGATGGTCCAGGTTGGGGAGCAGCTGCAGTGGCTCCTTGCTTCACGAAGAAGGAAGTGAGCCGCAACCACAACATTCTCATGGGCATGTTCTCGCAATGAGAACACAACCCTTCCACGAAAGTTGCCTCAGCGTGCTGGCGCCCCAGACACTCGAGGCAGATTTCAAGGGTATCCGGAGGGCAGAGATAATGGCCACATCCGGTAGCCCAAACGCGGAAGGACATCTTTAAAAAGATGCCAAGCGTTTGCGTGAGCTCTTTTAGAAGGAAAATAAACTCTTTCTTGAATATACTCTTTTAGCACCTGTAGACTCAGGCTGCCGAAGCGCCAGGGGAAGCACAGCACTCAACCGTGCGAGGGTGACCACTGATATGCGGCGTAAAAATCCAGCAGCATAGCAAGAGGTGAGAGGACGAACACACACACACACATGCATTCGGCTCTGAAGAAAAAATCTGAATGAGTGATGCACGCCATCTCCTTTTATACCCGTATGTCCGGGGCGGAGAGTGGCATGCAAATTCCATGCAAAATTTTCATTTGCCTTTTCTATTTTAAGCAAAGGTGATTGGGGCTCTCAAGATTGAACCCCTAGTGTCACTACATCGAGACAACATCGAGTGAGTGACAGACAGGGAACAAGATGTTATATATTTACACTGTGTGATACAGTTTGTTTTGATGCAGAACATCAATTAAATATTTTTTCTATTGAACAAAGACACCTATACTTCTAATTATTCATATTCATAAGGGTGTTAAACATGTTTAATAATCTGATAAGTTAATATGTAGTACTAATTGTACTCTTTACATTTAATATAGCCGTGATAAATATAATTATCATCAATGTTGTCTTTTAAAAAGTGGTCGGGGTTCCACAAAAACAACATGGTGTGAAGGCAAAATGGACTGATACACCGTAATGGGTCAAGTGTACCAAAAAGAGATCTGAGCCCACTTTCAAGGTCAGGAATAGTGTGAATGCAAAGAGAACTGGGTCCTTTTTCATTCGGTTCACTTTTTGGTCCACTTAAAGGGGTCTGCGTTTGGTTTTTTTAAAGAGGACCCAAGTAATGTCACAATTCCCTCTCACTTTTCAACCCCTCCCCTCCAACCACCTGCCTCCATTCTGTTATGTAACATGATCCAATCAATTATGCCTTTTTTTTTTTTTAAATCCAGTATCATTTTTTAAATTGTCATATTATGGAAATAAAATGGTTTGTGAACAATATTTCACATTTAATTTAAATACAGTTTTCTCTGTTTTGAGAGAGTCTTGTTGGGCTAAGTTACTTTTCATTGCTGATATTTCTTAATCTGATATGAGTTTTATGATGTCTCCAACTGTAAATGTTAGGATTTCTACTGAGTATGCTTATTCTAGAGGTGTGTAAAAGGGTCACTTAGCACACTCTGCATCAGCAGTGGCTCATATTGACACAGCCAAAGCCAATTTCAACAAGTTATATGATATACTAAGCAGATTTACAATGGGTAAACAAACACATTTGCTGCAACGTTGCTGTATAGACGTGAACAATAATTTTTAGCAATACTCCAATACCCCCAGCCCAAAAACCCCAAAACCCAAAAATACATTATTTCTGGGCTGTGCTGTGGGAATTCTTTTGCGTGCATGTCTGCAGATTGACATATGGGGCACACATACATATATTGGCAACTAGGGTGCAATTGTGGCCTGTGAAGGAGACCCAGGCAGCTAGCTTGTGTGGTTTGTGAGCGACTATAGGCTAAAGAGTTATTTAGTAACATGTCTGTGTCATATAAAGCCTTTGCAAGTGCAAGCTAAAGACCCAGAGCTGTTTTTTAGTTGCCTGGGATTACCACAGCACTAGAAGGTGTAATGTTGTTAATATCTCCTTACAGACCATGACTTTGGTTTGGGTCAGAACCTGATACGTCCACACTAAAATTGAGAAACTGCACAGGCCAGTTAGTGGAAAACACACAAAAAGCAAAAGGAACCCTGGCAAATGTCAAAGGCAGTGGAAAAATGGGGTTTGCATCCCTGTCCTTATATTCCAAGTCTTGATTCATTGGCAGAAAACTAGTTCTCGTCTTGTATATTATGCGGTTGCATTAAATGACATCAGCCCCCTTGCAGAGCGGTCAGTTTCACTGAACTGCTATTTAGTGTATTGTCTGTTTGTTCAGCTGCTTTTCATGTCTCTTTAACTTGTCTTTTGGATGGTTCTACAAGAGACAGCAGATAAGGTATACTAGATAAGGTATTGGACTGACTGAGGAGATATGTTGCCAGTGTTGTAGTACTCAAGACCGGACTCGGTATCAGACACTATCAGCGGTCATGACATGTATCCTGTATTTCTGTTGACTGTGTACAATAAGAAATAGTGAGGCACGATTTACGAATGAATTATTGGCCAAACGGGTTAGTCCGATTTGTACGGACTGCTATCTCAGTGAATCAATTACAGCAGTTTCTCACTCAGTGAAACAGTATTGGAATATTTAAGAACACAGAGAACAAACAGAGTGCTGGATGAAGTTGATATTTACCTACAATCATTTAAAACAAGTCTAATTTTTTTAGCAATAACTTTGAGAAAATTCAACTGGTACTGTGTCGTGTGAATAATGCGTTCACACTGAATGCATTTTTGCGTCTGTCCACCCTGTTTTTCAGTTGTTTTCCTATGAAAACATGTGGTAGAAGGACGTCTTTGACCATTGTGCCATGTATAGCTGTGTTTCCAGCAACTCACGCAAAAGCTGCAACATTTATAAAAATTATTTTGTCAAGTTAAAGAACTGTTAAAAATGCACCTCGAGACACCTGTGTTATTCTCTATTTTAAGTCTTTTAAAATATTATTATAAATATCATTATCTTTAAAATATAAAAATACTTCTCTCAGTGTCATCAGAATTTAATGGTTTGGTGTTGTTTAAAAAAAAAGGAAAGAAAACTTATGGAGGCTTACTTAACTTACAATGAATGGAATATAGTAGTGCAATTGAAATTGTAAACAAATCGAAAGTAAAGGTTTAGATTCACTTACAGTACAGTATATTATTGAACACTTACAGTTTACGGTATGTCATATTTAATACACTGTTTGGTTTTTAGGTCAGTTTTTGCTATTGTACAGTAATACTGTAGTTTGTATTGCAGAAATGTTTACTTGACTTTCAATGAATGGAATATAATAGTACACAGAAGCTAGTAGTTTCTATTACCATCTTAAGCCATATAGGTACATTGCACCTTTAATTTGAGTTTTTTATTGACATATTGTTAACACTGACATGTCATAATGGTAATAAAATGTTCAATTAAACTATGATGTGGAATTTATTTATTTTTATTCAATACTAGTAATATTGTTTGAAACAACATAAGCCTAAGTGAATAATATATGAGGTGTATTTGATATATGAATTTTGTTTACACTCTCTATTTAACACAATCATTAAGATTTCATTAGGCCTCCAATGGCAATATATAATATGTAAACCCTTTGCAATTACATGCATTAATGTATAAATTTGTCTTAAAATCTGGTTTGATCTTAATCTAAGTTACAATAATGAACAAACACCAACTGTTTAAAATAATAACACACAAATTATTGAATTGTTCTTGTACATATTGAATACATTATTCAAACATTCACAGTGTAGGTTGGAAAAAGTATGTGATCCCCTAGGCAAATCCAGCCAAGATGACTCAAAGAGCACACTGAAGAATGCTTAATAAGGTAAAAAAAGAACAATAGAATGAAAGCTAAAGACTTGAAGGAATCATTGGAACTGGTTAACATCTCTTATTCATGAGTCTACTATATGGAAAACATTAAACATGCATGGTGTACCACGAAGGAAGCCACTGTTTTCCAACAAAAACATTGCTGCGTACCTGAAGTTTACCAAAGACCACCTTGATACTCCTCAACGCTACTTGGAAAATGTTTTGTGGACTGATGAAACTAAGGTTGAATTGTTTAGGATGAACATGCAGCACTACGTACAGTTGAAGTCAGAAGTTTACATACACTTAGGTTGAAGTCATTAAAGCAAATTTTTTAACCACTCCACAGATTTAATATTAGCAAACTATAGCTTTGGCAAGTTTTTGGCAAAATTTTTCCAACAGTTGTTTACAGACAGATTATTTAACTTTTAATTGACTCACAATTCCAGTGGGTCAGAAGTTTACATACACTAAGTTTACTGTGTCTTTAAGCAGCTTGGAAAATTCCAGAAAATAATGTCAAGCCTTTAGGCAATTAGCCAGTTAGCTTCTGATAGGAGGTGTACTGAATTTGAGGTGTACCTGTGGATATATTTTAAGGCATACCTTCAAACTCAGTGCCTCTTTGCTTGACATCATGGGAAAATCAAAAGAAATCAACCAAGACTTCAGAAAAAAATTTTTTGGGCCTCCACAAGTCTGTCTCCATCATGTTCTTCAAGGACTCTTATTTTGAAGAATTTCCCCTGCACTACATTTCCCAGAATTCACTGCCCTAGTCACTTCCATCTGTTCATCGTCATCCTCACCTGCCTTCCATTCCCTCATTAGTTTTCTATGTATAAATACCCTCTAGTTTTGTTCAGTCATTTGTCAGTCCTTGAAGTGTTGCGTTGAGTTTATGAAGTGTTACGTTGTGTTAAGTTTTGATGTTAAGATTTATAGTTTGTTCTACTCCAGTGTTTGTTCCATTCCAGCATTTGGTCCACTCCAGCGATTACTACTGTTGAGCTTTTTGTTTGCTCCACTCCAGCATTTGTTTCCACTCCAGCATTTGTTCTACTGCTACGATTATAGTTAAATGATTGAAAGAATCTACTCCTGCGTCTCCTGTCTTCCTCTTCCACTCCAAGACACCAACGTTACAGAAGGACTGACCTATAAAGAATACAGAAATACTTACCTGCTCTTCCAAACGTCTTCCTCTACTCCAGCGATCCTACTAATCCTCCTCTCCTACAAAGCCTCACCTCGATGAGCACATCACCGAGCATGGAGCCAACAGAGTTATTCTTGAGCTGTTCAGGCAGGATCTTCCCCTCTTGGAATACACAACCAAGTTCCTTCACCTTGCTGCTTCGACCTCAATACCGGATATGTACCTCAAGCCCATTTATGGAATAGGATTAAACTTCCACAGACCCACAGCACTTCCGGAGGCGGAAGATCTTCCCTTGGAGAATTACATCCTAGCCACCCTGAATATGCATAACCCTTCACTCATATCATGTCTAATACAGAAATGTACTTCTTCCACGACCCCTGTCTCCACGCCTTCCATGACTCCTCCCTCCGTGCCTTCCACACCCCCTATTTCCAAGGTAACTCCTCTCCATACAATTCCACTAAATAATTTTTTGGTGGGGGCTCATCCTCTCCAGGTTACGGTGGTCGATTCCCTGCCGCAGTCAGCGGCAGCGACCATGGAAGTTGCATTTCCCCCATATGCTGTGAATTATGCGGGAACCCCGGGCCACAACCTGTGCCACGGTTAATGATCCAGTGCCCATGCCTGCCACGGTTAATGAGCCAGAGCCAGTGCCTGTAGCCTCGACCATCCCAGAGCCAGTGCCTGTAGCCTCGACCATCCCAGAGTCAGTGCCTGTAGCCTCGACCGTCCCAGAGCCAATGCCTTTAGCCTCGACCATCCCCATAACCATGCTCCCTGCTGGCTGGAGGAGGAGGAGGAGAAGGAAAAGGACACCTTCTCCCCAGTCTCTGCCTATGCTCACGACCACGGAGGTTGTTCCCCAGTCTCTGCCTATGCTCACAACCACGGAGGTCGTTCCCCAGTCTCTGCCCATGCTCATGACCATGGAGGTCGTTCCCCAGTCTCTGCCCATGCTCACGACCATGGAGGTCATTCCCCAGTCTCTGCTTATGCTCACGACCACGGAGGTCAATCCCCAGTCTCTGCCTGTACTCTCTTCCATGGCTCTCAGCCCTGAGCCTTCCACGGACTCATCCCTCGATCCTCTCATAACTCCACATTCCATGGCTCTGTCCCTCGAGCCTCCCATGGCTCCACCTTCCATGTCTCTGCCCCTCGAACCTTTCCTGGCTCTGCCTTCCACGGCTCCTCCACCTTCCTTGGCTCCGCCTCCAGAGTCTTCCACAGTTCTGCCTTCCACGGCTCCGCCTTCCACGGCTCTGCCCCCAGAGTCTTCCATGGCACTGCCCCTCGAGCCTCCCACGGCTCCTCCTTCCTCAGCTCTGCCTCCCTTAGCTCCTCCCTCAGACTCTTCCTTGACTCTGCCCTCAGACTCTTCCATAGCTCTGCCCTCAGAGTCTTCCGTGACTCCGCCCACTTCCCCAGAGTCTCCTCCTCCAGTGGTTCCGCCTCCTGACCCAGTCCTTACCCTGTGGCCGCCTCCCAGGCCTCCTGAACCAGTCCTTGCCCTGTGGCCGCCTCCCAGGCCTCCAGACCCAGTCCCTGTGCTCAAGCCGCCCCCCAGGCCCCTGGATCCATTCCCAGCCCTGAAGCCACCCCCAGGCCTTTGGATCCATTACCAGCCCTGAAGCCGCCTCTAGGCCTCCTGATCATCCTCCTTGGATCCTTCATCTTTTGCGTCACCCTACCCTCATCATCCGTTTTTGGGTGCCAGGAGTCACCCTTTAAAGGAGGGGGGGTTAATGTCACAGTCTGTCTCCATCATGTTCTTCAAGGACTCTTATTTTGAAGTTTTCCCCTGCACTACGTTTCCCAGAATTCACTGCCCTAATCACTTCCATCTGTTCATCATCATCATCCTCACCTGCCTTCCATTCCCTCATTAGTTTTCTGTGTATAAATACCCTCTAGTTTTGTTCAGTCATTTGTCAGTCCTTGAAGTGTTGCGCTGAGTTTATGAAGTGTTACGTTGTGTTAAGTTTTGATGTTAAGATTTATAGTTTGTTCTACTCCAGTGTTTGTTCCATTCCAGCGTTTGTTCCACTCCAGCGATTACTACTGTTGAGCTTTTTGTTTGTTCCACTCCAGCGTTTGTTTCCATGGGACCATGCAGCCATCATACCACTCAGGAAGGAGACGCATTCTGTCTCCTAGAGGTGAATGTAGTTTGGTGTGAAAAGTGCCAAATAAATCCCAGAACAACAGCAAAGGACCTTGTAAAGATGCTGGAGGAAACAGGTAGATAAGTATCTATATCCACAGTAAAACGAGTCCTATATCAATATAACCTGAAAGGCTGCACAGCAAGGAATAAGCCACTGCTCCAAAACCGCTATAAAAAAGCCACACTACAGTTTGCAAGTGTACATGGGGATAAAGATCTTGTCCTCTGGTCTGATGAAACAAAAATCAAACTGTTTGGCCATAATGACCATCGTTATGTTTGGAGGAAAAAGGGTGAGGCTTACAAGTCGAAGAACACCATCCCAACATGAAGCATGGGGGTGGCAGCATCATGTTGTGGGGGTGCTTTGCTGCAGGAGGGACTGGTGCACTTCACAAAATAGATTGCATCATGAGGAAGGGAAATTATGTGGATATATTGAAGCAACATCTCAAGACATCAGCCAGAAAGTTCAAGCCCGGTCACAAATGGGTCTTCCAAATGGACAGTGACCCCAAGCATACCTCAAAAATTGTGACAAAATGGCTTAAGGACAACAAAGTCAAGGTATTGGAGTGGCCATCACAAAGCCCTGACCTCAATCCGATAGAAAATTTGTGGGCAGAACTGAAAAAGCATGTGCGAGCAAGGAGGCCTACACACCTGACTCAGTTACACAAGTTCTGTCTGGAGGAATGGGCCAAAATTCCAGCAACTTAGTATGAGAATCTTGTGGAAGGCTACCCAAAACGTTTGACCCAAGTCAAACAATTTAAAGGAAATGCTACCATATACTAACAAAGTGTATGTAAACTTCTGACCCACTGGGAAAGTGATGAAAGAAATAAAAGCAGAAATAAATCATACTCTGTACTATTATTCTGGCATTTCACATTCTTAAAATAAAGTAGTGATCCTAACGGACCTAAGACAGGGAATGTGTTATACGATTTAATGACAGGAATTGTGAAAAACTGAGTTTAAATGTATTTGGCTAGGGTGTATGTAAACTTCTGACTTCAACTGTATGGCCTAAAAAGGGCACTGCATACCAACATGAAAACATCGTCCCAACGGTAAAGTATGCTGGAGGGAGCATAATGATTTGGGGCTGTGCCGCTTGCCATAATTGAGGGAAAAATTAAATCATGAAATCAAAGTTTATCATAATATCCTACAGGATAATGTCGGGGTGGCTGTGCGCCAGCTGAAGCTCAGTAGAAGTTGGGTGACAGAGCAGAACAATGACCCTGAACATTGAAGTAACTCCACTACAGAATGCCTTAAAAAAAAGAAAACGCACCTTTAGGAGTGGCCCAGTCAGAACCGAGATCTTAACGCAATAGACGCTGTGGAATGACCTCAAGTGAGCCGTTTACACCAGACATCCTAAGAATATGGCTGAGCTGAAGCAGTTCTGTAAGGAAAAATGGTCCAAAATTCTTTCTGAATGTTGTGTAGGTCTAATCCGCAGCTACCGGAAATGCTTGGTTGAGGTTATTACTGCCAAAGGAGAATCGACCAGTTATTAAATCAAAGGGTTCACTTACGTTTTACACAGCACTGTGAATGTTTAATGGGATGTGCTCAATAAAAACATGAAAGTTTATAATTGTTTGTGTGTTGTTAGCTTAAGCACATTGTTGTTTGTCTATTCTTGTGACTTTGATGAAGATGAGATCACATTTTATGACCAATTAGCCTAATGCAGAAAACCAGCTAATTCCAGAGGGTTCACATATTTTTTCTTGCCACTGTATATGAGTCTTGTTTTGACTTGGACTCGACCTACACTGGTCTCAGTCTGGCCTTGGACTTGGATGAGCTGGTCTCGACTACAATACTGTATGTTGCTTATTCTTAATAATAGTGTATTTTTTGACTCTCGAAAATCGAGATTTTCAAATAGTTTTTATGTGAATAAATAAAGGTAAATTTCTAGTTTCAACAGAATGTTTATGTCAGATCTTTGTTTTGTTGGACAAGAAAAAACATTCTACATACCATGTGACCCACATTCATTTTTCCACCATTGAAAATGTGTAAAATTGTGGCCACATTGAGAGCCACATTTCTCTGGGATTCAACCATATAGGGCCTTAAATATTAAGATATCAAAGGAAAGATTTTATTCTGAATAAGAATCTAAAAGGACATAAAGATATCTTTAATACTTCTGGAGTTGCAGACACTCCATCTATGGAAAAACAACACACAACAAGTGTTTTTTTTTTCTTTTTCTCCCCAATATTTGGACGCACCATTGGCATATGCTGCAACCAGGGATACTAAAGTTTTAGTGTTTTTAGTAATAGACCTTCCTATCTCTGTCTAAATCTAAAATAATTATGCCGACAACATACCAAAAGTATGGGCAAAAATTGTCATTTTGACCCCCACTTCCAAATAATTGACTACTCCATAAATATTGATCCATGGCATTTCACATTTTGGCATTGGCCATGATATGTATTTCTTTTTTAGCCAGGTACCTCTGATGAGTTGACACTGAATGACCCTGCAGCAAACTGAGCTGAATGTATGCGTGAGGGTACTGAGACCGCTGCACCATAAATAAGTTGTACCACTGCTCCATCCCATGAATTACACAGTATAATGGACAACGATGTGGGGGTTTTATGTATTGAGTGATTTGCTCAAATAAAACCATTTTCCTTACCATTCCACAGAGTTCCTTAAAGTTATATTTTCTACTGATTATATTTAGCCATACTATAACTACAGCATTTATTGTGAGCAGAAATTAGGTATTGTCTTTGGTACAAACACTGTTCTTTGCACTTAGGTTGTACACAGATGTGATTCACAGTTCAATTGGGTGCATACTTTGTATTAGCACGCTCAATGACCTCTGTCGCAGTGACATGGGTGGTTTGAGAAGCGCCTGCTCTACAGGCTGTTAGGCAGCTGACTGATATACTGTGTGTAAAAGTAAAGAGCGTTAAGCACAACACAAGCCAACAGCAGTAAAGCTGCCGTATAAATGGCAGAAGCTCTGCCTCTCTCTTTCTCTCTCTAACCAGGTCGTAATAATTATTACAAGATGGCAAAATTGTAAGTAATCATATGAGTAAAATCATAATTTTGTAAAATACTATGTGATAATTTTCCACCCTGTCTCTTGCCCTCTGTCTGAAATGCATGGTTTTGGCCTAAGCATATCCTTAAAACCTCAACGTAGTGCCCACTGTTATGATTAGCTAACATTGTGTAAACCCTCGAATACAGCCATATTTAAAACTCAATCTGAAGAAAATGAACAAGCTCCACAACATTGTTAAACTAAATTTCTGGGTTCACACATAACACACATCCAACCTGAATATATAAAATTGTTCACTCAAGCACAGCAGCACCATAAACTATCAAACAGTCATGACATTTGAAATATTCATGAATGAAACTGTTTTCTCATGGTTTGATGATCAGGTTCAGTAGTGTTTTTAACTGCCCCATCCTTCAATAAAAGTTCCTTTACAAAACTTGAATCGTATTTTGACTGGTTCACAAGCAATCCTCGCTGATATGAGCCTAAAAAAATGCATATACGTAGTCCAAAGCACAGTGAATACAAGAACACACACAGTACAGGACTGTGAAAAACTGTATTTGCCTCCATGCTGATCTCTTCTGTTTATGTGTATAATTGTTTCAAAAATTCAAACAAAATCTAACATAAAACAAAGGCAATCTGATTAAACACAAAATAAATTTTTTAAATGATAATGTTATTTATTGAAGCAAAAAAGTTATTCAATACCAACTGGGCCTGTGTGAAAAAGTATTACTAAATCCCCAAATCTATGAAACTGCATTCATAATGGGGTTCAGCTGAACTAGACACACCCAGGCCTGATTACTGCCAGCCCTGTTAAATCAAATCAACACCTAAATAGAACTTTTTCAGCAGCATGAAGTTGGCTAAATGGTCTCACTTTGTCATGGTCAAAAGAAATTCCAGAAATGATGAGGAAAAAGAACCACAGTGAGAGCCATTATCTCCAAGTGGAGAAAACCTGGCACAGTAGTGAACCTTCCCAGAAGTGGCCGACCTTCCAAAATTCCTCCAAGAACACATCGACGACTCATCCAGGAAGTCACAAAAAAGCCAAGGACAACATCCAAGGAACTGCAGGCCTCTCTCACATCAATAAAGGTCACTGTTCATGACTCCACTATCAGAAAGACACTGGCCAAAAATGGCATCCATGGAAGAGTGACGAGGCGAAAACCACTGCTAACCCAGAAGAACATTAAGGCTCGTCTGAATTTTGCCATAACACACCTTGATAATCCTTTTGGAAGAATGTTTTGTGGACTGATGAGTCGAAAGTGGAACTGTTTGGAAGACAGGGGTCCCGTTATCTGGCGTAAATCAAACCGAGAATTCCACTAAAAGAACACCATACCTACGGTCAAGCATGGTGGTGGTAGTGTGATTCTTTGCTGCTTCAGGGCCAGGGCGACTTGCAATAATTGTGGGAAACATGAATTCTGTTCTCTACCAAGGTGGCACAACCAGCTATTAAGTTTAAGAGGGCAGTTAGTTTTTTCAAATGGGTGATATAGGTGTTGGATAACTTTTTTGCTTCAATAAAAAAGATATATTTGAAAACAGTATTTTGTGATTTGTTATATCTCGTTTGAAGATCTAAAACAATTTAGTATGAAAAATACACAAAAATAGAAGAAATCAGGAGTCAAATACTTTTTCAAATGACTATATCATATCACTGGAAATGCATCAAAATGGTAAAAGACATCCATCTAGTGCATGTTTTCATACACCAACAATTAAAAATAGTGCAGATAAGCTCGAGAAAGCGTCTAGGACGTGTTTGTGCTCAAAACAGCAAGACCCAGAGCAGCTAATGAAACCAAATTGCTTATCCTTTTCAGAGTTGTAACTTGACACGGCGCATGATACATGACATCGGTCAAAGACATCTGTCTAGTGCATGTTTATATACAAAAATCATGTAAAATAGTCCAGATGTGTCCCCTTCGGTGTGCAGGAATAGTAAGTAGGCCACTCTAGGCCTGTCTGTCCTGCTCTCTCAGTTTACGAACTGAAGCACCAGTGGGCGGGGCAAAGGGTGTGATGACGTAAAGTAGGCATTGATATTTTTCGCTGTAGAGGTGGTCATGAATTAATGGGCCCCCTAGTGACGTAGGGAAGTTGTGGAAGTAGAGAACTAGGCATTTTTGCAGCTTGGTTTCAATAAATGCTTTTATTGCATTGTGGATTAAGTTTTGAGTTCTGAAATAAACAGTGTGTTTTTATTGTAGAAAAATATGACATGACCCCTTTAATATTACTTAATGCATTATAAACTAACAATGAACAATAATATTAAATAATGAACATTGACTATATACAGTCCTATCCTACATCAGACCACACCAGTGAATTAGCTCTGTCAATGGCAAGTTTGACTGTTATAACCTCTGTTCATAATCTGAATATTTACTTCTAATTCCACCTCTAAAAAAATGTGAAACAAAATAATTGTAGTTTAATATATATATATATATATTAAAATGCCACAAAATTCTTCATTGTTGTTCATTGTCAGATTTAAAATTCAAATGAACAAAATTCATTTTCAAATAATTTAGTCATTGTTCTAGCTCCATATTCCATGCGTTACAGTGATTATTGCATTGGAAACGTCAATATTCGCCTATGTATTCCTTAAAGAATGATTTGTTTATAATCTCTAGGAGCAAATACTATTTCTATTCCCTATGGTTTATCTAATCCTGGAGTTGCTTCAGCTGAGTTTGCAGCTGGCCTCCATGTCTGCTAACCTCCAACCGCTTAAGAAAGTGATGGCCGCACCTTGCCATGATTCACACTGTCAGAGAAGCAATTCCCACAGTGATTCGTCTCAGGATGTTGTGGTTTGATGAGGGTTTAACACAGAGGAATCCACACCACTGATGAATCACAATGCCTCTAATTTTTGAACAAACAAGTCCAGATGCTCCAGAAGAACATTGTGTCTGCCATTCTGTGGTGATGGAAAACGTACACAATGAAGGGTGCTACAGGTGTGTCTTCTAAAATAATACATCACTGGTTAGCATGCAGCCATTCAATATAACATTCTCCATGGGGACATAGGGATGAAAAACAATGCTTCAGAGACAGCAGTTACAGTATGTCGAGAGATGGTGCTTGGTTAGCACATGTCTCTGGAATGGGAACTTATGTGGAACATATGGAGCCATTGAAGTGTGGAATATTTCTGATATGACTGCTGTTAATTTTTAGGAGCTTACTGAAAAGAGAATGCAATTTTATTTTTCTTCCATTACCCTTCTGGAGAGTAATAGTACCCTGATGTCATTTTCAATACATTAGAGAACTGCGTTTATAGTATAGAGCTCTGGAACTATGGAAAAACACATAATTATTTATGTGGAATTTGCTATGTTAGTGTTTAACCATGATCTTGGATGACCCCAGAACTACACATTTTTGGATGTTACTCTTATCTGACACATCCATTTCAGGTTTTGGAGTCTCTACTATTGAGCTAGTCAGTAGAAGCACATGTGTTAAAGGGATATTTAGTATATAAAAATTTAGGTGTAGTAATGTGATTCTATGAGACCATATTGAAATGTTTCTTTTCATGTTCCACGGAAGAAACAAGGTCATACAGGTTTTAAATGACTTTAGGGTGAGTAAGTAAAGACTGGGTAAACTATTCCTATAAATAAGAGAGACAACCAAAATGTGAATATCTTCGGTCCTCCAGGGCCAATACTGAGAAACACAGTACCACATTAAAAGAAGTGTTGACATATAGTGACATCAGATATGTTCAGCTGATATTTTGGTATATGATATGAAGGACTTGCCTCGGGACGTAATTTGGGGTAAAAGAAGCAAACTGAGAACTCCACAATAGAGTCATTGGAGCCGTCTCTGGAATTAAGTGTGTTGTGGGATATTCAGGTAGTACTGTGGGAAGAGAAGATATTATTGAGGGATGTTACGCAAGGGGAAAATTGGGAGATTGTTTGCACAAAAAAAAGAAAAGAAAAGTGGAATAATGTTTGATAGCCAAGCTGGGGATTTAGTAAATAAAAAGACTGTGTGGAACATTTTCGGAGTGTTTTGGCTCCCAGATTGTGGGTTCTATACTGAATACATTGCAGTAATATTGGACATGCTTAAGATACAGTACATCCATATGGCTGCCCTTTTTTTTTCAAGGAGACCAAGATAAATATGAATAAGAAGGCTTGAAGAAAAGAAAGAAAACTTCCATTGAAGTTTTATGTTCTGCTGTGTCTTTTGCTCTGCTAATCGTACGTAAGGTATCCTTGGCTTTCAGTGAATCATAAACATCATTCGAATGACAAACAAATGTCAAGTCTGTAAGAGATGACTTGGAAAACAGATCACTTACCCTATTCCCATGTCAAAGAAATACAAAGAGGGGCACAGCTTGAAAGTTATGGAAAGAGAAGAAGAAATGTGTCTTTTTCTGTGGCAAAAGACATTGAGGTCCAGCAATAAATGTACTTTTCCCTCAGTTCAGAGTTATCTGGGCAGGAAGGCCTGCTGAGTAAAGACATGCTGTGGATGGAAATGGTTGGAAGGAGTGGTTTTTCTGTCCTTAACCCAATGGAAAAACATAGAGAAAGGAAAAACAAATTTTAGATTGATTATACCTTGATTAAAACTAAGAGTTATGGACTAGGGAGGCAAGGCATTAATGATGGCAATAATGGATGGCAGTGTTTTGTGGGGAATCGGTATAGACCTGTAACCTGAACACTTTGGTTGATTGAAATCTAAATAGTGTGGCAGGGTGAGCAAGAGACAGACACAGTGGGTGTGGCATCAAGCCTCGGAGAGGAATTTATTGGAAACAATAATAAACGTAAAAATGTCCAAAAGGGATACTGAAGTGTCCAAGGGGGAATAGTTTTCATAATAAAAGGGGGAATCTGGCATCCTCGTGGTGAACGGGGCTCCGTGAAAGGGACGGGGTAGTGTCCATAGTATAGCCCAGGCACGGGCTGGGTCAGTCGGCCGCTCATGCTCCCCTCCAAAGTCCACGGTGCGTGGGGCGGCAGCGTCACTGGCGGCCTGTCTTCCCATGCCCACGGCAAGTGTGACGGGAAGGCAGACCGGCATCTAGCCCGTCAGCAGCAACATGAGCAGTTCACCCCTGGCGACTCATTACAGCAACCGGGGGTATGAAGAACTGGTCCGGCAGTGTGTCCACTTGTCCAATCCCTCCCAGCTCTGGTCCTGGGCGTGCGAGGATGCCCACCCCAGCAGCCCCCTAGATCCGGCCTTGGCATGTTTGCGCCATTGCCTGGTCTGCATAATTCCTTTTGTGAATCTGCCGCTAAACAAGTGCAGTTAGTGGCTCTTTTAACTTGTGCAATTCATTCTTAGTGAATCTGCCCTAAAGTGTTTAATTTCTGTGCCACTAAAAATTAAGACTGTTTCCAAACCGTTTTCCCATCTTCCATTGGTCGAACATACAGATAGCACCGCCCAAACTTATGCCATTGGTTGAGCCAATGCTGGTGGGGGTGCTCAGACTGAAAGAGCAATGTTTGTTAATATCAAAGAGGCACAGTGTTTACACTTTTTCAGGGAAATCAACTTGCAAATGCTTACTTACATTTACTTATAGACTTTGCACATTCAATTGGATTAGGAGGAAATATTTTAACATTGATACACATGACATATTAAAATGAAAACACTTTCTTTCTGATCTTATATACAAACATGAATCATTACATTTATTATGTAATACATTCATTATTTTCTGCAAAGTTAGAACATAAGGGGACTTAAAAGGGTACTTATAATCTACTGTACTACACTGTCAATTCGGGGACAGTAGGTTGAAAGTTCTGCTGCTGAAATCAGTCTGTGCTTACCGAAATTCAAACCATTGCCCCCAGTGGTGGAAACTGTAAGTATTGTTGAAAGTATGGGCACATGTGCGCCCCAGTATCTTGGTGAAATGTCCACAGAGTGGCGCCAAAAGCGTGTTGTATTTTTAGTTGTAAATGAAGTAATACAGCAAATAGGAACGCATATTTTATTAACCCAACTCTCTAACCCAAAACCAAACCCTAACCACCAGTGCAGAAAAAAAATATTTTTTAAAGCAAAAATGCAGCTTCTGAATCACGCTCACCATTGTTTATGTGATACGATTACTTTCTGGTTTCCATTGGACCAGAACCCTGTGTCTCGAAGGAAGCTCACACAACGCTTTACTGGAAAAGGTGAACACTTGAATTGATACAAAAATGTCTGACGGGGGATGGTGTTTATCAGTAATTCAGCTAAATGGGGTTGATTTTTTTTTTCAGAAGCAACATGTCGATTTCCTTTGTGATGATGTTGTGTATTTGGTACACTTGTGAGGAGGCAGGCGAGGAATTAGGATCTAAATGCAGCTTTTAATGGAAACCAAAGATAAACAAAGTACTCAGAATTAAATAAAACTAAACAAAACACGGGAAACCAGGCACAGAACGTGACAACACATGTGAAAACTGACAAAGAAACCAGGGGAAACAAGGACTTAAATACAAATGGGCAAACAAGGAAACGAGGAACACCTGGGGAAAACAATCAGGGGAAAACCAATCATGAAAAGAAACTACAAAGGACTACAAAATGAACAGGAAACAGGAATGGGGAACTAAACAAGATTTTCAAAATAAAAGTCTAAGCAAAAACACAGGGAATACGTGACAACACTCTAGTCTTTTTTTCCTTTACAATTTGCTTCATATAGTGCACTCCAGTAGCAGAAACACTTACAGGCTTTTTGTTATGTTCTTGTGTTTTTGTTGTATTTTTGGCACAGATGGATCCATAAGCACTTGGAGTTTGAGAGTATTGGTTTTTAAAGAAATAAAGAGGTTCAACATAATGAGTTTATAAAATCTATTAGTATATTATATAATTATATTTTCAGTACAATTAAGTGTGATCATAGTCTTAAGACACACCCTAGAATGGAAAAACAAATGGTTCAAACACTGGACTGAGAAAGTCTCTGTAGAGAAAGGCTTTGAAATAGAGGCACCTGAAAGCACATTTTGTGTGTCTTCAACAGATAGGTCACTGGCGGTAATGCAACAAACAGCAAAAGGGATAGTTCACCCAAAAGTGATAAAATGGTCATATCATTTACTCAGCTACATGTCATATGAATAAAAAATAATTACGTGTTTACGTAGTATAGAAACAGTAAAATAATAACTTGGCGGTGAATAAATGATGCCAGATTTGTCATTTTTAATAAACTGGTCCTTTGAAACATTACTAATGTGCCTGTAGGTCTGCATATATATGTTTAAAGACAAACTTTGGGACCTCAGACACCATTCAGTGGAGAAAGTGTCTGTGAATCAGGATTGTTGTGAAAAGTTTTCGGAATTTAACATAGAAGCCAGGGACCAATGTTCTCTCCCACTTCGTACATTACACCTTGTTTATCATCCAGTCTTGATGGTTCTGGAAGAAAGAAAATAGCAGCTGAAATATGTGACCATTGATTTGAAGCAAGTGGAAAGGGCTTAAGTGAGAAGGGTGAGTGGAAAGAAGAACAGAACAGTTTCCATTAGAGCGCTTCTACTAATCCTGAAGTGCAGCCACTGGAAGAGGACATGTGTTCAATATTAATCCAGGAACTCCTCACAAGACAGGAATCTTTACACGTTTTGCTTCATTGGGGTATTATCCAGACTCTAGCTGAAGCATATCCCTTGTCAGATTCTTCATGTTGTATCACAGTCAAAGCTGTAGTCGATTCCGTATTCCCTTGTCAACTTCAGGTTCTTTGAATGTTTATGAGCCGTGCGCGCCATAATACGAGAGGCTGAGCATTATTTACGACTGTCATTAAAAGCACTCTAATGCATCTCTGATGAAAATACTGCTGAAAGATGCAACTGGCAAACAGTGTTGATTATGTAATTTTGGACAAGGCTTTCCAAATGAAACTGAAGCCTTTAAATGTTGGTGACTCTTTTTACATTAAAAATTCTGGGAGCCTTTCTTGGTCTTGATAACCTTATTGATCTAAGGCCACATTTATGAGTCTTTCACAAAGGTTGTATTTTTGTGTTCAAAAGCACTTAGACGAAATGCACTTTCCACACGGAATGGAATAGAACGCAGTTAGGGGTCTTGAGATGCATTTTTAAAAACTGAAGTTTTTTAACTGTCGAGTCGAGTGAATGTTTACGTAGAACAATCAATTAAAAAATTGCACAGACAAATGGAAGAACGCATCCTGTGTCAACATCTGATCCGTCTCTGATATACAGTTCATTCAGAAAGTATTCAGACCCCTTAATTTTTTTCACATTTTGTTATGTTGCATCCTTATGCTAAAATGCTTTAAATTATAATTTTTTTCACATCAATCTACACTCCATACCCCATAATGACAAAGCAAAAAACAGATTTTTGATAACTTTGCAAACTTATAAAAAAATAAATAAAACTGACATAAGTATTCAGACCCTTTGCTATGTTGGGCCTCATGTATTCAGATAGAAGACAAAGGCAGGCCTAACACAGTCGTAAAACCTAACTCAGGCCCCCATATCAAGTCATAAATCTTGCTGATAAAAACTATGCCAAAATCAAACAAAGGGAGTCCAAAACAGACTACAAATCCCATGAAGCCTTGCTCACTAATGGATCGAACTCTCAACTCCTATTGGATGAGGCACACAACAGAATGCACCTCAACCATGACATCATCAGGAGTAGAAATACCTCTGAAATGCTTCCGGGATTTGCAGCAACTTTGCTCGCCGTGCATAGACGCAGCTCATCGCTGCTCTCAGGTGCAGCCTCGTGGCACAAGGAAGTAACGTCCGACTTGAAACTGTGGCCATACAATCTCCATCTCGCTGGATGAGTTGAGATTACTCTGTGTTCCACCGAACACTCTAACGGATCCGAAGGAGACCGCCGAGCAATCCGCATCTTCATCCGTTTGCCTGCAGAAGTGAAGAGATAAAAGATTTCTCTTCCATCTTCAATCAAGTCGACGTTGCTGATTTCTCTGCCAGCCCGCCGAGAATCAGCAGCTGTACCACCCGCCGACAGAGTGAGTAAACGGCCTCCCATCATCATCCGAGCCTCGAGGAACCGAGTCTGAGTTAAAGGACGGATGAACACACATTCTGCATCCTCATGCGATTCAAGTAAGAGGTTTACGTCTGGGCAGAGATAGAATATTATAGTGTGCTATTCTTGTGTATCAAGGTTATTGCTTGTACAGTTTATGGACCACCATATCCGCTCATTATTAATACTCAGGGTATTAATTATCACGAATTTGATTTGCTGTATTGTAGTCCAACCACATTGGACTGTTGTTCATTTCTGCCATCGTGGGTGAGACTGGCACACTGAGTTTATTCATTAAAGAATCAAAGACCGCGGGACGATTTACGAGCCGTCCACCGCGTCTCTGAGTGATAAACTAACAGCTGCATTCTCTCACACGATCGCGAAATCGGCTTTGGGGCCGTCACTTAAGTCTCTCTCTCTCTCTCTCTCATACTAACACACACACACTCTCACACACACACCCTCATGTGTTATAGGATTATTTTGATTTGCATATCTAATCATATCACTGTTTAGTTTGTAGTTGTAAGTCGGAAGTTTATTGACTGCATTGTATTAATTATTAATTGATATTACTGCATAAATAAACTTTGTTATATTACAAAGAGAAGTGTTTTGGTTTGTTTCGCATACACCTGTGTCATGCTGACGGGATGTCAGTGCTCGGATTCAAGCCTTCATTCGTTGTTTTTTTTCCCGAAAATTGATATTCTTCGGATGTCGATTTTCCTAAGAAAACAATCTAATATTGAGACTGTTATACTATCTGGTTATTGGTCCCTGATTCCAGGATGGTGCCCCGTCAATGTTAATCCTTATTAATATTCTATTGATTTTTGATAATTGATAATTATCTTTGACAATTGTTGATTTTGAAGGATCAATAAGCTAGTGTTAATTTTAATTAATGTATCATAGATGCTAATGATTGGTGATTATCTTTGATAATTGTTGATTTAAAGGATTAAAAAAGCTAACATTGATTCTCATCAATGTTCTATTGATTTTAATAATGAATAATTATCTTTGATAATTATTCATTATTGCTAATAACCAAACCCGCTCCTAAACGTAGAGCACTACATTTGTTGGAGCCCCATATGAGGTTTTAATGAGTTAGATTCAATTAATTAATTTAAATATTAATTAATAACTAAAGAAATAATTATTAATTATTTCTGATAGTAACACTGATCTAAACAACCAGTAAAGCTCTACAGCTATGATCCTTGAAATTTAGTTCAGGTGCATCCCATTTCTATGGATCATCTTTGAGATGTTTCAACACTTTGATTGGAGTCCACCTGTGGCAAATTCTATTGATTGGACTTGATTTGGAAAGGCACACACCTGTCTATATACAGGGTTGGGGAGTAACGGAATACATGTAACAGTATTACGTATTTAAAATACAAAATATTAGTAACTGTATTCCACTACAGTTACAATTTAAATCATTGGTAATTAGAATACAGTTACATTCAAAAAGTATTTTGATTAATGAAGAAATTACTTTGCATTTTATTGTCATTTGTTTCATTTAATATTTAGTCCTTTCAGATGGAAAACATTTATACATATAAATTATGCGATCCGAAGTGCATTTGAACAGCGGTGAAACACTTTCTTATGATGTGTTACATTCATACGAGCAGACAGAGAAGTATGTTTGAAGTAAGTTTGGAGCAGAAGAAATAGAAATAAACCTTGTATAAATTGTTAGCTTTACGCTAAGCTAAAATGCTATTTCTAGCCATTTTACACGCACATGTTACCATGCACGATCATATTTTTATATCAAGAAAATTCACGTTAGATCGTAATTTCTTTTTTTCTAGTAAGACCTTTGGTATTAGGGCAAAAATCGTATTCTTGATAATAATTTTTGTATTGTTTTCCTCTAAAAGTATAAAAAAATGCTTAAAACAAGATCAGTTTGATTTATCTTGTTTTAGAAACAACACTGCATAAGATATTTAGGTTTTTCAGAGAATGTATTTTTAACATGTGTATTTTGTCTTACTGTACTGGCAGAGTTTTTATAGTCAAAACAAGTGAAAAAATCTACCAGTGCTGAAGAAGTAATCCAAAGTATTTAGAATACATTACTGACCTTGAGTAATTTAACGGAATATGTTACAAATTACATTTTACAGCATGTATTCTGTAATCTGTAGTGGAATACATTTCAAAAGTAACCCTTCCAACCCTGTCTATATACATAAGGTCTCACAGCTAAAAATGCATATCAGAGCAAAAACCAAGCCATGAGGTCAAAGAAACTGCCTGCAGAGCTCAGAGACAGGATTGTGTTGAGGCACAGATCTGGGGAAGGCTACACAAAAACATTTGGCTGCATTGAAGGTTCCCAAGAGCACAGTGTTCTCCATAATTCTTAAATGGAAGAAGTTTGGAACAATCAGGACTCTTCCTAGAGTTGTCCGCCCGGCCAAACTGAGCAGTTGGGGAGAAGGGCCTTGGTTAGAGAGGTGACCAAGAACCTGATGGCCACTCTGGTTGAGCTCCAGAGATCATGTGTGGAGATGGGAGAAACTTGCAGAAGGACAACCATCACTGCAACACTCCACCGATCTGGGCTTTATGGCTGAGTGGCCAGACAGAAGACTCTCCTCAGTGCAAGACACATAAAAAGCACCTAAAGGACTTTCAGACTGTGAGAAACAAGATTCTCTGGTCTGATGAAATGATGATTGAACTGTTTGGCCTCAGTTCCTAGCGTTGTGTCTGGAGGAAACCAGGCACCGCTCATCACCTGCGCAATACCATCCCAACGGTGAAGCATGGTGGTGGTAGCATCATGCTGTGTGGGTGTTTTTCAGCGGCAAGACTGGGGGACTGGTCAGGGTTGAAGGAAAGTTGAACGCAGCAAAATATAGAGGTATCCTTAATGAAAACCTGGTCCAGAGCGCTCAGACCCTCATTCTGGGCCGAAGGTTTACCTTTCAACAGGACAATGACCCTAAGCACACAGCCAAGACAACATAAGAGTGGCTTTGGGACAACTCTGTGAATGTCCTTGAGTGGCCCAGCCAAAGCCCGGACTTGAACCCAGTCAAACATCTCTGGAGAGACCTGGAAATGGCTGTCCACCAACAGTCCCCATCCAACCTGACAGAGCTTGAGAGGATCTGCAGAGAAGAATGGCAGAAAATCCCCAAATCCAGGTGTTGCATCATACCCAAAAAGACTTGAGGCTGAGATTGCTGCCAAAGGTGCTTCAACTAAGTACTGAGTTAAGGGTCTGAATACTTATGTGATATTTCAGTTTTTTCTTTTTAATAAATTTGCGAAGTTAAAAATCTGGTTTTTGCTTTGTCATTATGGGGACTGTAGATTGATGTGAAAAAAATAAATAAAAATAATTTAAAGCATTTTAGCATGAGGCTGCATTAAGGGGGTTTGCAAATTAAGGGGTCTGAATACTTTCTGAATGTACTGTATGGCTATCTAACCTACATCTAAACAATGTTATCTAATTTTCCTCTAAATTGAGTTTTTTGTAGATTAGCAAGTTTACATCCATGTTCTTACACAGATAATGCTTAATAAGCCGACAATGTGTGTTCATGTTAACACAATAAACAGCTTTCCTTTATCGGTGTAAGGTCATAAACGGCTTAAGAATAAACCCGTCGACACAGGTAGATCTTTTCCCATTACCCTTGCATGTAAACACCGGTGTTCTTACCAGCTTATCCAATGTGTGCAAGTGTTGTGCGCATGCATCCATTCAAGGTGTGACATCAAAAGCTGAGATAAACATGATTTATTCAAATCTCAAGTGAACATGGTTTTCTTGCTTTGTCAGATTAATAAAAAAGCTGATATTTGGGAGTTATCAGTGTATTGGTGTGCATTTGTTACGAGACAGATAGGTTAGTACAGTCAGGACTAGGGATGCCACGGTGTGAGTTTTTTTTACGGTTAGCTTACCGTCTGAGAAAAAAATCGTGATTAACCGGTTTTACGATTTTTTGCAAATTAGCACTGATGCAAAAAATACATCACAATTGAACATTTGAGTGGACATATTTCTGGAGGATATGTGGACACTAAGGGCAACCCAACAATCAGAAAACTGATAAATACACAAAAAATAAATAGGAGGTAGCCTAAATAATATGAGATGCTCCAATCTAGGGCACGACACTGTTTACACACATCCCGAGCTCAGTGATGTACTAATGTAACCGGAGTGCTTCAGAAGTGTACATGTAAGATTATTGTTGGTGCACAACTAGTAGTTCACAGTATCCAACAGTTTTTTCTTCTGCAAGAGTTTAGTAAAGCACTCTGTTGTCTGTCAGACACCCCAACATAAAGAATCGGCAACAGACTCAATAAAAATACTGTCCACAACACCTCACAAATAAACCTGTGGACTATGCATAATAATGAGAGCATTGCTTACAGCAGGTGATTTAAAATCTGATCATGACTAAAATGTATTGCATTTATTGTTGAATGCGGTGAATTTAAACACAAGCAATGCTTTAAATAATGAGGACGATTTAAGACTCAACTTTTCAAAGTTTACTTGCTGAAAGTAACTAACGCAATGCACCGCGCACTGTCAGCATGCTTAAACATTACAAAGTTGCATCTTTTAATTTATCACTTAAAAATCAGCACTGCTGCTAAATTTGGCTGTACTTTCACCTTTTAGTGCTTAATCCAGTTCTGTATACCCACAGTTTGATAAAATACGGGAGTGACAACAGCATTCTACAACCGAATGAGCACGCAGTGTGTACGGAACCGAACTAAACACTAGTTGTTAATGACGTGATTAATGGCGCATGTGAGATGTGTCCATCTTCTCCTGGGGCCGGTTGCGCCAGCTGTGCGCAAGTTAAAACTTAGCCTAGTTGTGGCGTAAATGGGCACTAAGTCATAATTTATGCACTACTAAATATTTGAGCGCTGCACCATTAAATTAGGTAGAACGTAACCCTACGTATAAACTAAATATTTACGGAAGCCTCCGACCAGGCGTAACGGATGGAATAAAAAAGAAGACTGATATTTTATGACATCAATGAGCTCATGTTTTGCGTGACAGGCATCAATCCTTTCAACATACATTATGATGCTGACATTTACGAGAGAGAGAGAGAGAAAAAAATTTACTTTTAAGCGGCTCTTCAGCATGAAACCATTCTAAGGGTGCAGTTTTCAGGGTGTGTCGCCCGGTGTCAAGTTTCAACACATTCAAAATATATATATATAGGATATTAAAATGAATAAGTGTCTGTTTTTCCAGCCTGTTGTATTAGTATTTATTTATCACCCCTCATTTATTTTAGATACAGTTCCTATAATATTGTTATTTACATAAGGCAACTATACTACACTATGTAAAACAATTTTTGTTCCTGGGTAGTAAGTGTTATTTCCTAATTGCTTATGCCTCAAAAGTATAGAAAATGTCCCGCCTGTAGTAGTGCGCCTTGGAGCCCCTGCTGTTGCAAAGGCAAAGATAGCAGGGAAACTTGGTAAACCCGCCTTGAGACCCATCAGGAATGCCAACATTTTGAAGTCTCCTTTGACCTCCCAGCCGTACTCATCATACTTCAAGGAGTCCAGCAAGGTCTTGATGCTGTTGTAATCCTCTTTGAGGTGCACCGAGCCAGGGGAAGAGACGGGTACTTGTTACCATTATGGATCAGCACGGCTTTGAATATTATTTAGTATAAATACATGTTAATTTGGATTTATATGTTGTTTTTTTCGGACTTTATGTGAACGAAAAGACACAAATTCACTCGTTTTCTAATTGGAAATAGGTAAATTTCAAAATATCACTGTCCTGGTCACAAAAGCAAAGTTTCTGGGGAATAATAACCATTTTCTATACTTTTGAGGCATAAGCAATTAGGAAATAACACTTACTACTCAGTGACAAATATATAAATAATAATAATAATAATAATAATAATAATAATAATAATTTGTTACATAGTGCTATTTATCAAATCGTCATGGTTACTTGTGTAACCTCCGTTCCCTGATGGAGGGAACGAGACGTTGTGTCAATGTAGTGACACTAGGGGTCACACTTGGGAGCCCGAGACACCTCTGGTCTTTGATAAAAGGCCAATGAAAATTGGCGAGTGGTATTTGCATGCCACTCCCCTGGACATACGGGTATAAAAGGAGCTGGTATGCAACCACTCATTCAGGTTTTATGCTAAGGAGCTGATATAAGGTCCGGCCATTTCAGCAGATAGTTCAGCATTGTGGCAGGAGGGACACAACGTCTCGTTCCCTCCATCAGGGAACGGAGGTTACACAAGTAACCATGACATTCCCTATCTGTCACTCACTCGACGTTGTGTTGATGTAGTGACACTAGGGGTCCCTATACGAAACGCCGCAATTGGCTGAACTGTGTTACGTAAGTGGCGGTGTGTGACGGGCAGACTACTGTGTGCCTCATAGCCAGCACACCAGGTCGACACATAACCTCCCCCAACATAGTGATGAGTGTTGAACGGCCCTTTTTGGGGACAAGTCGACTACCCAAGAGATAGAGACAGGCTTAACCCAGTCGTGGCCTCTATT